>NC_137233.1:29874655-30329655 GCF_949987685.1 Ammodytes marinus
TCTCTCCGATGTGCGCCGCTCCTTGCCTTATACTGTCCAATCAGTGACATATGTATCTAATCCAATAAGATCACTCCGAAGTTGTTGTTTTTTTTGCTGCAGGAGATTTTGCAATAAATTATCAAAAAAAGAAAAAAAGAAAGAAAAAAAGTACGTCCCAGTGTTTCTCGGTATAGCCTATGGGCTGTTTGGATTGAAAGTTAACAAATTAAATGTCTGAAGAATGCATAGTCCTCTCACATGTAGGCTAGTATAATGGTTGTTTTGGGGGTCTTCTGTACAATTTAGTCCAAGGAGGTGTGTGAATGTTCAGAAGTGTCACTGAAAAATGTGCAAGTGCGGTCAAAAAGGGGCTCTTTATATATCTCAGCTGCCCGGTGTCGTAATCCGTCTCCATTGGCTAAGATTGCAACAAAAGGCTTTTAGGTCTGTCACCAAGTCAAGAGGGACAGAGCGAAGGGAGGGTGCGCGCACTGTTATGAGAGTATAAATGTTTTTACAGTGCACAAACAATGCCTCACATTAGAGATATAGCCCAATTAGGTTATTAAGGTGATGACATAAAGTGTGGCTCAACGTGCCTGTTGTTATAAATGGTTTATTATGGTGTAAATTAGAAAGAAGAAAAAGCTTCATGGATCCCTCCCGAATTCTCCGCAGCATCTCCTAAATATCTCTCTCACACACACACACACACACACACACACACACACACACACACACACACACACACACACACACACACACACACACACACACACACACACACACACACACACACACACACACACACACACACACACTGTGAATTTTTAATAAGAAAACCAGTGACGAGAAATATGCACGTGCAGACCTTTCAAACGCTTAAATTAGAAACGCAGATGATAGAAGTTTTACGAGCTTGTCCGATGCAAACTGAGCGTCAAAGTAGCAGTGTGAAACAGTAAAGTAATAACTGGCGTCTTCATTTAAAATCAACGGCAGTAAAATGCACAAAAGTGATACACCTTTTTTTAATAGTAAAATTATGTTTAAATAACGTTTATTCATACTAATATTAATTGATTGAAGTAACGCATAAGCAGCAGGTCTGCACTGTTGTTATGAATATAGACTGTTTCATATTTATAGGCATTCATTCACATTCAATACTTATTTGTATAGCTGGTATATGCATTATGATGTAATGAAAGTTGTCTCTATGAATGATGGTATAATTTTAAGTCCTCTGCACATTTGATCTACACGCCCAAAGTTTGTCAAAATGTCATATGAACTGATTCGAATGAAGCTTCAACCACAAACCATGAACAGATACTGTATTTGTGAGTGTGTACAAGCTGAATAAAAGTTGTGATATTTCTGAAACAGATACATGTACAAATTGTACTTCCTAGGGTAATGAGTTCCCTGCTCTCCTGAGGCATCACTGACCCACTAGTGACATCTGCTGGAGGAAAACACAGCTGCACATTAGGGTTCACTAACTAGCTTCCATGAGTGGGCTCCGTCTGTCACTTCTTATTGTGGAAACAGAGCTCTCTAACTGAAAAAGTGTGGGCATATGTTTGTATTAAAACTGTATTGTTCAAATCCTGATGTGTCTGACAACTAAACTGCAGCAAATTAACGAGGATTGTGCATTAGTGCCTTAGAAAACGAATCCTGAGTGTGTGGTCAAACATTCATTCATAGCAAACACTGCTGATGCTGTTTACTCACATGCCCTTCTCTTGTGTGCAGAAAAGTCATAAATGTTTACCCTCAGTCCAGTTTAATGGCACAAAGGAATCTCTCAACGCCTGCAACAATAATCGCTTCACATTTTTCAATACTGCTGACCTGAAACTTTTTCAGAAATCAAATATGGTTTGAAATTAAAGTGAGTTAACAGCATTCTTCAAATGTAATGGATCAAAAGCATAATAAATGAGTCCATTCTCTATTGTATTTGGGCCAAAGCAGTGGTTGCATCATGTTTCTGCTCAGTGTGTTTGTAGGTTTTGTATGTTTATATATGCAGATGGAATGTAAATTCCATTCCATTCCATCTCATTGCCATTGCAATCTCCCAACACAACAGCTCTCCCACCAAACATAAAACGGTAACTTAAACTGCAGCATGGTTGAAAAAAACTGTCCAGTATCAAGTGAAACATGAATATCTAACATAAACTAACAACAGAAACTTTTTAAGATTTTAAGTAACATATCAGTCTCACTCACCAGAAACAACAATCTTCAGCACTGTAAGTTGTTATTATCCCTGTAGGCCAGTGAAAGCAGCATCAACCTGTAAGAGCAGTTTTACATTTTGGGAAATGTGCTTGAACACTTTCTTGCACCAAGTTATAAGATTCAATGCTATCTATTATAGTATGGTTGCAGTGCATAAACACATTATTAAAAGGCTTAAAAAACATAAGCACTGGTCTACAGAGAAGATATGGCATGGTTTGGGTCCACATGTCCACATCTAATGAAACATTTCTATCCTGATGTGAGCTGTCTCTTCCAGGATCACAGACTGGTTTGAGGAGTAAAACGATGTGAATCATATGTTATGGCCTTCGCTGTCACCCAATTGAGCAACTATGGTAGATTATGTTAGAGTGCCCCCTCTTACACCTTCATCTAACGAGGGAATATCTTTGGGAGGAATGATGTCCATCCCCTCGGTAGAGTTACAGAGACTTGGAGAATCAATGCCAAGAAGCATTGCAGCTGTTCTGGCAGCACAATGTGTCCAACACCTTACTGAGACACATTATCTTTGTTTTTCCTTAAATGTGTCTATGTATGATCTAAATCAATTAAATGATATAAAGTATATAAAAACGGTTGTAAGCCGCATCATGATTGCAGCCAGGATCAATGTTTCTCTCAGCATTTTATGCACACACTCTTTCAACTCATTGATACTCATTCTCCTATACTGGGGATCTGTAGGCTATAAATGCTTAATTTATCTAATCTGTTAGACAGGAGCGGACTCTGTCACTGAGGCCTGTAAGCTCCAACTCTACTTGTAGACCAAATACTCACCACGATGAGCCAATCTGTCACATTCTCCCCAGAAAGGAAAGCCCCATGTTTAAGTGTTGACCAGCAGTCCAATGGTGTGTTGGTGAGATGATGATGCTATGAGACAAAGAGAGAGAGCTTGTTTTGACATGTCACAATAGGAAAAACCCAGGTCTAGGCTATATGATGACCATAAAGAACAATTCCATTTAGCTGATTCAGTTTCAGGGTCCTTGAATTGGGCAATTGCCGCTTCACTGACACACTGTCATGACATGGACATTGCTATAGATCAGGGCAGTCGATAATGTTATTTGACACCTGTGCCTTTTCTGTTACGAAAAGTAAAAATGTCTGCTTGGAAAAGTAGCCTATCAAATAGACCGTATAATTTATCAAATAACCTTTCAAGATGACAGAGGTTATATTTTACAGTTTGTTCTCATCCTTAGGCTATGGCCTACATGGAATAGGAAAGCATAGGCCTACTTGTATAGACCTTCCCCCTCTTATTCAGGTAGGCCTATCAATGAGGTGTTTGACGAAATATTTTGGTTAAACAAAGTCCTTTATGTTGTGTGATTTGTATTTGCAATAAAGTGTGTCAACAACTGCTTATTGTAGCCTACCCACTTTCCCTAAACTTCCCTTGTCTGGCCTAGTCTACTCTATGTCACGCTCACCTGAAACAACTTGGTGGACCTTGTTGTTTTTAGAGACGACTTTACATGTAGGGCTTAACTTGCCACGCGCAATGGATCTGAAGCTTAAAACAATCAAACACACTTTAGATGCATAGTCATTTTTGCATTATCCACACACTACCAAACACGACTCGTGTCTCCTTTGAAAGGCTGAACTTCGACTCCTATTTGGCTGTGGGCGGAGTGAGGGCGGCTGGTAAATACAGTTTGGTCCCCGCGGCTTTCCGTAGTTGACGGCCTGGGCGTCGGCAGCACACTCAGCTGCTGCTAGGTGCGTAGGAATCAAACAACACCAAACACCACTTCACTCGGAGAAGCTCGGAGGAGGATCTTACATAAAGGAAAACTTAATATAAACCTAGAAAAAGGGGGACAATGCATTCAGTTACTTTGGACAGCAGCGGTTCGCCAAGGAAACGGACGTTTTCTCGAGGTCTGAGTGAAGATGAGTCTCTCCGCAGCATAATAAAAGAGGTCAGGAATCACGTTTAATTTATGGTGTTACCAGTAGGCTATTTGTTAAGCTAACGTTACGGCTGTGTTCTGGAGTTATTTAACATTAAAAGCTAGAAAATATCCCCAGCTTGAACTGCATCCATTTTGTTCACTGTTAAAGGCTCAACCGACTGGTCTTTGTCAAGGCTGTGTCTTCACTTCCCCATTGTGTTCTCTCTGCCTGGGTTTGGCACTACCTGAACCTGAGTGAGTGGGTTTGTTTGTCTCTCTAAACAGGCTGACAGCTCGTCCAGGCGTGTGACACGGAGTGACAGCAGGGCGGGCACACTGAAGAGGAGGACCGACAGCCAGGTAATTGAACCTGGGACAGACTCAGTTTGTGTCTCGTGTCATTATAATTAGGCCTACAATATAATTAACCAGGAAGTTTACTCACTCGCTATGCTTAACTACCACAGGTTAGGGACTTGGGTATTTGCAACACTTATCCTCTCTTTGCACACCATTTTATTTATTATTTTGTATATGAGCTGTTAACAGTCAAATCAAAAAGTGATTGTTTTACGTTTAGGTTTAACCATTTATTTTTCTCACAAAAAAGCAACAACATGAGAATGTTAGAAAGGGGGGGGGGGGGGGGGAATACATTGTGCGGCAGAATTGTATTCTTTCTTCTTTCCAGCCATAGCTCAACCTCCCTGAGCTATGATAGTAAGATGCTGCAAACGTATTGTTTTAGCACATTGGTAATAGCCTAACCTCATAACATGACAGCAGAATTATTTCAATACTTCAAGTGGATTTTAGTGATGGTGATTCTCCTGTACTTCAATTGAAATGAACTTTTTCTAATGTGTTGTAATGGTGCTTCATAATCTAAAAACATCATGTTCGACTGCTGTACTTAGATAACGTAAACTGGAGGTACCTCTCGATATACAGCTTCATATTTGTTTCATGTCTAGTATCACAAAGACATTTTTTAAATGTTCCAAACTTGCATTGAGTGAACTCTTTGGGCCAGAGTGTGTTTCATTCAGGATGTTCAACAGCTTAAAAAATTGATTTCTCATCCTTGAGTATTTCTCTTTTGTTTTTCTGAATTTAACACTTCCGAGGTAAACCACTGTGGCAGAGGCAACACGCCTGAAATACATAAATATTCGTGAGTCTGTGTTGCACTAAAAATGTTGTGACCTATCTTGTTCTATGGCCTGATGAGGAAGGTCAGACATATTTACCTTGCAAATGTTTTATCATTCTTAATCACCAGTGGTGACTCATGACTAAAAAATCTGGGAGGAGGCAACTGACTGTCATATTTTACATTAGCGGACTACTAGAGAAACACATTTTATTCATTATATACTAAAAGCCATTTACTATTTTATTTTATATTTAGATCTCTCTCTTAAAAAATAGCTGAGGAACTTCCTTCTCTACCTCAGTTGACAAACCTCCTCTGTTATCACATACTGTGTTTTCAGAGCTGTTATCAGACATTGTGCCTCCATCACACAGTCTTAAGATAAGGTCACAAAATGAGATTTTCTCAGCATACTAAAGTCTGTGACCTATATACAACAGTTTCTCCTACCACGAATAACCCAATCTCATTACTGGAAACTCCATTTTTGTTAACAGCTGTTTTTTTTTAAATAATCTGAGAAAGTGTGATTTTAAAAAACAAGTGTAAATGAGAGGACCAAGGATCCTATAAGGACTTTTGGAAATGTTTGTCTCTATTTAACTTTATGCACAAATGCTTTCAATAAAAAAAAAGTAGACTAGTCTTTAGTTAACTTAATATGAAGGAATCATTACTATTTATACATTAACTTTTGTTTTCCTTCCCCCCCATCTGTCCAGAGTGAGCAGGATCTCTTCATGGGACACACAGAAATGGTGAATATTTTTTACTTTAATTCTAATCACAATTATTATTAGACTATGTAAAGCATGGTTCACAGTCCAGTCAGGTCTGAAACATTACTGCAGTGATACATATTCCATTACACATGGAAAGATGAGGCTTCCCACTGATGCCTCTGAGAGCTGGCTTAACATTTGCCCACCCACTGACTGCCATGCGCTCCCCTAAAGTTGCCCACTGTGTGTGTGTGTGTGTGCGTGTGCGCGCTCGGTGTGTGTGTGCGCGTGTGTATAGCTGGAGCTGCAGACCAGCTATGACGAGGTGGTGCAGGAGCTGCGTGGGCTGGAAGTGGAGCGAGAGACTCTGTTGTTCCAGGTGGACGTATTGCAGGACACACTGGAGAGTGTAGAGGAGCTGCTGGCTGAGGCCCAGAGGGAGGCTGGACAGGCTAGTTCGGTACGCCCAGGCTCACATAAAAAACAATTTTTTTCTAGTTGGAATGTTGTATTTCTTTCTTGTCGTAACAAAGTATGACACACCAACAAGCTGCCAGTCATCTGGTTTTATTCACTGTTTCTCTATGCTATCTGTAGGAGCTGGAACGAGAGAAGGAAGCCAAAAGGAAGCTGGAGAGCATGGTCAATTCTCTGATGCAAGAGGTGGAGAGATTAAATGAGGTAAATGTGAGATTTAAAAGGAGAGTATTACATAACATTATAGAGGCTCTAGGGGTTGGGCGATGTTGCCCATAGCCACAATGTCCTTTCACAAACTTGTCTGATCGCTGATGCCGATCCCATCAGGAGAAGAGGGGGGTGGTGGACGTGAGCTACTGTACTAATCATGGAACACATGAATTGTGTTTGGTTACAATGTTTATTTATTTATATTTAACTGCTCCACCTTCAGTTTCCCTTTCGGTTCATCTCCGTCTCAAACAGCTGATCGGCTCCACGGAGCTGACCGCAGGAGTCAGTCTAAAGTCAGATGATCACTTAGAAGTCAAAAAGCAAAATTATAAAATAAAGCTCTCTGTGCCTCTCTATCTGTCTGCCTGTCTTTCTCTCTCCACTACAAACTCATAGGCCTTTCACACCAAAATGAACCAAGAGTCAGTTCCAGGCTGGTGTTGGGGTCAGTTCAAAACTGGTTACAGCCTTATCCCAGTTATGAACCGGTTGGTTTCACATCGACCGGAGACGGCCATGGAGCCGGCAAGAGAGCAACGTCATGACGTCACTGTAAACGTGTGTGTACGTCACCCGACGCCGCTGCTCTTGTGGCTAACGCTAAAGCTACCGCTAGCTTTAAGCACAACAACAGCGGCGAATACGTCTTATTTTTACACTTGTTGGCTCTCGCTTTGCTTTCTTAAGCAAACAGGACCCATACAGCGTATTCTCGCCGGTCAATTTGATCGCTACGTTCGGTAATTATGTTATGTTTACGTCTCGTAGTAGCGGTGTTTTTAAATATGGCGGGCATGAGGTTTGAGTTGCTCTGGTTGGTCAGGATAATCCCTCCCCCAACCGTTCGCGCAAGCAGTTCTTATCAAACCCCGCTCAATCCTGGGGTATGAGTTCCCCCGGTTTTTACGGCCCGGAGCAGGCTCTCTGGCGGTGTGAAACCAAAACACTGGCTCTAACTCCGAACAAGCCCAGAACTAGCTCCGATTTTGCGGCGGTGTGAAAGGCCTATCAGTCACTCCAACAGCATAGGCCTAAAAACAAAAAGAAAGAAAACTCCCTGATCGTTTTTTTTTTTAAATGTGTAAGGATGTAGAAGGAAATGAAAGCTGTTTCATAACAGTTTGTGGAATGTGACCCCTTGTCATTGAATGGTAATAATGGAGTAAGTCAATTTTTGTTTTAAGCTTGTGTTAACCTTTCTCTGCAATCTTGTCCTTATAACTAACTTAATCTCTGGCTATGGCAGTCCATCATGTACTGTAATACACTCGGTGAATTCTAATCTGTTCACTTGAAAAAGTCCAGTATTAAATCTGAGCAACAAAAAAATTCACATTTAGTTTTAGATGGACAAAATACCATGACTAAATGGCTTCAAATGCAGCTTCATATTTTTTTTATCTGAAAGGACATTTCACTTATTTTCTCTTTGCAGGAAAGCAATAACAAACCATCTGCTCTAGCGGACACACACAGGAATGTGGACGAGGAAACGGCACAAGGACACCAAACGAAAAATGATGTCACGGATCTAACCAGCGATGAACGCAGGGCGACGGAGGAGGAAGTGGGACAGAGCGACGAGGCAGACGAGGAAGGAAGCCTCCTGACAAAGGTGCGGAAGATGGTCATCACAGCCTCGGGCCACATACCCTCTCTCTCACTGCACAACCCAGGCTCTGAAGACGGGGTCCTGCTGAGGCCCTGTGGAAACGGCCTTGAGGACGGACCGGACACGAACGACTCCGACAGCATAAGTGCCTACGAAGACGCCTGTGCCGAGACCCCAGAGCTGGACAGGATCTTCTCGGGGGAAGCCGACACTATGGAGCTGCCTGACGATTTAGAAAGTAAAGAGGGAGCTTTGACCAACAGCTGCCAGCTCACTGACGGCGTGACCGAAGAATCCAAAAACCCTGACCAGTGTGTCGTGTGTTAACTGATCTGTTTATTATGTCACTGGGCTAAATGTTGTTATTGATGATTTGGTTTAATTCAAGAGCGCTTTAATTTGAAGTTTACGTACCTCTGATAGTTATGTTGTGCTAACAATAACCGCCAATGAGCAGTCAATCAATTAGACGATCACATTTAATGACATCTAGTCACCATCTAGTTTGAAATTTAATTGACCATATTTTGTAAATTTTCAAGTATAAAAATCAAACATTTGCTGGTTTCAGTCACTACAGCTTTACTTTGTTATATCTAATGGTGAAAGAAATATCTGTGGAAACAATACGTCACTTTGGTATTTGGGAAATTAATTATAATTTTTTCACATTGTTTTGACATTAAATAAACGGCAGCTTAATCTATAATAAAAATGATAAGTTGTAAAACACTGTAGTAAGCCGTACGTTTCAGCTTTAAATTCACAATGAAGGAACTCAGGATCCCCCATAGTCTACTTGCAGGAATTCACTAATGACTATTTTATATTATTTTCCAACAAGTTCTTTAAAATCTTAACATCTTTCTTTTGTTGTGTTTTAATACGTTGATAGACATGGAAACACACCATGCTGCTTTGACCGTTGAACTCTTGGGTAATCTTTCTATCAGATTTGTCCGTATACCAACATCTGCCAGATTTCACTTGTATACAAAACACAGTGAGCTCTGTAAGTATTTGGACTGCAGCTGTTTTGGCCCAAATCATAACACAGAAGTCTGGAATTTAAAGGAGCAGCAGCTGACTGTGTTTTTAAAAAGATATTTGATCTGGCTTTGTGTTTGATGTCAGTGTTTTGGAGCTCAGATCAGATACTGACGATCACAACTGTTATTAAGGTTAAAGGATACAGATTTGTTTTAAGTAAGGGAAAATGTCATCTGTGTACTGCCTTGCCAATTTTCAACGATTTTCATCTTTAACCTTTCATATGAATTTAAGGAAATTGATTTGGCTGCAATTGCACTTTTAAAAAGTTATTGTATTGTGGCATAAACTTGTCGGATTACATTGGATAAACTTTCCCTTTATGACCAAACACGTCAGCGAGAAATGCTCAGCTGACCTACCGGCTGCATCCTCTCTGCTTGCACAGCCATACTGTACGTTTGCACATTTGCAGTGAAACTCGCTGAAATTAGTGTCTTGGGATGTCTCTGATTGCTGTACACGTTTTGTATTTAATCGCACATTTTTAATTTTTATGTTTATTTTATAAAATGTTTCATTTCCTATCTTTCACCTCATTTGAGATAGTTTGCATGAGCAACAAAGAATGTACTGTTCATGGATTTCCTAACTGCACATGCATCAATCAGTCATTTATTAGTACTTTTGCATGCAGTACTTTCAAAAAGATATTTATCAATTCTTAATGCTATGTCATTTAATGGGAAAATGGGTGTTAAAGGGATTTTCAAATTTTGTTTACAAAAGTTTGATTATGTCGTGCCCTGGTTTTTAAGGTGTATATTAAGCTATAACAATTATTAGGTTTAATAATTCAGGTTTGAGGGAACATATCTTGTGACAGTTACATTTTGAAACTAAAGATCACACATTGGATGACGGAATCAGTCAATACAAAAAAATATGAACTGTCTAGAAGTTTTAGATAAAAGGTTTACAGTTAATGTATTTAGCTGCATATCATTCAGTGGGTTCAGGCAACCTCTTAATGTTTGCATTGACTCATTTGTCTTTTGATTTACTCATATCACACAGTCTGTTTCAACATGATGCTGGTTCACAATACTCTAGATAATATTATCTGTTGTGCTAGCTGCCATTATGCACCAATCATTGGAGAGACAAAGAGACTTTTTGGTTTGTTTGTCTTTTTCCTTACAGACAAAATGGGCCGATAGGAGGTTACTGCTACTGTTTTATTGTTACTGTAGTGCTGTGTGGTGGCCATTTGTAACCAATGTTATTCAGACATTTCTACACCAACATCTACAATCGTTATTTATGTTGTCGTCGTCAACAATTCATTTTATGTCCTATCAGGTGAAAGGATTTGTTGTAACAAAATAGTTAAGTTACATCATGCTGACTACCTAACGTACAATATCACTGGCGCTGTTTGGCACTTTGTACGGAAGACCAGAACGGCCGTACGTACTTGGAAATATTTCTTGGTAAAGAACTTTATAATCTTGTGATCTTGAGAAAATGGCCTTTTGTTTTTCTTGTGATCACTGGTTTATTAACAGGTTATCAAGTGATAGCTTAATTAAAGAAGAAATGGCTAGCACTGCCAATTTCTGCTTCCGTAAATTTGAGCAGACAGCAGTGAGTTTTCTTTATCAAGTAATCAAATTGTTCATTTTCTCACAACAATGCAGATAAATATGTTCTTACTGTTTTTGATGATGGGCCTAGATACTGTATGCTTCTTGTATGCTGTATTTCCTCAGCTTTGTATTAAATGTTCAGATGTAAATCACATGAATTTATACTTGTAACTGAAATGACATTCCAAGCATATCTAAATAAAAGGATTGAATAATGCTGAGGATGATTTGTTTTTTATGCTTTGACAGTTTATAGGAGAAGTCCACCAGAAATAGTGTTCTTTATTTTGGCCTGAAATGTCATAACATATTTTGTCCAGTAGATGGCAAAGTAGACATTTATTTAAATGGGAAATCAGAGCCTCCTTACATTTGATTTGCTGTTTGTGAGTGAACTTAAAGTTAATAGATGTAACATAAATGTCTTTCATTGTGCTTTGTGATTTTGATGAAGGAGACAGATACATTTTAAATATTTAATGATTTTTTTTTCAACAAATGTTTGAATGAGAATGAAAACCACGGGATAAAAAGACTTAAAAATAAAAGTTAACAGGTTAACAGAGAGATTGTGCTTAAGTGAAAAGTCATTAAAGGCAAGGGACACACAGTGATATCTGCCTTTGTAGCTCATTTAAATAAAGAAAAAATATGATCAGAACATCCCCTTTTCTTTCTTCATGCTCAGTTGTTTCCACTGCGGCAGGTTTGCGAAGTCATCTTTGGTGATCCCAAACACATCGCTGAAGTCCGGGTCAGAGAGGTGTTTCTGAAAACAAGGCAAACCAAATGAGTAACATGCCGTTTCCTTTTGCTTGAGATGGTGAGGAGTGCATGCTCTGCAAGGTAAAGATGTGTAGTAG
The DNA here is from genome assembly GCF_949987685.1 of Ammodytes marinus. Taxonomy (NCBI): domain Eukaryota; kingdom Metazoa; phylum Chordata; class Actinopteri; order Uranoscopiformes; family Ammodytidae; genus Ammodytes; species Ammodytes marinus. Next base: position 29,886,516 of record NC_137233.1, read on the forward strand.
CAAAGCACCATGGTAACAACAAGGCTTCACAAACAATGGTGAGTGGTTAACAGTGTAGGGAACACATAATAAATAATCAGCTGTGCATGAATCATTATAAACTGGATTAAACAATGTACAGGATTATACAAATTTAAAAAAATGGAATGAATGGTAGAGTTTCTGTATTATGAGTCCATCATTTTCTAGGATGTTTCTTAGAACTATGTCATTTCATACAATGTATAAGGAAAATAGAGACAGCAGGTCGCTTTTGCATGTGACATGCAAAACTTTGAATTGTGATGTACACAAATATATATAAATATACAGGAATGATTCATATATTTTGGGTTAAAATAGAGCTATTGTAAATTAAATAATATAGTGCCAGTTTTGTAAATTGGATTTGAATGTATGTTCAGTTTTCAATAAAGTAGTTATTTTGTTTTATAAAATGATAACATTTCCAGCTGTCCATCAAGGTTTTATTTTTCAGTTGGATCATTCAAAAGAAAGAACTGTTCCACAGTGCAGAGGTCACCGACATGGCTGCTTGCTGAAGGTGCCTTATCGGGCTCACACCATAGGCTCACACCATAGGCCCACACCATAGGCCCACACATACCTCCTTCATGGTCGGGTCTACGCCTTCAGGCAGCTCGCTGGTGTTCTTGTTGAGCAATGCTTCAGGTGGAAAAGACTCAAAGCTTTTCTCACTTTCAACACAGATCTGCTCCTAGAAAGTCACATTAAGGATCTGGTTGAGATTCTTCATTTATGTCATTTTCGTCAATATATCACTTACTGCCGTGGCTTCAAATAGGCTCTAATAACACATTTTAAAGTTTTGATAGGAGGATGGTAGATAGGCACTAACATCAAAACTTTTTCCCAAATGTAGTTTGTGCATGAAGAAGAACAGTTGACCATTGTATTAGACAAACAACTATTTTGTTTGCCCCAGAAGAATGATAAAATAAAGAAGACTTTACATACAGCTGGAACATTCACAGGCAATGCTTCATCTCCCAACTCTTTCTTTAGCTCCTCGTAGCTCTTTCCTCCCTGAACGAAAAAAAAAAAAAAAAAGTTTCTTCACCCATCAATCATTTAACTTTTGATGCTTGACTTCATTTAAAGACCCAAACCACTCACACTCCATTTTGAGGGGTCCCAGGCCGTGAACCAACCGGTGAAGGTGGGCGGCTCAAATCCCTGCTTGATCAAGACGATGGAGGTGTCCGGGTCTCTGTCACCCGGGTGGGTGCCCAGGTACTCTTGAGTCGTGACCACTGCGTCTTTGCGCTCGACCGCATGGGCCTCTTTGCCGATCCAAAGGAACACCTGAGACCAATTACAAGAAAATACCATGATGAAAACCAAAAAATCTATGGTACATAGATAGATAGATAGATAGATAGATAGATTGATAGATAGATAGATAGATAGATAGATAGATAGATAGATAGATAGATAGATAGATAGATAGATAGATAGATAGATAGATAGATAGATAGATAGATAGATAGATAGATAGATAGATAGATAGATAGATAGATAGATAGATAGATAGATAGATAGATAGATAGATAGATAGATAGATAGATAGATAGATAGATAGATAGATAGATAGATAGATAGATAGATAGATAGATAGATAGATAGATAGATAGATAGATAGATAGATACGTTTTTCATCCCCTTGGGGAAATTCAGGTATCATGTATACATGTAGTAGCATGTAAACATTTATGTATTTAAGTTTTTGAATGTCCATTACACACAGTGGCGCCTCATACCTGGTCCCATGTGTCCAGTAGCATGACATCATCCTCGTTGAGGTCTTCCTGAGTGAACTGTGTTACCTCCATCACAATAAAACGGCCCGTCTTATTGGAGCATTCAAACAAGCGTGGCTGGTGGTCTGGAACCGTCTGCTGTAATCTGTCAACCACATATAAAATGTGAAGCATGTCATCAAGCTGAGGTGCAAATATTAGAAATTATATTTACGTCATGATCATCATCACCTCTTCCCGCTCGCATAGGGAGCTTGCCCCCCAAGCAACACCCAGAATTCAACGGGCTCCTGACCCTCTGCCACAGTCTCTTTCTGTGAGTGCTGGCTAATCACAGAGCTGACCTCTTTAGCCATGGCTCTCTCATCTCCACTCGATCCCTGGGAACAAAGAGTTGGTCACACACATGTCCCTGCTTTAGTAATTGGCAATAGTGACGACCCAACATTACACGCCATGAGTAATTTGTAAAACATCTCATTCAAAACCATGGATATTAAAACCCATGGATATTAAAGGCATACATTGTAATCCAGAACACTTTTTTGTCAAAATCAGCTCATATCTACTCACCATCCGCTACCTCTCCGTTATGTGTGCACCCACGAAAGTTGGGTGTTGTGTTTATACACAGTCACAGCTCTGTAAACGGCTATCTATTGCTATCTAATGCACATATTGTTCTAAATTGTCACTTTTTGCTGTTTTAGTTTAGTGAACTATCAGTTTTCTCTATGTGATTTTAACACTGTCTCTTTACCTTTCCACACCACAGATAGACTCCTGATTGGCTCTTTAGTAGAAACACGTCATTGGAGTTCAGAGAGGTGGCCAGTGCTGGAACCTCAATGGCTTTAGTGTTGGAGGGGTCAGACCCGTGGACCTGGAACAACCTTATTGGTGGTTCTGGCTCAGAAGATGCTTTTCTAGATGTGCCACCCTAACAGAAAAAAAACTAAAAGTATAAAACCATGCACACCTGCCAAAAATAACTTTCACACAGAGAATAATATTATTTTGGTGATTAGCCCAGTGAATAAATCAGCAGTGTTTCCAAATAAGTTATAATAAATGCAGCCTACAGTCGTACCTCAAAGATGACCATTTTCCCCTTGAAAACCGCCATAAAGTGCCTCGGTTCTTTGCCCATGGTTACTCTCACTTGAACTGGCTGACCACCGTACTTCTGATCCAAGTCAACAGCCTGAAATGCTGAGGCTGCAACTTCATCCTGTGTCGCATGACGCCCCTGAAATAAATAGTGATGAAGCAGTTTAATGTCATCGCATTATTTTCATCATATCAGACAAATACAAGCTGTGAAGGACGGACTTTGTTGGTGGAAACGTAATATTTCAGTGTATGGTCTCAAAGTATTATTATTACGTAAGACACTGGGTGTAATAGCAAATCCTCACCTGCCATATGTAGAGCAGGGAACACTTCTTGTTGTTGACCAGGTAAGTGTAGAGGATCAGGTAGCAGTCTCCTCCGTAGAAGTATCCGTACCATTGACGCTCCAAGGGCACAAGCTCCAGATTTTCAATTCTCCACACCTGGGCTCATCACACAGTAGAAGAAACACTGAATGACACATGGCCTGAAGTGCTTTACGTTTCAAACATACCACAGAGCAGAGCATGACCAACATTATTTTTCTGTTGTGGGTTTCAGAGTTTACATATCCGTTTACATTGTCTAGGCTGTGTATTAACACCAGATGTTTTTCAGCCCACACACAGTATGGAAAGGTATCGGATCATGAAGAGATATTCATTTAAAGAAAAAAGTGATTTTGACAACAAGATTTCTCCAGCACCGCTGACTGTGGGACATTTCAACTTGTCATAGTAGGAAAAGCACAGGTGTGAGAAATTAAATGAATGATGGCTGAATTCCATTTAGTTTCTTCAGTTTTAGGGTGCTGGTACCATTCATGTTGGCTTACTGTCACACTGTCATAATGAAGGCCCAATGGCTAATGGCTTGATTTAACACAGGATCATCTTTGTTAATGTTATTTAACATTAGAGTCCAACATTGGTACGATTGACATGTAAGCATGGTGATGTGTGTGATGGTATATGGTATATTAACACACTGGGCTAGCATGAAATGTTTTACTACTTGGTTAGTGGACCTATTGATACAGTCCATGACAGACTGATTCCCCTCAAAGTCAATTCAGGTGAAATTGTCAAACATACCTCCACTTCACCTGCGCCATTGTCCACCATTCGCTCCTGTGCAGCGACCTTTGGCATCCCATGCATCAGAGTGGCATCAAATTTCTCCTGTTTGATATGAGCTAAAGCAGAATAAAATAACAGAACCATCAATACACATTCATGCTTTTTTAAATATTCTTTCATATCAGAAGCAATATATCATTTTAGCCTGTTGTGTTTTTTGTGAACTTGAGAACACACTTACCCACATTCCCCCTTGTGTGCACTTTGCCCAGACCTTGAGTCTGGTCCTTCACAGTCCAACTCTGAAACAGCTGCTTAAAGAGAGCTGACTCTGCCCCGTCATTCACTGTCTCCACATTAGTAGTGGCGGGGTAGTTTTTGGCTTGGATGAACTCCTGTAAGAGCCGGTCAGAGAACAAACAAACGTTGGAAATCCTCTCAGTTTTCAGATTATTAGGCACAACTCTTTATATAACTAACAGTCAAATAAAACAATTCTGCAATAAGTCCAACAGTGACTTCATTCAATTGTGTTTCTTTTATTTTGTCTAGCAAATGTAATATCAATGGGAGAAGGTCCAACAGAAACACCTCTGTGCATAATGCAAAACAGTTCAGTGCACTTGAATCCACAACTCTGTAAAATTACATTCTTCAGAAAGATAGGAATGACTGCTGTTCTGTTCTTCCACTACATCACTTTCAGATAAGGCATTGGAGAGCATTCACACCTAAGCTGAGGATAGGTGTGTAGGTCTGACTGTAGAGTGACTCACCAAAGCTCTGCCAATAGCCGCCTGTCTTTCAGCTTTGTTGGCTTTCTTCCCCTTCCACACAAAGATCTTCGTCCCTCCTTGATCCAGGAAGTAGCAGTCCTAAATAGATCATTATATGACATAGGACTTTACATGAACACATCTCTTCGTTCCAGCAGTTAATAAACCATTTTAAAGTCACGCCCTTGAACTGCTTAAATGGACAAATACCAGTGTCAAAAGATTAAAGCCTTTTTTTTTACGGTTAAATATCAGAGGACTGGGTTTCAGAGGTATTGCAATGATCTTGATGTGGCCATGATACTGTCTGTGTATCCTTTATATTGCTCCAACTCACATCATGGTTGAGGAGATCCTGTACCAGCGGTCTGCTAGCCACTTCTGTGACCTTCATCTTGCCGTCAGCATCTGACACACTGCAAACAGAACAAATGTGAATAAAACAAACAACACTCAAACTCGACAAGGGTGGATCTTCATCTGATGATCATATGAAACTGTCTGTCTGGGTCTGGGAGCAGCTCACTGGTAAAGGGTCAGTTTTGACTTCTGTTCCTGTTCAGCGATTTGATCTGGAGCTCCGTCCTTCAGTGCAGAGGTTCTTTCTCCAAGAACACCGTTCAGGATCTCCATGCTTTGTGGAGAGCTGCTCTCCGCTTCACCCTCGATCACTCTGATCTCTGCCCGACCTCCTCTCTCTCTGTCTCTGATGTCTTTGGCCAACAACATGCCCTGAGAATCCGGAGTAGAAAAAACAGCACAATCCATAAAATCTCAGACCCCAAACTAATACTTACTACTACATTTTATTTTTTTTATTTTGGCTGTTCACATTATTCTTTAAATGTGGCCAATAACACATTTCACTGTGAACACTGTGGTCACATGAACAATAAGACATTACACTCAGCACACTGAGATATAAACAGAGATAACCATGGACTTCACTGAAGTCTGTGTTTACGGTTTCCTTTATAAGAAAATGATTAGTGGAAGGCAGGGAATTTGTGAGCAGATGATAACTAGAACAATGATGAGGAAAGACAGGCTGGGGATGATAAGATCATGGCATAAAAGGCTTCACAGAAACCTGTTTAAGCCAACAGTACATGATGTCAAGGGCTACTTTTAACCACATCTGTTGGGACTGATGCCGATCTACAATGACTCAAAAGTCCCATGAAGTCAGATATGACTGTTCAAACTAAGGTTGAATTATAAAATCTGTGTTGAATTTAGGACTTGTAAAGTTCTGATTCTTTGCGATTTATGCTGTTTGCACTGTCATGTAGAAAAAAACATATGTGAGTGTTAGGTCACAGATGGGGAATGGAAAGTCTAAGGAAACACTATACATTTGCATAATGGAAAATGTAGGATATAGATCTACGTTTTGGAGCTTTTTTTTTTTTTTTTTTTTTTTTTTTTTGAGCCCTTTATTTGGTTGGTCTTACACAGGTCTGAACTGTGCATGGTGGGATAATGAATCATTCAGAGCCTTTCTACAGGAAGAAGGAAATGAGCTTCGACTGTGCACTCCCAAAACTTTCCATGGAGGTTTAACTGTGATCCTTTAGATTTAACAAGGGCATAACGGAAAGCTGCCATCTAACTGGCAGACCTGTTTCAGGGCCTGCACCTCAAACTTATATCATGTACATCCAGATGCAATAATGCAAATAGAATAATCAACCTGAAAGCAGGTATTATCAGGTTCAGGCACCCATAGTAACTCAGGTGGCCTGAGAGGGGGAAAAAAGGGGTGAACAAGGCAAATAGTGAGCAGGATTGTCACGTAAGAGGAGCTTGTCATGCATGTTTCCATATGAATTTGAATAGTCTAAAAGCAACAACATACCCAAGCACCTACAAATCTTACTTTAAGCTTTTCCTGTCTGTTGCTCTTGGGTCCGTTCCATTGAACAATGGTCTTGCCAATGTCCAACAAAAAAACATCTCCCAGGTTGAAGCTCTTCCAGCTCATCTCCACCTGAAACAAATGTAAAACACACTCTTTGTACATGAAATCATCACTTCCCAAACTGTTATATAACCTCTGGAAAGAAAGCATGGCTCACCTCCTTTGCAATCACTCTCTTCTTGCCTTTGACGTGAAGCAGTCTCTTAACGTCATAGGTGTTGGTTTCAACGTGCCTCATGCCCGATGCAACTCCACCTTTCTTATAGCTTAAAACAAGACAGGATAAGGTTTTTTTTATGGTTTTGTTTCTTTTTAGTGCAAAAACTGGCCCAATACTGTACCAACATTTTAACTCACATAATTCCCTGTTTGAAGTAGCCCCTAAAGTCATCAGACTCATGGTTCTGAACCTCGCGGTGCTGGACCGGAGTGAAGCCCAAAAATTCATCCAGCTGTATGGTGTAAACAGCAGCTGCACCCTGCTCATCCTGAGTGGACTGTGAGCCGATCCAGTAGTGGATGTCATAACTCACAGAGCTGCTCACCTTCTGGGTCTGTAGAAACACAGGAGTGGAGGAACAGGGGATTGAGGGTTTTTATGATGTACTTAGCTTTTTGTCTCTACCTCAGTATATATAAAAAACACATTAAATATCTAAAGAGGAAAGTCTACAAATACAGTAGTGTGCTTCACTAAACAAACAAGCGGCCCCTGGCATCAGACACCAAAATGAATCACCCTTCTCTTAGACTTACAGACAGGAGTATGTAGCAGTCACCCTCATAAAAGTTTCCATAAGATTTCACAGGGAGTTGTACCAGCTCCAGTTTCTGTTGCATAGAGAAGAAGTTGTCCCATTTTACTTTTGTGTCCACAAAAAAAAACTGAATAGCAGACTTATTTATATACATTTTTTAATTATTATTATTTACATGAAACCGAACAACTAAATCCAAAATCACACAACTGAAACATCTAATTACCTCAATTCTCCAGATTATAATCCCATGGTTGTGAGTTACTGCTCTGAATGTGTATTCCATGTTGCTCAGATGCACTTAGTGTCCGTGGCACTGTTTGTTGCCTAGTTATTTTTTGTGGGAGAGGAAAGTCATTATGAAAATTCTAAAACGACTGCCAAATACATACAATTTCTACCTCAAGAAACCTAGTACAACACAAAGATCAAAGATCATATTTAGTCTCTTTTCTCTTGATAAACTACCCAAAAATAGGATTTACAGCCAATTGCAATACAGTAGAAACCTGCAGCGAGCTAATATATTATCATCAAAGAGTACATACCTGGTATTCTGGTTTGAAAACTTTCCTGTAGGGCTCTATGATCGTCCACCAGCTGATCTTGGATCTGATAGCAAAAGGCCACACAATCCCCTTCCCCCCCGGTGCCCCTCAAAGATTTGCCTGTGTTTGCATGTTTCAGGACCCATCACGGTGTCCTGCCCAATCACTGAGGACGACACAAAATCCTGTATGCAAATGTTCTGAAAAGATGGATTGACGCATATTCAAATGAACACACACACACACGCACTGATACTCACCATACCAGACCAACACATTAGCACCATTTATGGATATACCGTATGTACAGCTATGGTGGGTAGACATTCCTCTATCTATAACTGATAAGGCATAGCAGTCTTAATGAGCTGTCAAAGAAATGGTGTATTATAGCTTTACTCTGCGGACCTGCGATCACAGAGAAGGGTTTGCTTGGGGCCAAGTAGTGACAAGTCCTGACCACTCATTTACTTAATCTCTAAGACAGTTTTTAATTGTGAATAACAAATGTTGGTTGAGTGAACTCTTCCAGCTCTGCCTGTTATCATTCAACACAGAGGCATTACACAGGAACATTTTCATACACAGCTTACGAACACACACACACGCACGCACGCACACGCGCACACACACACACACACACTGGTTTGTTAGATCATCATCTTATGCTGGTTTTTACTTTTATCTATCTAGGTTGTTATAGCTACTTGTATTGTATGCCCTGTCTGACTAGTGTTTTGCTTTGTATATTTTTCACCTATAAACTCATGTAGTGTATTTTGTTATGACACATTCTAAGATTACTGTGGTGTATTATGTTACTATACATTTTATATTAAGGCCTATACTGCTACAGAGGAGACAAAGACAGTCAGCCTCATCTGGCAGGGGGCAAAGTCAGGGATGTCAGCTGCCTGAGTGAGGAAACCCTCAAGGCTGACCTGTAGATCATTCAAATTTCACACAAAGGTGACTGTCTTGTGAGTTAGTCAAAGACAGTCTGGCTAAGAGTTAACAGTAGTTTATTGACCCTGACCATCATCATCATCATCATCATCATCATCATCATCATCATCATCATCATCATCATCATCATCAGCATTGTCTTAAAAGTTGCTGAATCAGACTTCTTGGCCAACGTGACATATCGCCTCCAGGTGATGATTAAACTCAGATGTCCTCTAGGGGCCGGAGGACAACCTCTGACTCATTAGGGTGGAGCTGGTTAGGGTACACCAATTAGGTGTTAGGAGGAGCAGGGCGTACTGTCCTAAAGAACCAATCAGATCACTTAGATTGACAGGTTAAAACCAGCCACAATGCTGGAAAAGTTAGGTATTTTAGAATACAGGAACTTTTCATAGCTTTTGGTTTTATGCATGTACCTTTATTAGTTTTTTGGCTACAAACACTTTAACTTTTTATTGGCTTCGTTTTGACTGCAGGATTAGTTTTGTTGTAAATAAAAGAATTGTTCCTGAAGACCTCCTCATCTGCCTCAAACTGCGTCTTCTTTCATCAACCCACTACCAACGCCGTTTTTCTGAGTAAAGGCCGGAAAATATACTGCACTCACTCTCTTCTTCATGAAATGAAAACTAAATGAATTTTTCAAAAAACATATTCAAATAAACCCACTGTTAAACAAATACATTACAACCAATGATGGTGCAAAGTGGGATAAAGGAAAGTGAATTGCTGTGACCTTATAGTAAAAAATGTCCAATACAATATACCTTCAGATGTAGCCGCTGTAAGCAGCAATGGAGGCATTAGTTGTGTAATTTGTATGAAGATTATCCGGCCTGATAGGCCTTGGGCAGATTTACAAATGATTTACGACCCTTTATAATACAGTGCTGTCTGGAGGAGGAAATGACTTGGACAAGAAATATGACTTGGGTAGGAAAGAGATCCTCAGATTTCCAGAGCTCATGGAAGTGAAGGCGTCCATATAAGGCGTCTTATATTTACAAGCGAGACAAGAGAGTTTTAACAGTATTTCTTATTTCCCCAGTAATTCGCCGCCAGCCGAACTCACTATTGTATTGTTTTATTCTGTGCTATGAATCATTATTGCATGGGTTTTATGTGCACAGGAACAGCTGGAAAACACAGCAAGCACAGATGTGACAGGGCCAAAAAAGAATAATAATAATGAATGAAACGTACATATGTTTCTCATATCATTTGGAGTATTAATAGATCTTCCCCTCTATTACTACTGCAGATTTCTTCCAGTCCGCCGCTCAGAGTCCAATACGTTTAAGGTTTACTAAACTGCTCACAACTTGTGACATCAGATGGATCAAGGTCAGTCTGCCCTGTCTGTCTGACAGCAGGTTTATTTCAGATGGCTTTGGAGGAAGGAGCCAGGGGGAGAAATTTAAAACTAATCTTTTAGTTTGAAGGACATCCCCTGTTTAGTGTTTTTAATAGTCTGAAAATAGGGATGAGTGAATGGTTTGGCTCCACAGAGCAATTCAGAATGTTGTTTGAGCCCAAAGCTTTGAAACTTCTGAGTGACAGGTTATTTACCTGTTGTAGTGGGCTTGTTTTCAGCATTTACATTTTTCATGTATTGTGGTGGTGAGTTGGTCCCCTAAGCAACATTAAAATCCTCATAGAAAACTGTATGTAATAGCTTGTATGTTTGTGTTCCTGCTGCTGCTGTGACACTGTTGCGTTAATATGTCATCAGATGTGAAATTAGTTTCACCTGGGAATTAATAAAGTTACTTCAAAATATATAATTAAAAAATAACAACAACATTACTGAACCCCTGGATAATATGAGGTACATTAGTGTTTTACTTTCACTGTTCAAATGAAAGACACCTGTTTTGGGCTCAGGATAATATCTGAAATCAGAAATAAATATGTTCAGAATAGTTCATATTGTGCACTGCAGAACTTTTCATTATAACTTTGTGACTTTATTTCTGTAGATAATTAAAATCAGCAGTCCATAATACTCCCCAAAATGTAGGGTTAGACAGTGAGACCATAAAACACTCTATCTGCCTTTTCTCAGGCTAGGATGAACCAATTTCAATTTTTTTTTGCACATTTATACTACATAGGATCTCAGAATTCAATACACCTTCATATTCCCACCGGGGAAGTAGGCCTTTAATACAGCAGTGCATGCCTCACTGACTCCTGAGTGACTTCCACTCACGTTACCCTTCCTCCTCCTTCCAAACTTGTCCTCTTGCACCACAATAATGTCCTATGTTTGAATAAAACTTCCAACCCCATCAAAGCCACACATATCTTTAAACATCAGATAATATGTTTTCTTTTTGGGTTTTTCAATTTGTCAATCAGGTAAGAGTTGAAGTAAAACTTAAACCAGTCATGTCAGTTTGGGAGCCTGTGTGCTTCCATCTGCACCAGATGTTGTTGGCTCCTCCTCCCAGACAGCTTGGTAAAACATTCCAGCCCACCTCTGGGAATCTGCTGGATCCTCCAGGCTCTCTCACTCAAGTCCAGTCAATTTTCTTCACAAGAGCTAAAGAGAGTGAGCTGACACAAAATGAGGGGACTTGTTGTCTTGTTGACTTTGACCTGCTTTGCCAACGCTCAGCATCAAGCACTGATTGACTACTTGGAGCGGAGGCTGCTTGCTATTGAGGTAAGACTCCCTTTACCTCCCTGCCGAGCCCTGCGCTCCAGAGTCCCCTCTGAAAGGGAAACTTCCAGGGACAGGGCACAGGCAATGGAATGCAGATGTGGCCAAATCCTGAGTAAAATGCTGGAAAATACAGCTCTCTGAAATGTTAAGGGGATTATGGACCTTCTTGTCTGGGTTGAAAGACAGAAATACAAATGCAGTTGTAAATGTTTGATTATTCCAGATGTGCATAATGGCATGTCAAAAAAGACACACTTCATACAAATTGACAGTTTGTAAGAGCTACATTATGAAAAGTGTTAAAACGATGTGGTTTCCTCTGGTTTGTTTAGAGGAGTTGTGCTATACTGTCATTCCACAATGACATTCATCGTCATGATTAAGTAAGAGTAGTCGTCACACCAACAACGTATGCCAGGTTAAAGACCTTAAAGAGAATTTCCTGCCTGTGAGTAAATGTATTTTTGTTGAGGATGAAGTAAAATCTCACCATAAAGATCTTGCAATTCAGTTATTGTATTTAAATATTGTGGTTTGGCTTATATGAAAAGATTAAAAACGTTCTCATCTTTCGTATCCATCTGTTTTGGATCAGTTTCTGTGTTGCTCTGCGATGTATGACTTTACTGATCACCTGCAGAGAAAATCTCTATTTTCATTTAGTCTCTACTCCACTTCGAGGTCAGAGGTCATGGCCTGCTGCATAGCAAAACCGACACAGCAAACTGGTTGGACTTTGTGTTTTGCCAGAATAGAGTCATTTGAGCCGGTTGGATACTTGCCACGTTTGGGCTGAACCTGGTTGTTTGAAGGATGAGATTCCTACTTATTAAGTCTATTTACTTAGCCTGAAAGGAACATCAAATTATGGCCTCTTCAGAAGTTTCTATAAAATGCAGTTCCTGTAAAACACATTGATCACTTTGCCATGGAACACCAATGGGTAAGATGGAAACAAGTTTGACTAATTCGGCTTGTTTAAAAATGTCAAAACTTAGCTCATCTTTGTCATCTTTCTTTTTAAAACAGGACAGGATCTCTCTGTGGCATGAACAGACGGCCCGCTATGCCTCGGAGCTGCGGGAGCTGAAGCAGCAAATGGTTTCCCAGCTGGAGACCCTGGACAAAGAGAAAGAGACACTGAGAACCAACCTGGACGGTGTGGGGACGCGGGTGGACCGGGTGGAGCGTGAGCTGGACTACCTGGAGACTCAGAACGGAGCTCAGCCCTGTGTGGACGTGGACGACAAGCTGATCGAGCAGGAGGTGACACTGGTGAAGGAGAAGCAGAAGGCCAAGTATTCCAAACTATCAGGTAAGATGTGACAGTAAGACAACCTGGACTGTGTGTATGTTGGGCACATTGACCTCCTTACGATAAGAAAAGCTAAGCTAATTGACTCCTGCCTGGTAAAGAACAGGCAGATAAGGGATGTGTTCCGACCTTCTTGTCTAACTCGTAACAGGAAGACAATAAATGTGTTTCCAAAGAGGTCCTTTAAATTATCTTCTGATATCTTTAAGGATGTCAACCAGTAAACACTGTTAACATGTCGAAGATGAGTCTCCCATCGTGTAAGGCCTGTCGCTGTTTGATTTTTCAGACTGCAGTGACATGATCTCCAGCATCAAAGCCATGAAGATCCTGAAGAGAGCTGGAGGTCCAAAGGGCACGTGGTCCAAAGACACCAGCAGAGGATCTGGGAAGATCTACATTTTTAACGGGACCGATGGAGACAGCATATATGAGTTTACATCTGTGCAAGACTTTTCCCGCTCCCCGGGCATGACTCTGTCCAAGAACCTGAAGCTGCCTTCTGCCTGGAGTGGAACAGGACACGTCGTCTTCAACCATCACGTGTATTACATCAATCAGGTTGAGGAGATAATGGTGGTCAAATATGACACGAAGAGCAACTCAATGACCGACAGCGCAGTGTTCCCAGTGAAGGACCACGTCCCGGTGTACGGCCTGACCCCTGGGACAGTGATGGACCTGGCCGTGGACGAGGAGGGCCTGTGGGCCATCTATGCCACGAGGCAGAACGAGAGGCACATCTCTCTGGCTAAATTGGACGCCAACTCGCTGGACATCGAGCAAATGTGGGACACAAGCTGCCCGACGGAGAATGCAGAGGCAGCGTTCGTCATCTGTGGCACTCTGTACGTGGTGTACAACACCCAGCAGCCCGGTCGCTCTCGTATCCAGTGTGTGTTTGACGTCAATGACATGGTGACCAATGAAGACGCGCCACTGGTTTACTTTCCAAAGCGTTATGGAGCTCACTCCAGTCTGAAGTACAACCCACAGGAGCAGCTGCTGTACGCCTGGGACGATGGCTACCAGATCCTATACAAGCTTATCATGAAAAAGAAACTAGAAATATGAGCTTAACATTAAACAGCAGTGCCATCCTCCCAATACGTCCACAAACACAACCAAACCCCCCTTAAAGTGTGTTTTTGTTTTATTTTTTACCTTACCCTTATCCTTAACTACAATGATTTGTTATATATATTACTGCTGACCCTTTCAAATGCATGCTGTTGAACGGTATGAGAATTATCTTGAATCTCCCGAAAAGTTTCAACAATAACATTTTAGAATGTAACATTTAGCGTAGACCTGATGTTCAGCTTGATGTAAAAAAAACACTTCAACCAAGTTTGAAGAGTCTGCCACTGGATCTTCATTCTATGTGGAAATTAATGGACGACAACCGACGGTTGGAAAAATGAATTTCACTGACAGCAGTGACAGTAAGTAGTCTATTCATGACAGTAAATCAGCTAAATGTACAGTTGAACATTAAGTCTGAATCTGCAAATGCCTTTAAAAGACAAATGTGCTGGATTGTATAACTGTATCTTTTACACCGTCAGGTGTGAATATTTTGAGTGTGTTTTCTTTATCTGAGGCACAATTCCTCCTGCTGCCAACCACTTTTTGGCCCGTTTTTTTCCACAGCCATTTCTGTTTCTACTGGTGCAACAACTTATAGCCTAGGCCTACTAACCGGCGATCTCTTGGGCCTATGTTTGTTTGAGTTTCAAAAGGTGAGGTCACTTCAGATTGTGTTGTTTAATCAGCTTAGCACTTACTTTACTTTATTTTTTACTTTTGAATTAGCATCATTTTCAACACCACTAGCAATATCTGTCCATCTTTTTAAAGCCTACTTTGCGTGTACATTTTGCTGTCTTAATAAATGGTATAATTCAATAGTTCATAAAAAAAAACGATTGCTTTACGGGGTATAAAAGACAAAGGGAACAGTAGGATCATAATAGTTCACAGGAAATAAACACAGGTTAAAGTGTTGCCGTATAACATTTAGTATATTCAATAAAGTCGATGCTTGGTTCAGAAAATAGTATTAAAAGAAGAATTTTACTAAGTAATGCGTCAAATTCCATTTAGCAGAAAATGTCTACAGATTGATCAAAAAACAAAAATTTAAATATCTTTGGTGTCACTTATAATGCAAACACACAAAAATGTTGCCACTGGGACAGGTTAACTCAAGAGCAGCCATGAATGTAACTGGGATATGAGCATATGTCAGAACAAGCTAGCTGGCTAGTGATGCTATTTTTTTCATTATGTGTAATTTCCGAACAAGTTGAGAACATACATGTTTTGTGGCGTTAACTTTTTACCAAATGAAATCACCCAAATTAGTAAAGAGCAACACTATTATCCCTATCAAATAATGCAATTATCAATTTATATCTTAATATATAAGCTATTTCTAAATGTTAGCTTATAATTAGTTAATTTCCCCAAATGATCTCATCCTATTTCTGCCCCTTATTGTACATTATGAATTAAATAACATCTGTGAACATAAGGTGTCTGTTGTCTTTTTCTAGGTAGATACAGAGTTAAAGCCACTGTGCAAAATGTAAATGTTTTGGACTGTGGCGCCCCCGGTGGTAGCAACATAAAACACTGTGGTGAACAGCAACGTATGCTTCTACATCTGATTCAGATTTTCACTTACTGTGAATCTTAGCATAAGTCCACCCTTGTTTCTTGAATTATATACAGTGAAACAAATAAGGACTTAAATTGAAGGTCTGTTGGTGGATTGGTTGGATTTAATCTGCGCACAAAATTAGTTTAAACTGTCATCTATGTCTATGGAATTATTTGACTCAAATGCACATATTAAGCCATTATTTCTACATATCAAGACATAAAAATGTCCTCTGCTGCTGGGTCTAATAGAGGAAAAGTGAACATTTTAAACACAAAGCAGTCCTCAGAGTGAGAGTGGGCCTGTGTGTTCGTCTAGCACAAAGATTAATGAAGTGTAACCGTAATTAGATTTAATGGTGCGAAACAGCTTTTGACTGAGTCTCACAAACCATTTAGTTTAATTGTTTCACTTGGCTGCAGAACTGAAGAAAAACCTTATTTGCTTGCGCTCAAACTGTGAGACTGCAGAACCTTCAAATGAACCAACCGCCTGTGGTTCAAACTAGAGAGCAAAATGATCCAGTTATTAATACAAATTTATTTTTTCAAACTGTAAATAAACAACATCCATAAAAGCGGTTAACTAGGGTTTGAATAAAATCTAGAGTAAGAAAGATGCAACAGCACATTCAATTCTGTAAAATCGGAAATAAAATAGGGAACATTTGTATTTCACAGCTGTATAAATGTACAAAGCTGAGAACTGCACTTTGGTGAGGAGTCCTGCCAGAAAACCTGAATGACAAATAGTTCTGTGTGCCCAACAACCAAATTGGGCCGTTTCTAAAAATTACTTCAAGATACTTTGGACCCAAATTTTGAAGACAACTTCAAGAAAAATCCGCCTAAAAGAACCCTTTTGTAATATCATGTTCTTGTAGCACCAACTGTTTTGCCTCTGCTGATGTCGCCGCGAGCAGTCGCTCACATCTTTCATTCAGCTGCTGCCCAGTCTTACAAAACATGACATTTGATATTTGCACTGTCCCACGAACTTATTCGATCATATTTAATTCTAACTACTTGACTATTTAAATTTGGATATCTTAAAGCCAACATACCATGTACGTTGGGAAAATTATTCGCAGATAACTAACTAGACCAAAAATAAACCTTAAATAACCCCTACGTCAAAAATGGCAGGTGTACATAAATATGCAAAAATGATGATATTGAAAATTACAGGTAAACCTTCATAACTATTATAACATTGTGGCTGAGAGAAAACAGCAAAACTCTCTGGACATGTATCAGCTGGTTTTAGATATCAACAAACATCCGTTAATGGATCCGACGTGTTCCTGAAGTGTCCACTTTCTCTGTCCATTCCAGTCGTGGACGTGAGGTGAGGCGAGGAAGTACTTGATGCCAAGACGTTTGGTGGCATTAAAAAGGCTGGGTGTTGGCTTCACTCACAGTCTCAGATGGGGAAGGGGCATGGTGACGTCTCGGAAGAATCGATGAACAAGGGCGTTTTTGGCAGATAACCTTTTGTTTGGATCATAATTGAGCATTTCCTGTAAGGACAATGGAAAAATACAGTCAAAACTTGTGTCTATAAACATTCAACTATAGATTATTTTCATGTTGCATTAATCTGCTGTTTATTTTCTATAATGAACAAAATAAGTTAAAATAAAATGCAAGTTCTAATTCCCAAAATCCTGTATTCTGATTGCGGCAGAGAAAATCATCAGGTCCTCACATAACAAACGATTGAACGATTATTTAAAATTGTTGCAGTTTTGCTATAAAGTTTGAATATACTTGTATTCTCTATTGCAGTGGTTCTCAAAGTGTTTGGTGCACCTCACCCGAGAGGAATAGAGACATGACAGGTGAGGCGCAACGAACATGAGGAAATATCACTCTTTTTGTGCCTGTCTTTAGTAGGGTAATGCCTTTCTTTCATGACAATAAAGATTATGCACTGAAAACATGACAACCACACACAAACAGAGGTTCATTAAAAAATGAAAACAACATTAGACAGGGGACCAGGATGAAAATGTCACACTGGAGACACACTGGACGCGGTAGCTTCGTGCAGCGCTCTGAAAATCATTGTGTTGCCCACAACGGGAGCAAATTTCTCAGTGCCAGTGAAAGTGCTGGTCTTACCATGTGGTGGAACAACCTCATGAATGTGTGTGTGTATTTCTAACAACTGTAAATGTGTGTCCACACCCGTGGCGCGCAGGTTTAATATCTTTTTTAATCAGGAATTTTATCTTACCGTTTCCTAGTGTGAGTTGGAGGAGAGCCCCTGCTCTTTCCCTGCTACAACTAAAACATCCCAACCTTTATAATGTGTTTGTTCTTCAAGTTAATTGGGGTTTAAATGTGGTTTCTGTCTGAATCGCCCTGTAAAGATGTGCAGTGCAAAACAGGCTCATTGCAGCCCCTTATGAAGGGATAAGACTCACATACTGACTTGTTCATCGTTCTTTTCAAATGCATTTGCTCTTTTTTTTTGCTCAGTTTGCAAAGTGATAACACAAATGCACTTTTATTTCCCCTATTTTGGAAGTTGGTGTTAGCCTTATTGATGTTATTGATTTAGAAATTGATTTTATTTCAATAAATTAGAACATTTTAAGCTTGACCTATTTCGATCTTGTTGAGGCAACGGGGGACAGATGGGGCTTGAAAATGTCCCCACCTTCAAAGTTGGGTATGACAGCAAAAGAACCACAGCTCTATTGGAAGAAACATTTTCTTTCCAATTAGCTTACAATGCATTCATATCCTAAGTAGGGGTGGGAATCTCTTGGCACCTCACGATTCGATTCGATTCCGATTCGGAGGTCAACGATTCGATTCAAAATCGATTTTCAATGCATCTCAATGCAAAACATTTTTTATGTACATACCCATGTGTGAATTTCAAAAATATATTTATATGCACATCTGAGTTTGCTACTCAGAGTTTGCTAATCACTTCCTACTTATGTGATGACCATTAAATACAATCAACAGATGAATTACCTTCTCTAATATTATATTAGAGAAAAAGCTTTTTGTCACAAATATGACTTTCTATGACCAGTGCAATAATCAATGCAGCTTTCATTTCAACACAATATGGAAGTATGTAAAAACTAAACCGATTCAGTTTTATTTTATTTCTAATCTCGTAAATCATGTTTCTATAGGATTTATATTCTATTATCTACTATGTCATTTCAACACATTGTACAAAAAGTATGGCTTGGAATTCAGCTCTCATACAAAAACGTAAACAGAGATAAAGCCGGTGCAGGTCATGGGTTAGCTGCTCTCAGCCCTTTTGAAGCCACTTTGGAAACAACTCGCACATGTGTGGTGTGCATGCGCAATGGCGCAGGAAGTATTAGTATTTACAAAAAAATATATATATATATATATATATATAAAAAAAAAAAATTATATAAAAAAAAAAAAATCGATTATTAACTTTTCTGAATCGATTCAGAATCGTTCGAGAGAGAATCGATATTAATCGGAAAATCGATTTTTTTTCCCACCCCTAATCCTAAGTGAAAGTAACAAAAGAAAACCTAAAATAAAGCACTTACGAGTGAATACTTTTGCCAAGGCTGCACATATTCTTACACTGAATTCTGCATCTAGATCTTGATTTAAAAAAAGAGTGACAGACTGTAATGATACCGGATGTTGTGTCTTTTAGGTACAGTAGAAATTAACCTGACAGTAAGCTAAATTAACCTGAAAGTAAGTAAGTAAGTAAATAAATAACAGGTCTCACTCCAATAAGTTCTCTTCCATCTTCCTCGAGAAGCGGCACCACTTTTGTTAAATCCTGCCGAGCCCATTTGGGGAAAGAGGGTTTGTAGTCGGGCATTGATGTGACTCCGGGCCAGACGTTCTCATCCGGTGTGCCCAAGGTGCGGAAGATTCGGAATAACTGATCGATCTCTGAGTCGCCGGGGAACAAAGCCCTCCTGGTTATCTGCAAAACAGTGGACAGAGAGGTTAGACTGAGCCATTGTGCATCATGTTCAGGTTTCATTTATTCATATTTAGCGATAGAACCTATTGTAAAAGGAGATGAAAACGAGCGCGCTACCATTTCTGCAAAGATGCACCCCAGACTCCAGATGTCGACTGCGGTGGAGTAGTATTTACAGCCCAGAAGGATTTCTGGTGCTCTGTACCAAAGTGTTACCACCTGAAAAATATCACAAAAGCAAGTGTGTAAATAGGAAACACTCACCAGTGTCCAAGTGTTTAGTGTCAGCCTAAGACATAAAAACAATAAACCTTAACCTGATTATTGTTGTGAGATATTCATTCAAATGTTGACTTTTACCAGAATACTGGAGAACACTGGGCACGGTATGGAAAATGCACTTTAAAATGATACAATTTTCTGACGTTGATGAACAGGGCGGATGTAATGGTTACCTCGTGCGTGTATGTGCGGACAGGCACACCGAAGGCTCTTGCCAGGCCAAAGTCTGCCAGCTTGATCTCGCCCTGGGCGTTGATTAGGAGGTTCTGGGGCTTCAGGTCTCGATGAAGAACCCTGTGAGAGTGGCAGAAGGCCAGGCCCTGCAGCAGCTGGAAAAGATAACTCTACAGAACACACAAAAACATACACGGCTATGTAAGTCAACTCAGTAATTAATTTATTCTTGATTTCTTGGGAGATGGTGACCGGTCGTCTGGGAAAATCTAGCCGCTGTTTACCTTAACCAGAGGCAGTGGGATACCGGTGACTGAGGAGTCCATGAACTTCTTTAGATCCTGATGAAGGAACTCAAAAACCAGGTAGAGCTTGTTCTCTGTGTGGATCACGTCCCGCAATCTGTGACAAGTTCAAAGGCAGGTTGGCTTCAAAGAGGACTGACACGAGCAGGATTTAGCTAAAAGTTGTAACATTGGGCACTTACTTGACAATATTTGGATGACTGAGTTCTTTAAGAAGGGAAATCTCTCGGATGGCAGTGCTTGGTACACCCTCAGTTTCCCTAAATAAAATACACAAGAAATGAATTGGTTATTTACTTAAACTTATTCACTAATCTCCGGTTTTGAAAATTGAAGGTTTTAAAAATGTACAAATGAAATTGTGAATCTATCTATCTATCTATCTATCTATCTATCTATCTATCTATCTATCTATCTATCTATCTATAACCTTTTTCTCATTTTAGTTTCTTCACAAGGCAAACAGTCAAAGCGTTCACAGCAAACACTGACTAGAGCTGTACAATCAGCGGCTCTGCTCTAAGTCCTATAAATACAGTATATCACTGCGAATACAGTTAACATATCAGACTACAAGAGATAAGCAAAGAATGGCTTTCACTTTTCTTCTGGGGTCTGACACAGCTTTTAGGAAACACTGGATGAAGTGAGTCATCTATGAACCCTGGGAAATGATGTTACTTGGAACAGGCATGACAGCAAATTCATTTTCCAAAAAAATAAATCTTTTGAGCAGCTTTTGAGTCTATGACAAATTTCCCAAAGGGGACAATAAAGTAGGGGAGAGTGGCCTGAGTTGTGCCACTTTTTACTCAAAGTGATTTTAAAGTGAGGCCTTGACAGTAAAGTCTCAAACTCAAGTATGTACATATATTTCAGGATGTTGTGCATCCCTGGCAACAATAACTTTGGATCTGAAATCAACTGTTTAAGAAATATAGCTTTCGGAAAAAAAGTTGTCTTGTGGCACAACTTGGCCCCTAATGCAATATAAATCCATTAGACAATCACTTATTTAAGGTTTATTTAAAGTAAATAAAGTAAATCTTTTACAAAGATTGAAGGACAATTTTCTTAAACAAGGCCTAGCAGATCTAATGGTTTTACCTGCAAAGCTCACAATGACAAAGTCACCATCATCATATTTCTGGCCATCTGAACTCTCATCAGTGGTGTTGTTAAGTGGAATGGAGATGTCATCACTTTCTTTTGGTGACCAGCGTATACATGGCTGTATGTACAATGGCACAACTCTCAGAAATTTACTTTGCACTAGCTGCTCCGCCCTTGTAGAGCCAACTGCCACCTGGCATATGCGATTCCCTCTACATTTCTGCCTTTAAATCAAGACTCAAAACCCATCTGTACACCCTGGTTTTTCCTCCCCATTAACTATCTTACATCTGAACTACTATCTTTGTTTATATGTGGATATCTGGGCTTAATGTCTTTTATTTTTGTTATTTTACCTTAATTTTTTATCTGCTGAATGCACTATGTTCAGTGCAAACTGTTCTAAATGTGCTTTTATAAATATACATTTTACAATTTTAAAACATTTTACTTTGAAAGGCAAACAACAGTTTTTTTTAGCTTGAATGTGCTTATATCTTATTCCATGTTTCTCCCTTCTTTACAGGATGAGTCAAATGGATGGCTCTTCTTAAATATGTGCTCACATTTTCCAATTTCTTCTATGGTTTTCTAGAAACAAGGGGTGACACAACTTCCCCACCGGCACAACTTAGGCCACTCTCCCATATCATATCGTATGGCCAACTATCACATTAAAATATGCATTCAATATATTAAGAGGTTCTCAACCTTTGTAGCAAGTGACCCATGAACTCCTAAAACTCACATTAAATGTCTTAGTTTGGACAGAAATACTCAGCGGTTCAACAGAAATCTAAGCTCCACTTGACAGAGCGTTTAATTGGGAGGATTTTTAGAGGGTCCCATCAAGAGGTAGGCCTAAACTTTAAAATAAAATAAAATAAAACTCACAAAAATAAGACAAAATTAAAACTGCAAGCAGTGATGAACGGGCCCTCGCCCACACATGCTGCAAGCCGGAAGCGCGGAATTGTCCGCGACGCGCTCGATACGGACGCGAGGACGACCTCAGGCCTGGGCTCTCAGCAGGCGGGCGAAGTTTGGAGCGCGTGGGACAGCGCAGAGCGAAACTAGAAATTCCCGCGGAGATATTGAAAGTACAAGCCCCCCTTCTAAATCGGGGAAGAAAAAAAATCACGGCTGACCCCTGTGGTCCGTGAGACTTTACCGTAGAGCAACATGAGCTGTACATGTCTGACAAATGATAAGTCAATCGGAGTCAGGGGGAAAGGGGCGTGGCCTGGCAAACATAGCATCGGTGAATGACGTTTTTCGCATTTGTGGCGCCCCCTATGGGTCAACCTCGACAAGCTTAGAGGGACACGCTACCACATGTCTTTTGCACGTATCCTGCAAGTTTCATGATGATAGGACCTACGGTTAAGGAGTTATGGCCAATTTGTGGATAGGCGGCGCCCCCTATGGGTTGGTCGCGATAAGCTTCGAGGGACATGCTACCACATGACTTCTGCACATACCCAGCAAGTTTGAAGATGATAGGACCTACGGTTAAGGAGTTATGGCCAATTTGTGGATAGGCGGCGCCCCCTATGGGTTCGTCGCGATAAGCTTCGAGGGACATGCTATCACATGACTTCTGCACATACCCAGCAAGTTTGATGATGATAGGACCTACGGTTAAGGAGTTATGGCCAATTTGTAGATAGCCCCGCCCCTGTGGCGCCCCCTATGGGTTAATCGCGATAAGCTTCGAGATACATGCTACCACATGACATCTGCACATACCCAGCAAGTTTGATGATGATTGGACCTATGGTTAAGGAGTTATGGCCAACGTGTTATTAAGCCCCGCCCCTGTGGCGCCCCCTATGGGTTCATCGCGATAAGCTTCGAGGGACATGCTACCACATGACTTCTGCACATACCCAGCAAGTTTGATGATGATAGGACCTACGGTTAAGGAGTTATGGACAATTTGTGGATAGGCGGCGCCCCCTATGGGTTGGTCGCGATAAGCTTCAAGGGACATGCTATCACATGACTTCTGCACATACCCAGCAAGTTTGATGATGATAGGACCTACGGTTAAGGAGTTATGGCCAATTTGTGGATAGCCCCGCCCCTGTGGCGCCCCCTATGGGTTAATCGCGATAAGCTTCGAGATACATGCTACCACATGACATCTGCACATACCCAGCAAGTTTGATGATGATTGGACCTATGGTTAAGGAGTTATGGCCAACGTGTTATTAAGTCCCGCCCCTGTGGCGCCCCCTATGGGTTCATCGCGATAAGCTTAGAGGGACATGCTACCACATGACTTCTGCACATACCCAGCAAGTTTGATGATGATAGGACCTACGGTTAAGGAGTTATGGCCAATTTGTGGATAGGCGGCGCCCCCTATGGGTTGGTCGCGATAAGCCTCGAGGGACATGCTACCACATGACTTTTGCACATACCCAGCAAGTTTGATGATGATAGGACCTACGGTTAAGGAGTTATGGCCAATTTGTGGATAGGCGGCGCCCCCTATGGGTTCGTCGCGATAAGCTTCGAGGGACATGCTACCACATGACTTCTGCACATACCCAGCAAGTTTGATGATGATAGGACCTACGGTTAAGGAGTTATGGCCAATTTGTGGATAGCCCCGCCCCTGTGGCGCCCCCTATGGGTTAATCGCGATAAGCTTCGAGATACATGCTACCACATGACTTCTGCACATACCCAGCAAGTTTGATGATGATTGGACCTATGGTTAAGGAGTTATGGCCAACGTGTTATTAAGCCCCGCCCCTGTGGCGCCCCCTATGGGTTCATCGCGATAAGCTTAGAGGGACATGCTACCACATGACTTCTGCGCATACCCAGCAAGTTTGATGATGATAGGACCTATGGTTAAGGAGTTATGGCCAACGTGTTAATAAGCCCCGCCCCTATTCACATATTTCACATTTAAAGACTTCCTGTTGATTTTGGGGCGGGGCTTCAAGAGGCTTTTTTGTGGGGCCTGCAAAGATACATTTGGGGTTGTAATTTGGTGCAGCTAGGTAAAACACAGCCTGAGCTATGATGAATTGAAGTTTCATGAGGTGCGTATTTACGCGACACTTTGACCCCCAATAGATCCCTGGTTCTCGGACAACTTCCTGACCTTTTCGCAATTCCTTATCGGGCAAGGGTCTTTTGTATTTGAGAAGTGGTTTGACGTCGCTGGCGTCAAAACTCTAGGACCAGTACGTCGAAATGCGAAAAGATGTAAAGTGGCGGTTTTAGGCACTACATCCAACATGGCCGACTTCCTGTTGATTTTGGCCCTGGACATACAATTGCATTTATGTGCGCCTTGGGCCATTACATGTTGTCCGGCAATTTCAGGCTTCTAGCCCAATTTTTGAGCATGCATTTCCTGAAAAACAGTTTTTGGCCATAGGGGGCGCAATTTGTGTGCACAAATCCTGAACCACTGATACATTGCAATTTTTTGCAGGTCTGACATGCCTGCAGAGTTTTACAACTATTATGCCAGGGGAACTGGGTGAAAAGTGCCGTTAAACCCTAAGAATAATAATAATTAAAACTGCAAGCAGTGATGACCGGGCCCTCGCCCACACATGCTGCAAGCCGGAAGCGCGGAATTGTCGGCGACGCGCTCGCCTTCTGCACATACCCAGCAAGTTTGATGATGATAGGACCTACGGTTAAGGAGTTATGGCCAATTTGTGGATAGGCAGCGCCCCCTATGGGTTGGTCGCGATAAGCTTCGAGGGACATGCTACCACATGACTTCTGCACATACCCAGCAAGTTTGATGATGATAGGACCTACGGTTAAGGAGTTATGGCCAATTTGTGGATAGGCGGCGCCCCCTATGGGTTCGTCACGATAAGCTTCGAGGGACATGCTACCACATGACTTCTGCACATACCCAGCAAGTTTGATGATGATAGGACCTACGGTTAAGGAGTTATGGCCAATTTGTGGATAGCCCCGCCCCTGTGGCGCCCCCTATGGGTTAATCGCGATAAGCTTCGAGATACATGCTACCACATGACTTCTGCACATACCCAGCAAGTTTGATGATGATAGGACCTACGGTTAAGGAGTTATGGCCAATTTGTGGATAGGCAGCGCCCCCTATGGGTTGGTCGCGATAAGCTTCGAGGGACATGCTACCACATGACTTCTGCACATACCCAGCAAGTTTGATGATGATAGGACCTACGGTTAAGGAGTTATGGCCAATTTGTGGATAGGCGGCGCCCCCTATGGGTTCGTCACGATAAGCTTCGAGGGACATGCTACCACATGACTTCTGCACATACCCAGCAAGTTTGATGATGATAGGACCTACGGTTAAGGAGTTATGGCCAATTTGTGGATAGCCCCGCCCCTGTGGCGCCCCCTATGGGTTAATCGCGATAAGCTTCGAGATACATGCTACCACATGACTTCTGCACATACCCAGCAAGTTTGATGATGATAGGACCTACGGTTAAGGAGTTATGGCCAATTTGTGGATAGGCGGCGCCCCCTATGGGTTGGTCGCGATAAGCTTCGAGGGACATGCTACCACATGACTTCTGCACATACCCAGCAAGTTTGATGATGATAGCACCTACGGTTAAGGAGTTATGGCCAATTTGTGGATAGGCGGCGCCCCCTATGGGTTCGTCACGATAAGCTTCGAGGGACATGCTACCACATGACTTCTGCACATACCCAGCAAGTTTGATGATGATAGGACCTACGGTTAAGGAGTTATGGCCAATTTGTGGATAGCCCCGCCCCTGTGGCGCCCCCTATGGGTTAATCGCGATAAGCTTCGAGATACATGCTACCACATGACTTCTGCACATACCCAGCAAGTTTGATGATGATTGGACCTATGGTTAAGGAGTTATGGCCAACGTGTTATTAAGCCCCGCCCCTGTGGCGCCCCCTATGGGTTCATCGCGATAAGCTTCGAGGGACATGCTACCACATGACTTCTGCACATACCCAGCAAGTTTGATGATGATAGGACCTACGGTTAAGGAGTTATGGCCAATTTGTGGATAGGCAGCGCCCCCTATGGGTTGGTCGCGATAAGCTTCGAGGGACATGCTACCACATGACTTCTGCACATACCCAGCAAGTTTGATGATGATAGGACCTACGGTTAAGGAGTTATGGCCAATTTGTGGATAGGCGGCGCCCCCTATGGGTTCGTCACGATAAGCTTCGAGGGACATGCTACCACATGACTTCTGCACATACCCAGCAAGTTTGATGATGATAGGACCTACGGTTAAGGAGTTATGGCCAATTTGTGGATAGCCCCGCCCCTGTGGCGCCCCCTATGGGTTAATCGCGATAAGCTTCGAGATACATGCTACCACATGACTTCTGCACATACCCAGCAAGTTTGATGATGATTGGACCTATGGTTAAGGAGTTATGGCCAACGTGTTATTAAGCCCCGCCCCTGTGGCGCCCCCTATGGGTTCATCGCGATAAGCTTAGAGGGACATGCTACCACATGACTTCTGCGCATACCCAGCAAGTTTGATGATGATAGGACCTATGGTTAAGGAGTTATGGCCAACGTGTTATTAAGCCCCGCCCCTATTCACATATTTCACATTTAAAGACTTCCTGTTGATTTTGGGGCGGGGCTTCAAGAGGCTTTTTTGTGGGGCCTGCAAAGATACATTTGGGGTTGTAATTTGGTGCAGCTAGGTATAACACAGCCTGAGCTATGATGAATTGAAGTTTCATGAGGTGCGTATTTACGCGACACTTTGACCCCCAATAGATCCCTGGTACTGTTCTAACTTCCTGACCTTTTCGCAATTCCTTATCGGGCAAGGGTCTTTTGTATTTGAGGAGTGGTTTGACGTCGCTGGCGTCAAAACTCTAGGACCAGTTCGTCGAAATGCGAAAAGATGTAAAGTGGCGGTTTTAGGCGCTAATTCCAACATGGCCGACTTCCTGTTGATTTTGGCCCAGGACATAAAATTGCATTTAGGTGCGCCTTGGGCCATTACATGTTGTCCGGCAATTTCAGGCTTCTAGCCCAATTTTTGAGCATGCATTTCCTGAAAAACTGTTTTTGGCCATAGGGGGCGCTATTTTTGAGATCAAATCCTGAACCACTGATACATTGCAATTTTTTGCAGGTCTGATGGGTACGCCACATATTTTCAAGTTATGCATGACGGGAAGTGGGTGAAAAGTCCCAAAAATGACTATAAATAAAAAGAATAATAATAGGGAATTAAAACTGCAAGCAGTGATGACCGGGCCCTCGCCCACACATGCCGCACGCCGGAAGCGCGGAATTGTCGGCGACGCGCTCGATACGGACGCGAGGACGACCTCAGGCCTGGGCTCTCAGCAGGCGGGCGAAGTTTGGAGCGCGTGGGACAGCGCAGAGCGAAACTAGAAATTCCCGCGGAGATATTGAAAGTACAAGCCCCCCTTCTAAATCGGGGAAGAAAAAAAATCACGGCTGACCCCTGTGGTCCGAGAGACTTTACCGTAGAGCAACATGAGCTGTACATGTCTGACAAATGATAAGTCAATCGGAGTCAGGGGGAAAGGGGCGTGGCCTGGCAAACATAGCATCGGTGAATGACGTTTTTTGCATTTGTGGCGCCCCCTACGGGTTAACCTCGACAAGCTTAGGGGGACACGCTACCACATGTCTTTTGCACGTATCCTGCAAGTTTCATGATGATAGGACCTACGGTCAATGAGTTATGGCCAACGTGTTATTAAGCCCCGCCCCTGCGTAAACGTTTTAGTCAATGGCGGCCATGTTTTTGAACCTATCCTACTAATATTTTTCGGAGACGTGCGTCATATTCCCCCGGGGCTTCGTGAGACATTTGGTGTTGATAGAGTAACACTTGAAAAAGTTGTGGATAAAACCCTTTTTTTCAGTTTATGCTAATTAGCCGAAAATATTTTCAGGTTGACTCTTATGGTCCAAGAGGCTTTTTTGTAGAACACCCTAAAATACACCAGTGTGAGAAATTTCAAGTCAATCGGACTTACGGTGTGCGGGGCGCGGCCTCTCAAACTTTCTTCAGTCGGGGCTTAACAGCGCCCCCAAGCGGAAATTACAAAAAAATTCCTTTGAGCGAAATCGTAGAGCACCATGAGCTGTACATGTGCAATCAATTTCAAGTCAATCGGAGTCGGGTGACTTTTGTGGCGCCCCCTATGGGTTAATCGCGATAAGCTTCGAGATACATGCTACCACATGACTTCTGCACATACCCAGCAAGTTTGATGATGATAGGACCTACGGTTAAGGAGTTATGGCCAATTTGTGGATAGGCGGCGCCCCCTATTGGTTGGTCGCGATAAGCTTCGAGGGACATGCTACCACATGACTTCTGCACATACCCAGCAAGTTTGATGATGATAGGACCTACGGTTAAGGAGTTATGGCCAATTTGTGGATAGGCGGCGCCCCCTATGGGTTCGTCGCGATAAGCTTCGAGGGACATGCTACCACATGACTTCTGCACATACCCAGCAAGTTTGATGATGATAGGACCAACGGTTAAGGAGTTATGGCCAATTTGTGGATAGCCCCGCCCTTGTGGCGCCCCCTGTGGGTTAATCGCGATAAGCTTCGAGATACATGCTACCACATGACATCTGCACATACCCAGCAAGTTTGATGATGATTGGACCTATGGTTAAGGAGTTATGGCCAACGTGTTATTAAGCCCCGCCCCTGTGGCGCCCCCTATGGGTTCATCGCGATAAGCTTAGAGGGACATGCTACCACATGACTTCTGCACATACCCAGCAAGTTTGATGATGATAGGACCTACGGTTAAGGAGTTATGGCCAATTTGTGGATAGGCGGCGCCCCCTATGGGTTGGTCGCGATAAGCTTCGAGGGACATGCTACCACATGACTTCTGCACATACCCAGCAAGTTTGATGATGATAGGACCTACGGTTAAGGAGTTATGGCCAATTTGTGGATAGGCGGCGCCCCCTATGGGTTCGTCGCGATAAGCATCTAGGGACATGCTACCACATGACTTCTGCACATACCCAGCAAGTTTGATGATGATAGGACCTACGGTTAAGGAGTTATGGCCAATTTGTGGATAGCCCTGCCCCTGTGGCGCCCCCTATGGGTTAATCGCGATAAGCTTCGAGATACATGCTACCACATGACTTCTGCACATACCCAGCAAGTTTGATGATGATTGGACCTATGGTTAAGGAGTTATGGCCAACGTGTTATTAAGCCCCGCCCCTGTGGCGCCCCCTATGGGTTCATCGCGATAAGCTTAGAGGGACATGCTACCACATGACTTCTGCACATACCCAGCAAGTTTGATGATGATAGGACCTACGGTTAAGGAGTTATGGCCAATTTGTGGATAGGCGGCGCCCCCTATGGGTTGGTCGCGATAAGCTTCGAGGGACATGCTACCACATGACTTCTGCACATACCCAGCAAGTTTGATGATGATAGGACCTACGGTTAAGGAGTTATGGCCAATTTGTGGATAGGCGGCGCCCCCTATGGGTTCGTCGCGATAAGCATCTAGGGACATGCTACCACATGACTTCTGCACATACCCAGCAAGTTTGATGATGATAGGACCTACGGTTAAGGAGTTATGGCCAATTTGTGGATAGCCCCGCCCCTGTGGCGCCCCCTATGGGTTAATCGCGATAAGCTTCGAGATACATGCTACCACATGACTTCTGCACATACCCAGCAAGTTTGATGATGATTGGACCTATGGTTAAGGAGTTATGGCCAACGTGTTATTAAGCCCCGCCCCTGTGGCGCCCCCTATGGGTTCATCGCGATAAGCTTAGAAGGACATGCTACCACATGACTTCTGCGCATACCCAGCAAGTTTGATGATGATAGGACCTATGGTTAAGGAGTTATGGCCAACGTGTTATTAAGCCCCGCCCCTATTCACATATTTCACATTTAAAGACTTCCTGTTGATTTTGGGGCGGGGCTTCAAGAGGCTTTTTTGTGGGGCCTGCAAAGATACATTTGGGTTATTAATTTGGTGCAGCTAGGTATAACACAGCCTGAGCTATGATGAATTGAAGTTTCATGAGGTGCGTATTTACGCGACACTTTGACCCCAAAAAGATCCCTGGTTCCGGGCTAAGTTCCTGATCTTTTCGCAATTCCTTATCGGGCAAGGGTCTTTTGTATTTCAGAAGTGGTTTGACGTCGCTGGCATAAAAACTCTAGGACTAGTTCGTCGAAATGCGAAAAGATGTAAAGTGGCGGTTTTAGGCACTAAATCCAACATGGCTGACTTCCTGTTGATTTTGGCTAATGACATATAAATTGCATTTATGTGCGCCTTGGGCCATTACATGTTGTCCTGTAATTTCAGGCATCTAGCCCAATTTTTGAGCATGCATTTGCTGAAAAACTGTTTTTGGCCATAGGGGGCGCAATTTTAGAGATCAAATCCTGAACCACTGATACATTAAAATTTTTTGCAGGTCTGATGGGTACGCAAAGTTTTTCAACTAATGCATGACGGGAAGGGGGTGAAAAGTGCCAAGAAAGAGTCGGAAAAAGAATAATAATTAAAACTGCAAGCAGTGATGACCGGGCCCTCGCCCACACATGCTGCACGCCGGAAGCGCGGAAGTGTCGGCGACGCGCTCGATACGGATGATAGGACCTACGGTTAAGGAGTTATGGCCAATTTGTGGATAGGCGGCGCCCCCTATGGGTTGGTCGCGATAAGCTTCGAGGGACATGCTACCACATGACTTCTGCACATACCCAGCAAGTTTGATGATGATAGGACCTACGGTTAAGGAGTTATGGCCAATTTGTGGATAGCCCCGCCCCTGTGGCGCCCCCTATGGGTTAATCGCGATAAGCTTCGAGGTACATGCTACCATATGACATCTGCACATACCCAGCAAGTTTGATGATGATTGGACCTATGGTTAAGGAGTTATGGCCAACGTGTTATTAAGCCCCGCCCCTGTGGCGCCCCCTATGGGTTCATGGCGATAAGCTTAGAGGGACATGCTACCACATGACTTCTGCACATACCCAGCAAGTTTGATGATGATAGGACCTACGGTTAAGGAGTTATGGCCAATTTGTGGATAGGCGGCGCCCCCTATGGGTTGGTCGCGATAAGCTTCGAGGGACATGCTACCACATGACTTCTGCACATACCCAGCAAGTTTGATGATGATAGGACCTACGGTTAAGGAGTTATGGCCAATTTGTGGATAGGCGGCGCCCCCTATGGGTTCGTCGCGATAAGCTTTGAGGGACATGCTACCACATGACTTCTGCACATACCCAGCAAGTTTGATGATGATAGGACCTACGGTTAAGGAGTTATGGCCAATTTGTGGATAGCCCCGCCCCTTTGGCGCCCCCTATGGGTTAATCGCGATAAGCTTCGAGAGACATGCTACCACATGACTTCTGCACATACCCAGCAAGTTTGATGATGATTGGACCTATGGTTAAGGAGTTATGGCCAACGTGTTATTAAGCCCCGCCCCTGTGGCGCCCCCTATGGGTTCATCGCGATAAGCTTAGAAGGACATGCTACCACATGACTTCTGCGCATACCCAGCAAGTTTGATGATGATAGGACCTACGGTTAAGGAGTTATGGCCAATTTGTGGATAGGCGGCGCCCCCTATGGGTTCGTCGCGATAAGCTTCGAGGGACATGCTACCACATGACTTCTGCACATACTCAGCAAGTTTGATGATGATAGGACCTACGGTTAAGGAGTTATGGCCAATTTGTGGATAGCCCCGCCCCTGTGGCGCCCCCTATGGGTTAATCGCGATAAGCTTCGAGCTACATGCTACCACATGACTTCTGCACATACCCAGCAAGTTTGATGATGATTGGACCTATGGTTAAGGAGTTATGGCCAATTTGTGGATAGGCCCCGCCCCTGTGGCGCCCCCTATGGGTTAATCGCGATAAGCTTCAAAGGGACATGCTACCACATGACTACTGCACATACCCAGAAAGTTTGATGATGATAGGACCTATGGTTAAGGAGTTATGGCCAACGTGTTATTAAGCCCCGCCCCTGTGGCGCCCCTATGGGATTCATCGCGATAAGCTTCTAAGGGACATGCTACCACATGACTTCTGCACATACCCAGCAAGTTTGATGATGATAGGACCTATGGTTAAGGAGTTATGGCCAACGTGTTATTAAGCCCCGCCCCTATTCACATATTTCACATTTAAAGACTTCCTGTTGATTTTGGGGCGGGGCTTCAAGAGGCTTTTTTGTGGGGCCTGCAGAGATACATTTGGGTTATTAATTTGGTGCAGCTAGGTATAACACAGCCTGAGCTATGATGAATTGAAGTTTCATGAGGTGCGTATTTACGCGACACTTTGACCCCAAAAAGATCCCTGGTTCCGGGCTAACTTCCTGATCTTTTCGCAATTCCTTATCGGGCAAGGGTCTTTTGTATTTGAGAAGTGGTTTGACGTCGCTGGCATAAAAACTCTAGGACTAGTTCGTCGAAATGCGAAAAGATGTAAAGTGGCGGTTTTAGGCACTAAATCCAACATGGCCGACTTCCTGTTGATTTTGGCTAATGACATATAAATTGCATTTATGTGCGCCTTGGGCCATTACATGTTGTCCTGTAATTTCAGGCATCTAGCCCAATTTTTGAGCATGCATTTGCTGAAAAACTGTTTTGGCCATAGGGGGCGCAATTTTAGAGATCAAATCCTGAACCACTGATACATTAAAATTTTTTGCAGGTCTGATGGGTACGCCACATATTTTCAACTTTTGCATGATGGGAAGGTGGTCAAAAGTGACATTAAAGAGTCGGAATAAAAAGAATAATAACAATCATACCGATTACAATAGGGCTTTCGCACATGTCTGTGCTCGGGCCCTAATAATAAGAATAAAAATCGTACCGATTACAATAGGGCTTTCGCACATGTCTGTGCTCGGGCCCTAATAATAATCACAACGATTACAATAGGGCTTTCGCACATGTCTGTGCTCGGGCCCTAAAAAAATACTTATCTGGTAAATCCTCCTGCGACCCCTCACATTGATCTTGGAAGTTATACTTATACTGAGTTACTTCTAATGGCTGCAGCAGTTACATTTGGAAAACTAATCAGATGTCAAATATAGGAATCAAGTATTAGTAGCGTCTAAACATGAAAGGCTGGTGGTTACCAACCACTCTTAGTGAAGTATTTCATTGTTTCCTTCAAACTATGCAGGAGTGGCGGAAGGAAGCTCTGCAAATCATAAGCTTGCTAAAATCGGTCAACTGTCACAGCCTGATGGAGCCACACTGAAGGTTTTATTATCAGATTCGAGGCAAAGTAAAAGGCACGGTTAGCTTTAATCGCGTTAGCTCGGTGCTCAGATGACAACCAGCACCACTCAAAGTGGAAACTTACGTGTCTAGTCTGATTTTCTTGAGAGCAACAGTTTCTCCGGTGACTTTGTTCTTGGCTTTGTAGACCACTCCGTACGTCCCTTCCCCTATCTTCTCCACCTTCTGAAACGTATCCATTTTCTTTTCAATAGAAAGAGCAGGTTGTTTGCGGGTTGTTTAGCTGGTTAGCAGGACTTTCCTCCCTCTCTTTGTGTGTGAGCTAACAGATGCTCGGTGGCTACGGACACAGACGTTAACTAGCAGCGCGAGGACCGACATATAATCAACTGCTCCCCCGAGCTCGTGCAGGCGGTCCGGATACACCACAGCCTTGTTGTGGGTACAGTGTGGACCCAAAGAGGATGAACTGTCTCGGGTCAGAGGGAAAAAGCCAGTGTCAGTTCATTTGTTGGCCCCGATGATTATACTTTCCGTTAACGTGTGGATTAGCGTAGCAGCCGCTCCTCTGTAGAAAACACTGAACCAACACAGTGGCGTTTCCCGCGTTACTCCGGGAGCGCTCGTTTCTGTGTTCAAGACACACCGGCTCTTGTTGTCTGGTAGTGTTGAACAGTGTTTTAGATGTGTCACCCTTAAAAGCGTCCTCATTGGGAATCGTTGTGTGACAGACAGGTGCCTATAAGTAAGTAAGTGTTTTAAAACATATACTGTTAGTTAAGTTTAAATTATTGATTTTAATGTAAGGGGGATGCCAATCGAGAGAAGGTTTCGTGTTGTATCGGGACTAGAGTGAAACATCCTACAAACGCACCTCAGAGGTCACATGTGGAAACGACGATGACGTCGGAGCAGGAAGCGGCAATAGGAAAAAGTAGCGTTTTGTTTATAATTGGTCCCTGGTTTTTCCCGGTTGGTTTGAATTTTTGTTTACAAAATTCTTGACCGTTCTATGGAGGACCCAGTAAATAGATTATTATGCTATTAAATCCACCAAAAATAAATAAATGTATGCATTATGCCTATTTAATGCTAAAAGTGACTAAATTGATATGTATTGTTTTATTAACTTATTTTATTATTCAATCTAAGATGTAATTATTTATATATTGATGTGTTTATTCATCTATTTATGTCTGAGTTGTTTTCCCTTTGCATTTTCACCCCTTTTTTTATTTCCCAAACGTATTTATTTCTGTTTTTGATTTACACATTCCTTTAGTTCATTTCAACCTCATTATGCAAATGAATGTATAGGGGCTGTCATTCATTCAGGGCGTGTAATTGGGTCAGCTTTACGTCATTATATTGATCGACAGCAGAGTGCAGAGATCGACTTTACGTCCCTTGCTTGAGGAGCTAACCTAATCTTCCTGAAAAAAATATTGTCAGGACTATTCACTTTATTGTGTGGATGTCTGACTGACTTATTTATTTTTGATTGCTACAGGTGCAGTCCATCATTCAATACACGAAGAAATGCTCATTGTAAAGTGTCCAGAAAAATGTCAGTAACTTAAAGGTGCACCATTTAACTTTGGTTTTGTCAGTGAAATTAAACATTTATGGTATATTCTCATAACTGAATAAACAAACTTTCCTCACAGGAAAATTGGAGCCCTGGAGCACTGTTTGGAGTTAGAAAGCTACCTGAAAATATACTGTTTCACTGTTGTTGTTTACAAAAGCAGGGCCCACAGTTTTGTTCACAAATACAGATACTCTTGTCTTACGTTTGTTTCCAGGTGCCTCAAAACTATAGAATTATTCAATACAAAGAACTATATGTACATTTCTTGTTTTAAACTAATTACAGGCTCTGTAAATGTAAACAAATCTCCTCACCTGAAACTGTAAGGTAAGGTATATATCCTGAAGATGTAACACAAAACAGACACACACCAGACAAAAAATATATATTTTTATATAAAAATGTATATATTTTTGTCTGGTGTCTTGATTTATGGAGAGACATGAGTCGATAAAAGTATTGCCTTATTTTTTGTTAGACCTATTTTATTTTTTACAATTGACATAAAAAACGTCAAAACAAAAATACAAGGTAATAGCATCATAGTGGGCCTATACACATTAACAATAAGGGATTCATATAACTTTTAACAAAAAAAAAAATGGCTTCACACCTTCATGTGTGACATTAATAGTCTGTCAAGAGGGTTTTCAAAGATCTACACAACCATCAAAATACCCTAACTGATATGAAAGGTGGTTTTGCTTGAAAAAAACGTTTTAAATCATTTGGTGTGGACGGTAGCCTATGCTAGTAAATGTGTAATAGTGTAGTAAATGGCTTGATATTTCACAGTGTTAAACAGGACGGAGTGAAAGACAAACCTATGGGACAAACACAGTTGCTCCCTCTAGTGGCAATACTCCTCTACTGTAGCTGTGCAATGTAATCCCTTCTCTGCTTTCACCATATTTCTATTATGCCCCTGTATGGAAGCTGAAATAAAAATCTCTCTTACTCTTGTTTCTTTAGCGGTCCTAAATAGACCTGATTCACTGTTTTTTTTTCACTTTAAACATTCTGACAGATCAGTGCAGGAAAAGCACAAGTGGAACTAATAACATTAATGCTGGCTCTGTTCCATTTGTGAAACAGCACCCTCAGTAATTAACCTTGTTATTAATCAAACTGTGTATGGCCACTTAAAAGGATTGCTTTTAAAAAAGAGGTATTTTCATGTTGAGTTTCTTTCACATGTTACCATACGATCATGCCTTTAGGGTCAGGACTGGATTAACCTGTAAGGGCCCTTGATAAACCCCCTATGCAACAGGCAAAAAAAGGTCCCCAGTCAGAATCAGACTGATGTGTAATTTTAGGAAAAAGCCCTGGGGGTTAATATTAAAATCCATGATGGTTGAATTCCATTTAGCTGCATCAGCTTCAGGGTTTCCTGTTATTGTTGGCTTCCTGCCATTGCTCACAGACGAGAGCCATATTTATTTCCTACATGTGATAAGTGCTGGGATAGTCTGGGATATGGAACAGGATTTGTAATGAGGCTGTGGGTGTCAAAACACACAAACAAGAACAAATTCCAAACTTCACTGTATTAAAACAAAGTGTTAGTCCAAGGAATAACTGTAATGATGAGCTGAAAAAATGAAAACTCTTCTGTTTTGTTATTTCTTCCATCTGTTCTGAATATTTTGTTCTTATTTTATCCAAAAGGGTCGATTTCCTTTAGCCGACTGAGTTGAATATCATGGACACTGATGGCTGTAGGGTATCATTTGAGATGCTTATTTGTGGCTCATACGTATGTTGCTTACGATACAATTTGCTTTGATTCTTATTTTTATAGGTTATACTTTGTGTTTGCATTATCTTATCATGTTCAAAAAATTGACAACAGCCAATAACAAAACAAACTGCCTCTTTTGGTCTAGACATGGAAGCATTCTTTTCAGAACTGCACATGATCAAAGCCCAGAGGCTTTACATGTATCCACCCAGCAGATTAAGATGAAAAGTGAGAGGTCTGTCCACCACAAAGACTTTACCTTTGATTGGAGATTATTATATGTGGGTTAAAAGCATTTGGGTTTAAATAGAAAAGTTTAATTTTAAAGGTATTGTTTCTGGAAGTGATGCCCATCACTGTTCTTTTGGTTACTAGTATACATCCCAAAGTGTTGGTTAATCACATATTTGGAATGGTCTGGGGGGGGGGAGGGGTATTGTTAATCGCTTTGCAAGTACGCTTTTATAAGATCTATGACACATGATATTCACCCTCATAAAAGTTTTGTAAGGCCCGCTTTGTGTTTGCAGAAGTGTACTAAGCTGCTTTCATTTCTACTGGGTTCTTATTGAGTCCCATTTGTGAGTGCTGCTGTTTGTGGCAAATGACCAACAGATAGAAGGAACTACTGATTTGCCTGTCTGCTCTGATCATGTACAGACATTTCACAAACCAGTTGAAATATTGATCCAGCTTCTAGCCAATATTGAAACACACTTTTTTTGTGAGTGAGTGTCTGAAAACTGACAGCTTCATAGTGTTTGTGACGAGGGGCGTGCTCTGTTTTTGTGTGTGTTTTCTATTGGCGTATATGATTTTTAATGCATCTGAGCTGAAAGGTCCCTCTGTTGTAAGCTCTTCTGTTATTAAAAAAATTGTAATACATTCAAGAAGTTGCATGATTTAATCCTGATTCTTCCCATCTTTATTAAAGTAGTATGAAACACAATAAACCAATCCAGGAGTATTCCTGCAGGGCAAGGAGTTGTAAAATTCTCAGATTTTCG
Organism: Ammodytes marinus; assembly: GCF_949987685.1. Lineage (NCBI taxonomy): Eukaryota > Metazoa > Chordata > Actinopteri > Uranoscopiformes > Ammodytidae > Ammodytes > Ammodytes marinus. The sequence continues at coordinate 29,924,567 of NC_137233.1, forward strand.
TTAAAAAAGTCCCTTAACCTATGGAAGAATGTCATTAAGACACAACACAGTGGAGACTAATTAGGGGAATGCCTATATTTCTGGTATGTTAAGTCAGGTGCTCTGAGGGAAGGATTTATTTCCTCCTGAACACTGCTGTTAGCACATGAGGGGTCACATGCAGTGCAGCCTTAGTGCTCTCAGAGGCATGAGACAACCTCCTTGGGAAAAACAGCGACGGCAGAGCTCATAATCACCCATCCACTTTAGATTATGTTCCTCGCCATTTATAACATTATGCTTAAAACACATGTCTTTCACCTTTCACGTGCTCATTTCTCCCTTTTTTCAATATCATATACACAAAAACGTCTCCCGCATACACTGTTTTACCTCACACATTCACAATTTTAACTCACACATTAACAATTTTAGCTCTCACAAACACTTTTTTTTAGCTTTCAAATACAAACAGGGCAATATAGTATATGTGACAAGGGGAAAAAAGAATGTGAGAGGTAAAATTCTGAATGTGAAAGGTAAAATAGTGTATGTGTTGGAGACGTTTTTGAGTATGTGTAAGGTTAAACATAAATGATGGCCTAAACAGCCTCTCATAATTACTCTACGTAGGGGAGAACGGGGGAATCTGAGGCATCGGGTAATGTGAGCCACCCCCTGTATCTAGGCAACGGAAAACATTTGTGGTCATGTGAGATATATGTTTTCAAGCCCCTCTCATTTCCCCATGGCCCTGAAAGAGAGGACCTCATGGTGCTGTGGTAAGCATGTTTTTTTTCACCAAAATAGGTATTTTGCATGTAAAAGTAAATTTTCTTGCTGTCAACTTAATCATCTGTTGTGCCAAAGCAAATGTATTCACATATAGGCCAGGCAAAGTAACCCATTTTTGGGCCAAAAAACCGACAAATTGTAAAAGAATTTTTTTCAGCTCAGATCATTTCTATGAGGTGTCCAGAACAACATACTAAAAGTCCTAAGAAATCCTAGTTGAGGAAATATGTTTAATTCTCATCAATCCGAGGTGTGTGCCAATAAGGCGAGACACCAATAAATCCCAATAGGGCTATTTTTTTCCTTTAGTCCGATCAAAATGAAACTTTACACAATGAAAGTATCCATGAAAATGAAAACATTTTGTATTACAAGTTTCTTTGAAAATGAATTTTAATATGCAAATGAGCTATACACTAATCGTACATGCCCCAAATCAACCCAAATAGGCTTAATTTTTTCCTTTACTCCTACCACAATAAAACTTTACATAGTAAAAGTATACTAGAAAAGTAACTTTTTTTGTATTACAAGTTTCTTTTTAAATTAATTTGAATATGCACATGAGCTCCACACTTATTGAATATCCAATCATCCTACTGCCAATGGGTGATGGCAATGCTGCTTTTAGACTGGCCTCAAACCTGAAAAACTGCCTGGCTTACCTGCCAGGGGTATAACAGGTGCCTCTCATGAATTAGATTTGTCTCTTCAAATGCCACTGCACGCAATTTGATAGCACTACAACCAATCAGTGCAATGAACAATGTGACGTATTAAGCCCCGTTCATTCAGCGAACAGTGGGATTAACTGTTAAATTTTACTTTTGCCGTGGTCGTCTGCAAAACCGAACATTCCACTTACTTGCTAATGAAAGATTTGAGTGCCGTCTTCCAAATCGTTAAGGGTCGAGGCCAAAGCAGTCTCAAACTCAAACAACATATCCGCAGCCATCTTTGATGTTTACTATCACGGCTTCGACGGCGCACTGTCGTCATCCGTTTACGTCCGCCCCAGAGCACCATACATAGGGCTCTGGCCCGCCCATATCAGATAGAACCAATTGAAATGTAGCTCAGGATTTCTTGACATATTTAATGAGCTTCAATGGAGAGTGCCCAGACCAACAGGCGCAGCACATTTAATTTGCCAGCGCCTAGTGGCAGGTCTGGATTTACAGGCTAGTGCCATTCCCTTTCCTATGCCAGATGTAGAATCACAGCCTGAAATGGCATGGAGAAAGAGGAGATTGTCACGCACCTTGGGACCAAGTAACTCCTTTGTCTACTTTATGCACCATATCCGTCTTATTTTTGTTGCTTTCTTTGGTTCTTGTGCCATAAACAGCTCGTGTGCATTCAGATCAGCATGATGCAACAAGAGTACTAACAGGTCTGTGTCATCACCTACTGAGACTGTGTCTTTTGTTCTGGCAGAGGCAATGGCAGTTTGGACAATGAGCACATCTGCATCAGCTTTGCATGGTTTGTGATATACCATTTTTATCTTACAAGTTTCTTTGAAAATGTATTTTAATATGCAAATGAGCTATACACTTATCAAATATAGGCAACCCAAAATATATCCGCATAGGCTTAATTTTTTCCTTTAAAGATCCAAGTGACTGCTGCAGATATTGCTGCGGTTGGTCGCATACACATTCAGTACTTTATGATTCCTCCCATACGTGAACCTATTGAGTATCAGCCACTGGCTCTGTTGCCAGCAGATAACAAAACATTACAGCTGGATGTTTTCTGGAAGACATCCCTACTCCTTCACTCTCAAAGGCCATCGTGGTCTGGTATGATGCAGATCCTGCATCTTCTAGATGAACACCCTGGAAGAGCTTCAGTAACATTCCTTCCAATGATTTATCTTGATACCAGTGATGAATCCTGCATATACTCAACATTGAGGTGTTTGGCAACTCAAGCTCTGCAGTATGATGTGACCCCTGTTCTGACGTTCGACCAACCCCTTCTGGAAAGCCTTGACCATTATAGGTTAACTTCTAATACAAATGTTTTACTTTTCATTTAGACTTTCATTGTGTAAAGTTTTAATGTGGTAGGAGTAAAGGTTCAAATTAAGCCTATGCGGATAGCCTATATTTGATAAGTGTATAGCTCATTTGTATATTAAAATTCATTTTCAAAGAAACTTGTAAGACAAAAAATGGTGTTTCACAAACCATGCAAAGCTGATGCAGATGTGCTCATTGTCCAAACTGCCATTGCCTCTGTCAGAACAAAAGACACAGTCTCAGTAGGTGATGACACAGACTTGTTAGTACTCTTGTTGCAAGTCTGATCTGTGGCAAGTCTGATCTGTATGTGTTCACTTTGGTGGGCCTACACTGACCTGGTTTGATCTCTGTTTTATCTAGTGCCACCCAATTTCTTACCTAAAGATCTCTCATTACATTGGTCCATTTCATCACTCAATTTGGCCCACCTGATTATGTTTACCTGCTATTGAGCAGGTAAACATAACCCTGAGCTGCATTGGTTAAATTGTTAACCAATGCAGCTCAGGGTTCACAAACTTTTGCACATACAAAAGTTGGCAAATAATTTTTTTTAATCTGTTTTAACAATTGATTTCTGGAAAATAAAAATGTTGAATTGATAAACAAAAATCTGTTATTTCATTTAAAAATACTGGTATTGATAAATAAAATTCATAAAGGCTCAAGGGGTTCACATACTTTCAAGCAGCACTGTATGGTGCATAAAGTAGACAAAGGAGTTACTTGGTCCCAAGGTGTGTGACAATCTCCTCTTTATCCATTCCATTTCAGTCTTGTCTATTTGGCATAGGAAAGGGAATGGCACTGAAAAAAGTAAAAAATTACACTAGCTAGGGGAGGAGTAATCTAATTCATGAGAGGCACCTGTTATACCCCTGGCAGGTAAGCCAGGCAGTTTTTCAGGTTTGAGGCCAGTCTAAAAGCAGTATTGCCATCACCCATTGGTAGTAGGATGATTGGATATTCAATAAGTGTGGAGCTCATGTTCATATTCAAATGCATTTAAAAATAAACTTGTAATACAAAAAAAGTTACTTTTCTAGTATACTTTTACTATGTAAAGTTTTATTGTGGTAGGAGTAAAGGAAAAAATTAAGCCTATTTGGGTTGATTTTGGGCATGTACGATTAGTGTATAGCTCATTTGCATATTAAAATTAATTTTCAAAGAAACTTGTAATACAACATTTTTTAATTATCATGGATACTTTCATTGTGTAAAGTTTAATTTTGATAGGACTAAAGGAAAAAAATAGCCCTATTGGGATTTATTGGTGTCTCGCCTTATTGGCACACACCTTGGATTGATGAGAATTAAACATATTTCCTCAACTAGGATTTCTTAGGACTTTTAGTATGTTGTTCTGGACACCTCATAGAAATGATCTGAGCTGAAAAAAATTCTTTTACAATTTGTCTGTCGTAAAATGCTATTTTGCCTGGACTAATAGAAAAACTTCTATCATACGTGTTGATGAACTACCAACATATGAAACCATGTGATGCTGATAACTGAAGATTAGCCTGAAATGCTAAGAGAGGTAGTTTTTTCTCAAATTGTGGTGGTGGGGAAAAGTGAGCCAAATGCTGTGGGGGAAAGTGAGCCACTGTATCACTTTCCCCCACCATGAGGCACAAGTTAAGTTTAGTCTTAAACATATTTTAATATAATATTACATGACATATGTTTTATTTTAATATCATACACATTGTAGAAAAGCCATCATGCCAAGGAAATACACCAGGAAGACGACCTGGGGCAACCACACGGAAAGAGCACCTTCTCATCTTTCCCTGTAACCTTCAGGGCTGGAATGTAGAGTAGGCCTAGTTGTAGAGTATGACAGGCTGATGTTATAATCCAGTTGGGTCTTCTCCTGTGTTCTGAGTCCTAGGTTGTTCTCGCTGGTTCTGATTTTCCTATGCTTTGACCCCCAGACACTAGCTGGCTCTAAGGGTCCTGTGTTCTGACCCCCAGACTGTGTTCTAATCTAACTGGTTCTATCTTTCATTTGAATCTTATTAAAACCATTTGAATTATAATATGGTCTATTTGATTTTGTTCAGAGTTACTTTCAAGTGTTTAGAAAATTTGCTTTGCTTAATTGACCAAACCCCATCATTCTGTTACTAGTCCGACATTAGTTCTGGAATGTGTGGCTAGCTTTCAGGATTCTTACTGTTACAATATGTGTTGTTATGGTAGTTTCAGAGTGGAAAAAGTAAGTGGATCAGTTTACCCCACAGCTGGGGTAAAGTGAGCCACATGACAACTTTTTTTAAAACAATCATATGTTCACTGCCCTTTGTCTTGAAAAAATTCTGCTAATGCCCATTTCTAGGAAACATCCTGAATTAATGGGAAATTTGTCAATTTGAGTGATAAATCATTTTAGCTCGCTTAGAGGGGAGCAAATGTAAAAAGTGGCTCAGATTACCCCGTTCTACCCTATATGTCCAGTCTCTTTTGTAGCAACTGCTTTCATATTATGCTAAGGTTAATGATGTTTAAAAGGACACACTTGAGTTGTGGATCACTACTCTTTTTCACTTTGCCAGATTCATAGAACATGATCCCAGGCATTCAGAGTAACATGAATAATTCATTGGGATGTTTCAATGATATCTTGTTCCAGGATTTATTGATGTAATTGTCCTTGTGTTACTTGGACATGCTACTTGCTTCATTGGACAAGATTTGACTCTGGTTTTCTGAGATAACAGAGTATATCAACAAACGCAAAGGAAAATAACACTCACATTAATGAATACAACGCATTTACATTCAATTATGTGAAAAAGGTGTAATCTTATGTTTTTAACACGTATTACTTCGAGACGCCATAGCCTCATTCATCTAAGTGCATTAATGTCATCATCTGAATAAAACTTCATGGTTGTGAGGGAGGAAGAGGCCCATATCAAGGGAGCATGGGTGTGTGCGTCGCTGAAGAGCAAGGATTCTCAGAGCTGAGGCTGCCTGAGGTGGACATCAGGATGCGGAGGCAGGGCTGGGGAAATAAAAGGATGCTATTGATTTGCTGTCCACACACTCATCTTGTGACGGCCGTGCACACATAGCTCCGAGGTCATGCATCAAAAGTAGGCATGACTTTGGGCTGGGCATCATAGGCACAACATATTCATTCATACCGTGGCACTACAGAAGGCATCTTATGGCTTTCTCAGTAAAGTGCACTTCGAACATATGGTCCTGCTTGAGTGATGTATGTTACTTTGTGGTTATTTGAATTATGTACATGCATTGCAGTAAATCCAACCTTTTATAAGATAAGTTCAACTTTATTGTGCCTTACATTACATAAAATAAAAAATGTGCCTTTGTTAGCGGGTAGCCTTTTGAGTGAGTGTCCACGTTCCTGAGCGCTTAATCAGAGATGCAGCATTCATGAAATGTAGCATCGGAATCAAGCAAGAATATAAAATCGAATCTAATGATTATAATGTAAAATCCTACTGTAAAACACAACAATAGCACATAAAACAGTGCCCTTATCTGTCCTTTATGTTGACCTGAGGGGGTGGGCGGGTGGCGCCACATTTCAGACTTCCTATGATGTCAGAGGTGAGAAGAAACTTTATGGTAATTCAGATCGGAGCCCCCCTCTTAAAGAGAGTCAGGAGACATTTCATAAGTCTTTCCAGGAGTTGTGTTGGGGATCAGGACTGCCGAGTGAGGCTCAGAGAAAGGAGAAACACAACCAAACACAGGATGGGGACTCTGATAGTGTTGCTGCTGGTTTTGGCTTTTACATCTGCCACTGCGAGTGAGTACATTTGGAAAATTACAAGATCAAAAGTGGATTTAGTCAAGAATGAAATTTGTTTGTTTTTACTCTTGAGAAATCAGATGAGTTTCAGGTGAATTTCTTAATGTGACACAGCAGATATACACAATGTGGTGTTATAAGTAATTATCCCAGAGCTGCAACTATAACAGTCAAACTACTTTCTGACGAATGTTTTATTCCAACAACTTTCAAAGATCTTTGCATACTTCTCTCTATAAAAAGTACCAGTACATTGATCTGCTTTTTCTATCTCATTTGAAACAAAACAACATGAGAAAGTAGAGTTACAGTACCTCATTATCACAATTCTTCTCTTGAGTTTGAGAAAGAAGTGGAGTCTATTTATCTGTCAAAAGAGTGTTTGCATTCTGTGATGTGAGACATCTATAACAACACTGTTAAACTGCAGGGATTCTTCTTTCATTTCTGCGACTAATGTCAATCAACGCATTTCTGCTTTCCTACCAATTACAAGCTTATGTCTGGATCATTGAGTTAGTGTTTCAACCACAAATTAAATTGCAAGTGGGCTGATTTGTGGTTTTACACCAATTTCACGCTAACACACTCTGCACTTTGTTAAATAGATGGAAGATCTACAAACTATTCCATGCCGATTTTTCGCCTTTACACTGCTTCTTAATGCCAATTTTCATGGCAAATATTCTCCAAGGTGCTATACTGTATTTCATAATCTTCTCTCTTTTCATACTTGGATATTTAAAAAATCATTGGTCCAGTTACTGTGAAGTGATTTCATCTACACACACACTGCGAGCCAGTGTCTGGGATCCCTCATTGCTCTCACTGGGATTACTGATGCTGCTGCTCAGCTGATAGTCACATGAAAGGGATTGAGGGGGATTGCCAGTCGTGTGACTCTCACAGCCCCCTACGCACCCCCTTCAAAACCAAAAAATGGTTGACTTAAGCACGTTTATCATTTCAAACAAAATTATATCATATCATATTAATTACATTGCTAAAGAAAATTTTGATTGGGTTTTAAAGATCTTTTTTTTAAACATTTTTGGTATGAAACTCTTATCTATCTCTTACCGTGTTGGTTGTTGGTGAAACTCGTGATACTTCTTTTCCTGAAGAGTTTGTGACATTTCTTCCAGAGCCGAGAAGTCAATTCACACGTTACCGCTCATGGAACTCACGGATGTATCCAGTGTGGAAAGATGGAGACTCCAGATTTAGGAACTGTTGGAACGGTAAGGCTCATTCCTCAGTTTCTCATAACAGAAATGTTCAGAAATTCTCTTTGTCAGTCAATGAAAAAAAAAATGCTAAATTGTTTTTAATCTTCTTCCCAGGTGGTGAAGTAACTTTTGATCTGAAAAATGACGCACCCACTCTGACTGGAGCAAGAGCGACCTTCTCTATAAATCTTAATTTCCCACCAAACCAGACGGTGCTGCCTGACGGGCAGGTGGTCTGGGCACAAAACTGCACCATCAACGGTAAGATGATGTTTCCAGTGAAAGTACCTGACCCCGTTGAAGGCAGGAACTTTAGGTTACCATATTGTGATTTCATAATTTTTATCATTTTACCAAAGCTGAACATCCCAACCAACAACAATCAGATCATTTTGTTACAGCTGTGACAATAAAGTGATCTTTAACTTGTGGACCAAAGTTTTAAAAAATGTACTTTAAATAAATTATGTAGGAAAACTCACAGTAACCTTTTGACTTTTTAAAACCATTTATTATGCACTCATAGATACGTGGGAATTACAATATACTTTTTTAACTTCAAAAGAGATATGGTGACCCCATTTTGCATGTCTACTGAAGTTACCATATATGGTCACAATAAAGGGTTGAATATTGCTTTCTTTAAAAACAATTTGTATCAAGAAATAAAAAAAAATAAAAAAACCTCAGTTAATAACGAGTTAAACCATGGCCAATTTAATATACTGAATAAACCAGTTTGATTTAGAAATTGTACTATTTTCATTATGATGTGTTGCCCCACATTGATATGCAATGTTCCAATTAAAAAAATCATGTGTGTTATTGTTACTAAAGCATGACCCATCTGTCTTTTTCAGGACAAGAGTATCAGCAGGGTCAGGCTGTGTATCCTGAACAGAACACTGAGCGGACCGGAGCTTTCCCTGACGGCACCCCGTTCACCAGGAGCCAGGACAGGAAACCCACTTACGTTTTTGTGTGGAAGACATGGGGTAACGATACTTCATCTCATGACTACTGCCAATGCTGCAGGAGTAACATAGGTCATTCTCTGTGTGCACAAAACAAGTCACAGTTATATTGTTGCAGAAAACTCAGTAATGAGAAAAGGGACACCCCATGCAGTTGTGATTACATTACATTAACATGTAACATCTCCATAGAGACAAGGAAGAGACAGCAGCTGTGAAGGATAAAGAGGAAGTTTTTCCTCAGGCAATGAAGTAACAGTTTAACATTTGCCCAGGGGCTTGTAAGAGCCTGAAATGTAACTGACCCAAAATGTAATAAGAACAATATAACAAAATGCTAAGCCCAAGACATAATAACTTTTTTTCCCACAATGGTGCAGTTTTCCAATGTAATAACAATTTTATATTTTGGGTCAGTTATCACATTATGGAGCGAGAAAATGATAATAGTGTAATCATTTTATCACATTTAAGAGTGAGGCAATCATTTATGGATAACAAGGTTAATTGCCCAATGTAGAGTGTTACATCAATTAAAGCATTCTTTCAATAGTTTTAAAGGTGGAGTCAGCGATTCTGGAGAACCCTTGAACCCTTTTACAGAGTGTGAGCGGTGTATTAACACTGGATTTGTTTCAGCACGCAAACAGTATAGACAGCGGATCGTGAGAAGATATTCACTGATTTTGACAAAAACTGATTCTGACAACAAGCATCAACCTTTAATGTAATTCATACACACTATATATACAGAATATATATATATTCATACATTGTTATATTGTTGCAATATGGGCAAAAAGTCATGATGTTTTGGCCTCAGCATTTTGTTGCATTATCGGACAGTTATTACATTTTGGGCTCTTACAGGGCTGTATAAAGAACTTGTCTGTACATTTACTCTGTAACAGGAAATACATATTGGATTTCAATTGTGCTTCTAGCAAGAACATAATCTCTTATTAAAATACTGTGTGACAAATTATTATTATGTGTATTGAATTGGTGGTGCTCTGTAATAGGGTTTGTTAGCAAAATAGCCTTAGTTTACCATAAAAAAAAATTGGAGTCACTCTTATAACCCAAGGTCTGTTGATCAGCAAAATTCAGAAAGTAGAAAGTATGCAAGAAATTCCATGAACTATGACGGAAGTGACACCTGGAATGTCTCCAACATGTGTTGCTGTGTGAAGATCACTCTAAATAATTATAATGTACTCTATTCAAGGTCGTTACTGGCAGGTGGCAGGTGGACCGTCTTCCTCCCTCACTATCGGCACAGACAATGTCCCCCTGGGCTCCTACAACATGGAGGTTGTCATCTATCACCTCCGCGGTGAAGACAGGTTCATCCCTCTCGGCTATGCCTCCACAAACTTCGCCATCACAGGTGACCCATCACATAGTATCTAACGAAACTCAACAAAATGATCCTATGAATGTTTGCTTTTCCTTAACAACCCCTCCTTAACATCTCTTCATCTGCGTCATCAGATCAGGTTCCATTCACCGTATCTCTCAATCAAGTCAATGATGTAAACCAGGCAGACCAGAACTTCATCCAGAACCGAGCCATTGCATTTGCCGTGAAGCTCCATGATCCCAGCCAGTATCTCAGTGCCTCTGACATCAGCTACAGCTGGGACTTTGGTGACAACACTGGTACTCTGATCTCCAGAGAACTCTCAGTCACACACACATACCTCAACGTCGGCACCTTTAAACCTCAGGTGGTCTTGATGGCAAGCATCCCAGATGGCTGCGGAAACCCCACTGCTGGTGAGGATTCTTACTGATGACTCTTTTTTATGTTTTATACATTTATATACTGTCCAATAAGATGACTGAGCAATGTTTTTTCACTTTTCCTTCAGTTGTTCCTGTTGATGCCTCTGCAGTACCAGCAGTAGTTGTGATGGCCTCCACCCCTGCAGCTGTCCCAGCAGAGCCAGCTGAGGGAGGAGATGCAATTGCTCTGGATGTTCCTGCCTCAGACGCCACTCCCCTCGCTGCATCCGTGCAGCCGGTGGAGGCAGCCACAAACACAGAAGACGGAGAAGCAGTTGTTGTTGCAGACACAGAGGTAGTGGAGGTTGCCTCAGTGGCACCTGCAGTAGTGGATGCAGCGGTTGTAGCAGAGGAACAAGATCCTGCCATCACTGCCGCCCCTGCTGCTGAAGCAGGTGAGGCTGCCGCAGGCACGGAAGCAGCTGCAGGTGAGGTGGCTGCTGCTGCCTCTGTCGCCCCTGCAGTCGAGGTGGCTGCTGCTGCCTCTGTCGCCCCTGCAGTCGAGGAGCCGGCAGATGCAGCTGCTGCAGATGAAACCACAGTTGTTACAGATGTAGCTGCTGAAGATGTGCCTGTGATCGACGCTGCTGCTTCAGTGGCTCCTGTTGCAGAGGGAGAAGAAGTTACAGTTGAGGTCGTTGACAACGTCACTGTTGCTCCTGTGGCAGAAGTAGTTACAGAACAAGACGCTGAAGTTGTGGTGGTTGAGGCTGCTGCTGCTGAAGAGGTTGTCCAAGCTGAAACGGAAGCCCCTGCTGATAACGTGGTGGCCCCTGCTGCCACTGAGACCACAGTTGTAGAAGAGGAAGCAGCAGTTGCTGCTGTAGTCGATACCGAGGCTGAAGTACAGGAGACAGAGAATGAAGTTGCAGCTACTGCAGCTCCTGCCGTAGCTGCAACAGTAGCTGGTCAGTATTCATTCTAATGAAATAGGTATGCAAAAAATTAAAAGGGGGTGCATTGACAAAAATGTCTTATTTTTCTAGTGGAACCAGCAGTCGAAGAGGCCGTTCCAGCTGAAGGTGAAGTTCAAGCAGAGGTGGAAGCTGATCCTGCCCAGGTTGCCCTTGTTTTGGCTAAAAGACAAGCACCAGAGCTGGTAGCTGACTGCATGGTCTACCGCTATGGCTCCATCGCCACCTCTGTAGATGTTGTCCGTAAGTCAATATAGTTATTGTACCTTAACAGATCATTATATGCTTCTGATAGCAAAGTGATTTAATAGTGGTATATCCTCTCTTTCTGCCTCCTTCAACCCTGCAGAGGGTATTGAAAGTGTAGAGATTGTACAAATGGCCAACGTTGTATCATTGGCGACTGAGTTGGATCAGAATGCTGTGGACGTTACTATCAGCTGTCAGGGGAGGTGAGTGGTAACATTAATCCATTACACAAGCTATTTGAAAGTTAGCACAGTTGTTGCCATACTATTTTTCAGGCCAGTGCAGTTGATCAATATTCAACCAACTGAAAACAAAGATACATACACTGATGCAACTCTTCATGATTCAAAGTGTCTTGTTCCATAAAATGAGTCAAACTTCAAAGTGCCATGGTCAATTTATTAGGATTATATGCATGGTAACAAGCTCCATAATGGAAATAAAATTAAATGGCTTTTATATAGAAACTATCCCAGTGTATTGATTTGGACTTGTATTGATGTTCTTTATAAACTAAACCAACACATATCTTATAGTTAGCCAGCACAGATTTAATATTACATCCACTGATTGTCCTCCTTTTCTCTGTATCTTCATTATCCTTCCTCAAGTTTGCCAAGTGAGGTCTGCACAGTCATTTCAGATGCTGACTGTATCACACCGGTGGAAACAATCTGTACTGCAGCCACACCCTCCCCAGACTGTCAAATGATCATCCGTCAGTTCTTCAATGACTCCGGAGTATTTTGCATCAATGTCTCCTTGACTAATGATGTCAGTCTTGCTATGGCCAGTGCTAAAGTCAGCGTAACAGTAGGTGGGTGGACGACAAATGGATTCATGGCCACTAAAGTACTTAATCTATAGATTATTATCTAATTTGTTTAAATGTTTTTTCAATTTTAGCCTCCGGTGGTTCCCCAGCTGGAACTGCAGCCACAGTCATTGGTGTTATGGTCTTGGCCTGTGTGGTCTGTTGTATCAGTTTGATGTACAGGTGAGTACATACTTTACCAACCAAGTTATTTGGGTCCAAATGGCAATTAAAAAAAAATAAAAAACCCTGATAATTGTGACAAATAAAACCAAAAAGTTGAAAATAAGTTGTAAGCAAAGGCATTGTCATTATGGTCACAGGTATATCCTGGTGTCATTGTGTTTCACTTGTCATAGCAGGAAAAGCTCTGATGATAACAGTGAGCCAGTATGCACAATATAAAAACCTATCTTCATGTGATCTGCAAAAGTGAATCTTCAGCATTATATCATTTACATTCATACAGTATTCGGAACTGTCGGGGTCCAGGGGTTGATCCCTGTGGAACGCCTAGATGGAAAGCGTACCAAAGTCTGTACAGCAGTGCTTTGAGTTAACATGCTAGCATGCTCACAATGACAATTCTAACATGCTGATATCAGCAGATATCAATTAAGATGTTCACCATCCTAGTTTAGCGTTAACATCTACATTTAGTAATAGGCAACTAACAAAAGTACTACCTTAAAGAGAATTTAAATGTCGCCTTGATGATGTCGCTAGAATTGATAGAGTTAAGTGACTCATTTCACGTGAGTCTCGGTATAAACTTTCATGAGAATCCAACCTATAATTGGTGAGATAGAAAATGCTGCAACGCTCACACTAAAGTGTAGACGATCCGAGAAAGAAATAAGTGGAAGACAATCATTCAAATAAGGCATAGGACACACAGGTGAAATACATTAGTGCGAGTAATCGCACACGAGGGACTCTTGACAGGAAGTGGGATCTGAATGAGACAAAATGGACCAAAATAAGCAGGAAACACATGGGGCTTAACAGGTTGAGGAATCTCTTCACCTTTGTAACCTGTTCCATTCCAAACAGGCGGTTCAAGCAGTACCAGCCACTAAGAGAAGACAGCGTTGACAATAACGGAGGCAGCTCGGCGGTGACATCAGTGCCATTGCTGCTGTGGAACTTGTTGAGCCGACAGTCACCAGGAGAGAGTCGTCCACTGCTTCAGGGGAGGATTGTGTGAACATTTTCTTTAGCTCATGCACTCAATATTTACAACCCTCCAAAAAATATTGGTTTTGTACACAAAATATTTTAACTGTTTATTGTAACTCCCAGTAAATGTATTGAACCAGAACGAATTAAGTGAACCAGCAAGAAATGTAGAAAAGTAGAAATAGAAAGGAGTCAAGTGTGTAATAAGAAGTTGAAACATGTGTAGAGGAAAGTGATATTTATTTTGATATCCAGCATTTTTTATTAATTGGCACTGATAGTTTATACAGTAGAATCCATAACTTAATGTATTAGTTGTGGCCTATACTTTTACTAAACTAATTGGAAAGTGAATGTTAACACATTCCAGTTACATTTATTTACAATGTAATTTAAATCACTTGCATCAGAACGTTATTATGTTTGCTACTCGGAAATGGATACAATTAAACTTTATCCCCTTACTTTTCCTTTATTTATTTCCTACTCATTTTGCATGTGATATTCACGTGATTGATTGGCTGGGGTTTGTAAAAGAACAGATACAAGTGGAGGTCATTTTTAATGAGGTTAAAACAACACAATGGCACAAACGATAAGAGATGTATTAATCAATTAACCAGTACAAAATGGTTCATTTATGTATTTTTATACATTTTTTTATTTGATATGTTTAAAAAAGTGTCTCTCATAGCAACAGTAATTAGTTTGAGCATTTTCCAGCTCATTTATTGGTTTTATTGCCTATTCTGAGTGAAGTTATTCACAACTTCACTGTCAACTTTACTATAAAAAGTAAGGAAACGGATAGCTTCAAAGTTTCATAGTGAAGTAGATGGTTCATTTTAAGTTGATTTAGCTGAAAATAACTTTATTTAGACAATGTCACGACAGTCAACTTGTCATTTGTTAAACACAAATAATTAATTAGGTAGAAAACATGTAAATGTAGACAACTTAAAGATCTAGTACTCATACAAAATATATCCTTGTGAGTCTAAGCATTCAAATTACTAGAAAAATATTAGGAAAATAAATTGACTTAAGGAAGAAGTGATTATTGGATTTACATTCAAGTGGCTAGAAATGCAACCCCATATGAATGCTAATGTTGCCACCTATCTGATGGATGTGTAAGGCAACTGTTTGCTAACATGCTTGCCATATTAACTTTATTTAACTATAGGTTTGACTTGAACAGTTAAACCTTAGCGTCATTACTGCTTAATATCCAACAACTTCAAGTCTCATTTTGGAGTTTAATATAAATATTTTCGCTGTTGTGTGTTTGAGAAAGACCCCAGCTTGTAACAGGTTAACTATGCTGTAAAGAAAAAAAAGAAGAAGCATATACCTTTAAAGAATAATGTAATGGGCTTTCAAATACAGTATAACACATTTTCAATGAGACACAGATTGGATTAGTAGGTAGAGGAAGAACATTCAGACTAAACCCCAAACAATCCATCAACTTTATAAAATGCATAAAAACATATCATTAACATTTAACATGGCCTTAGCATGCATTAAGGTAGAATAGACATGTGGTTATTAGAAAGTGGTGCGGTTATAGGAATGCTGCTGAGTGTGCTAAAAAAATTATATATATATATATATATATATATATATATATATATATATATATTACCATCAAGTTTATGCTCTCTGCTCAATTAAAATTATTTATCGAGAGGTTGAAGGCTACTTTGATGCATGGAGGAGTGGACAAAGAGCCCCTGATAACATGTACATCATATGACACACTGCAGTGCAGGATAAAAAGCTGACGTCACTGCAGCAAAATCTTTATTGGAGGAAGCTATGACTTGGCTTACACGGCGGAAACAAAGATGCAGATTGATAGGGAAGTAAAGGAAAACATACTGTAACTCTTGGAAACATGTTTTTGATACATAAATCAAAGTGAAGTTCATAGTAAAAAAAAAGTTTTTGTGAAGGGTTGCATTTAATAGTTTTTTTTATTATTATCTTTTTTTTAAACTAATTTTCAGATTTTGTTAATTAGATTAAGTCTCTGAGCAGCAACACATGAGATAAAACGGATACAAACTGTGAATTTCTCATTCCAAATCTTTTTGGTGACATTTTTTATTAGTGTGGTTTCCCTCACGCATGCACTGATCCATACTGTACATAATGTCCTCTATCTCTTTAATTACATACTGTACATAATGTCCTCTATCTCTTTAATTACATACTGTACATACCCATTCAAAATGTATATCCTTCCAACAGACTTGTGCAACACTGCAGTGCTCCATTACAGTAATTACCACCCACAGCCGTACATCATGCTGGACCGTTAACGTGTCTCATGGTCACATGTACTAAGTGTTGTTCAGCCATCTCTGTTCACTGCAGACATGCACTGCAGCAACGACAGAACTGCACAGCTCTGTTGTTAGGACATCATTTTTCACAGATGATCTCTATCTTGGACATGACAGCCCTTCCGGATCTTACCAGGCCTGCAGGCCTTTAATAGGTCACAGCATCTTCACCACTTGTCCCAGTCAAATTAAAACCAACATTACTAAACTGTCACAAAGCTCCAGGAATTGACTTCTCAATTTCCAGATAAGCAGGTCAGGCCACACTTTTACAGTTCTTCAGTCCCCTCTGGACAGCAGTGAACCTGGACATTTGTTAGCGGCATGACGCCACTAAGCAGCTTGACTCTTTTTCACTCACCACTCCAACTGATCTTTAATGGGATGCAGTTTCCTTCATTTGTCCTCTACACTGCAGAAACCACAGTCAAGTAGCCTATGTATCGATAAGTCCTGCTGCAGTCCTCAGTCTGTACACTCAGTACACTACATTAATGAGTTCAGTCCGTCTCCTTTTGCCAAAATGCATTGTTGTGACACCTTTTTAACATTTGTCACATCAAAAGACTGTATTTTACAGTAAAGCAATGATATATAGCGAGCTTTCGGAGGTTGCAAGTGGCATACAATGACTCTCTGAGAATTTTGTTAAAACAGCCCAGATGGACCAGCACCACCGAAATGTTTGTGACTGCTCGAGTTAACACTCTCCAATCTGTCTTAAGAAAAATCATGTTTAAGTTCATCTGCCGTTTGAATAACTCAGAAAATCTGATTGTTTTGGAACTGACGAACATTGCATTTAGTGCCACACGTTACACATCACTGCTCTGGAAACACTGGTATAAGTGTCTTTTAATAGGGGGTTGCTAGACAACCTTGTATGTTGTTGGTGTTGTTGTTGTTGTCGTCGCTGTTTGTATTGTTTTATGTTCTTTTGTATTATCTGGACTTAGAGTCTGTAATAAAAATGATCTATCTATCTATTATCTATCTATATAGAAGAAACCAATTTCAACTTTGGGGACTGTTAGCTAGATTTGACCATCCTAAAATTACGTGAAATAAAGAGTCAGGCAACTTGATTTTAAACACTCGACAATCTCTAATTTTCATAGGTAGCCTACTTAAAAAATCCTGAAATGAAATCATCAAATACAACCTCACTATAACCATAGCTATAGAAACCACTCTACCATAGTTCACTTGCATTAGGACAATGATTTGATTAGATTTCTCATTAAGAGACCACACCCAAGACATGAACTTCAAATATGGAAATGAGGGGTATTCTTCCCCTCCCAAAAGATGTAATTGTAACAAAATAAGTTTATTTATTGTTATTCAATTTGACTGATAATTTTTAGATTAAAAAAAGTATACACATCCTGTGAGTCCAGTGCGTTGAGATGGGAACAGATATTCATGCCTGACACTGTCTAAGAGGAATAAGTGAATATATGGCCCCCACGGGAATTCTCAGAAAACCAGAAGGATCAATTGCTAATGGTAACATCTGGCTGATGGTAAGTATTACTGACACAGTTTAGATTAAAATAATTTAACTTTATGTTTAAATTTCCGTGCGTGTAAATTAAAGTGTAGAAATGCTGATAAGGTCTTTACGCTGATAAATAACCTTGACATGCGGGCAGTTTGGGGCAGGTTCTGGAGAAAGAATGGAAAGAGAGATGCGCTCTGTGAAAACAGAGAGAAAGTGAGACAGACGAGGGAGGGAGGGAGGGAGGGAGGGGGAGAGTAACTGGCCATGAAGCAGGTTGATTAGATTACAGAGCTAAGATTAACGTGGGCCATTTATTAAAGCCAAGCATGCCGACCTACAAGGAGGAAAATCAAGCATGGTTGTGAATGACAGAAAGTAAAATAGATTACTATTTTCCTTCTATTCTGTGCAGATGCTCCGTTAGGAAGAGAAACCCCACAGTTAAATTTAATCAGATGTATTGCTGAGTGCAGGTTAAAACAAAGGCTGCTGATGTGATGCCTAAGTCCAGTGCATGTGTGTTTGAAAAAAAGATAAACTAATAGGACAAACTATAATGTGTTTTGGTTGCATATTCTATAGATAAAGGATAAATTGATACTATCAAAGGTACAAAACATCACAGGGGACACAAAGGAAGAGAGCGCCACACCCAGTCCCCACAGAGCATGCTCAGAATTACGTCAACATGAGATTGTTAACCTGCCTGCAGACCTCAGTTAAAATTACCGCACACACACACACACACACACATAGACAGAGAAAGAGTCTGCTGCATGAAGATTTGAAAGTCTCATTTTGAGTCAAGGCGTCATGTCCACCCTCAGTTGATTCTTTAGTACTGTTTAACTGAATTACCACATATCATAACTTTACAGTAAAGGATATGGTTTTATCAACTATGTCAAGTTGGCTATGCTGCAACAGCTAATATAAATAGATACTTTATTTCATAACTGTTAATCGTTTGTGCTGGACCAGCTATAACAGCATCCCTTATTGACCTCAGTCATCTTTATTAAGTCCTGACTCAGACATGACTGATTTGAGAGTGAAAAAAGTCCACCAGAAGCATAGTTATTAGAAAACTCTCAGTCGAACAGGGATTACCGGATCTAGTGCCCTTTTTAAAAGGATAGAATAACTGCTGACTCATGGCTCTGCTCCAGACAAGCAGAATATCAATAAAGTATTCCATTACTGTAAGAGGAGAGAGGGGAGAGAGGGAGGGAGACAGATGGAGGGCTAAAAAACTCAATCAAATAGATTATCATGTGATTCAATTGAGGCCACAATTTCACAGTTTCTTAGGGCGAAACCGGTAACAGAATCTCTGACACACAAATTTGACAGTAAAGTTAACAACATCAAGAAATGTAAGAGTGAGATATCGGAATCATATGGAGAAACAACAATGACACCTCACTGACCGAGCAGGAACCAGTGCACAGTGTCAACAAGGGCATGAATCAGAGAAGCGAGGAGGGGTGGACGTGCAGTGGCATCTTTAGTATCAAAGCAGCAATGTGGAAGCAGTGTGGCTTCCTGCCAACGCTCTGGTTAAAAGGGTGGAACTGTCGAGACTAAGACTAAGACAGAACGCCGGTGAAATCACAGAGAGTGGCAGGGTATCTCTCTGAAGGGAAGGGAGTGGCAAAAGCTTGTATGCTGAGTGGATGAAAAAGGGAGGGTTCATGTGGGTGGGGTGAGGAGAGAGGAGGTTGGGGGCGGCGCAAGGATGCTGGGATAGCCATAAAAACCCCCAGCCACTTCAGTCGGATGTCCTGTTGCCTCTAGAGCATCTCGAAACCTCCAGCGCTTTATCTTTCCTCAGCAGCAGAGAACAGAGCAAGAGCAACCATGAGCTACTCTTCAATGCCTACCTCCTCCACTTCCTACAGGCGCACCTTTGGAAGCCCACACCCCATCTCCATGTCCTCTTACTCCCCTGTGTCTTCCCGTATGCCTTCTTCTGGGGCGCGCTATATGCGTTCAATGTCACCTGCAATGGCAACCCGCTCCACCACCTACCAACAGCAGCGCTCCCGCCCTAGCGCCCAGGCCCCTCGCCTCTCCTACGACAAGGTGGACTTCACCCTGTCCGAGGCCATCAACCAGGAGTTCTTCACCACCCGCAGCAACGAGAAAGCCGAACTGCAGGATCTCAACGACCGCTTTGCCAGCTTCATCGATAAGGTGCGATACCTGGAGCAACAGAATGGCTCACTGCAGCAGGAGCTCAACCAGTTCAAGGGCCAGCAGCAGCAGGGTCAGCCCAACCGCGCCACTGAGATCTTCCAGGAGGAGATGAGGGAAATGCGGAACCAAATGGACACCATCAGCAAGGAGAGGGACCAGTACCTCATGGAGAGAGACAACGTGGCTGAGGACCTGGGCCTGGTCAAGCAGAGGTGAGATAGATAGATAGATAGATAGATAGATAGATAGATAGATAGATAGATAGATAGATAGATAGATAGATAGATAGATAGATAGATAGATAGATAGATAGATAGATAGATAGATAGATAGATAGATAGATAGATAGATAGATAGATAGATAGATAGATAGATAGATAGATAGATAGATAGATAGATAGATAGATAGATAGATAGATAGATATAGGTCATTTGAGTTTTGGGGAGATAAATATAGGGTACTTAGAAAATCTCACTTAAAAAATTATTCAATAGAATAAAATAGTTTGGGGGATTGTTTGGCCTGGTCTGAATAGACCAGAAACACTACAAAACATGTAGAGAAAGTTTAATCCTGTTCAAATAAAGCATATTGTCCCAGAAAAGTTAAGTTTTCTTTGTGCTCCATTACAATATTTCCCAGTTGTATGTTTGTCAGTTGTATGTGTTGCGCTAAGGGTCTTTGCGCTTACCACCAATGGCATCATGACATCCTTCGATGACACTGGTATGATATGCTCTATAGTCCACAGAGAAGGTTGAGATCCCCTTGGTGTTTGCCACTAGAGTGCAGTACTGATGGTGGTACAGGGCGTGGCACATCAGCAGACTGGACTCCACAAAGCAGCAGCATGACACAGCATGCTGCACTGCATCTCGCTCAGGATATAGTTTCTATGTATGAGTGTATATCTTTATGTATATGTATGTTTAACATAAAACAAGAAGGTTCAGTGCATGACAGTAAAGTGACCAACAGAAAACTATGACTAAGCACTTGATGCAAGTGGAGTTTGGACGATGAATGATTCCCCTAAATAAAGCAAACCGTATAATTACATATGTGTACACATTCACATGTGAGGAGAAAGGAGGAGGGAGTATTGACCAGACCCAGGGTGGGGCAAGCGGAGAAGGGGGAGGAAATGGGACCAGAGGAAGAGAGGTTGGATATCAGGCGTGGTGAGAAAAGCGTCAGGAAAAATCAATGTGACTCAATGACTCCATTAGGTGTGTTTCCCCTGTCCCTCCCGACTGATGGGATGGTGCCAGAGACCCCATTAGGACAAAGGGACCCCTGCTACATGACATGAATTAAAGATGAGCTGAGCAGGGCCCACTATGTGATGCTTTCCCAACTAATCTACTTTATGTCCGGTCTGCACGTGACTGTCAGGACAGATGGACCAACACATCCAGACATCGACCACACACAACGGACCATCAGTCAAAGAGTGCTACTGAGTTTAAGCATTGTGACATTTTCATTTCATTTTTCCCGTTTCTGCAGGATTATCAAATGACATTGAGGTCCACAAATGTCTGTTTGCTTTAGCAAATCCCAAATGCAGCCGATTCAATATAGCTGCCCTGTGAATGTCACTCCCATTATCTGCACTCCACAGATTTTGTCCTGTCACTGAATGCCAGCCAACATTAAAGTAATCATTTAAAATCTTTGAAGAGAAGGGAAGTGTGTACATAACCTTATTGAGTGAGTGCAGATGACCCTATTGAACTGTAGAGGAACCACATGTGAAAGGAGCAGCTGCTGATCCCACTGGGCACACTCCCATCCCCTTTATACAGGACAGTGAATTAGCAAATTGATCCTGAAAGCTTTTTGCCAGCTGATGCCCTGTTGCAACCACAGAGAGAAAAGCTGTTCCTGCACAAATTTATTGTGTTCTTAGACTCCCCCCCCCCTTTTTATTTTGTTGATGGTAGATTATACGAGTCTGGAGGGACATTGTACGTGATTTGAAATATTTTTCTCGCTCTCTGTCCTCAAGGTTGGAGGAGGAAGCCCAGAAGAGGGCAGATGCGGAGAATAACCTGACTGCCTTCCGCAAGGTAAACACTCCCACACAGCAGCTCACTGCATGATAACAATATTGGTTACAGTATCCACAGGCTCAGATAACAGGTCAAAATGGACAGCTTTGTTCCACCTGTAACACCTCCACAATAGTGTCAGTAATATGATTGAATGATTTTCTAAAATGTCGTTGTCTAGACATCTGCACAGGAAAGATACGTTAGGAATAATTTGACCCACAAGGCTGCCAATAATTAAAAATGCTTTATAGGCTCTGAAACGCTTACAAATGACGTTTTGTTGATAGTTCTAGTAATCAATTTATCAAGTAATCTCAAAGGAACAGTTGAATAAAAAAAGTAAGTTTAGGATGTTGAGATGTTTCAGCAAGGCATGGCATATTGCAATTATAGCAACATTAACTATATTTGTCTCATAAAACCAGGATGTGGACGATGCAACACTGTCCCGCCTGGAGCTGGAGAGGAAGATTGAGTCTCTGATGGATGAAATTGAATTCCTCAAGAAGCTCCATGATGAAGTAAGTGATGCTACCTCCTCTGCACTTATCACAATATGTTACACGTAAAATATTAACTGATTGTAGACATGTGCCTGATGTGACAAGTTAATCCCAGTAATTAACTGTCCAATAGTGCAAGAGTTGCTGCAGAAAGGCATTCGAATTTCTATTTATTCTCTAACGGTGATTTAAATTCAGATTATGCGTTACCTTTTGTAAAAGGATTTTCTCTTTTTTTTCTTTCTATTTTTTAAGGTTTAAAAAAGTGAAAAGGTGGATACTAAAACATTTTACTCTGAATTTAAAGTTTGTCAAATTGAATGTGGAGAGCTGTAGCGGGAGCTTGTATGCAAGAACAGGTTGTGATATCTGAAATACAGTCAGTGAGTTTCAGGAAGAGAAAAAGAGAAATACATTTTACTTTTCCGGCTTGGAGGGATGGTTTATTTCCATTTTATTCTTGGCAATATATCTGACAGCAATTTTCCATTTTCGACCTAATGTCCATATCTTGATGTTATCAGGAAATCCAGGATGTACAAGTGAGCGTCCAGACCCAGCAGCTGAAGATGGAGGTGGACAGTAGCGCTAGGCCTGACCTCACTGGTGCTCTGAGGGACATCAGAGCCCAGTATGAGAACATTGCCACGAAGAACATGCAGGAATCTGAGGAATGGTACAAGTCCAAGGTAGACAGACAGACACACTGACACTCACACATTAACACAAACAACTACATACTGTATTTCTTCTTGCTTACGTCCTCTTTTCTTCCTGCAGTTTACTGATTTGACTGAGTCTGCTAAACGCAACACCGATGCGCTGAGGCAGGCCAAACAGGAGGCCAATGAGTCCAGGAGGCAGATTCAGTCCCTGAACTGTGAATGTGATGCCCTGAAGAACACGGTGAGGACTTAATCACCATCCGTCACTTGTCTAGATGAATCAATAATCTGTCATTGATCATGCTGTATGTGTGTTTCCAGAATGAAGCTCTGCTGAGGCAGATGCGTGAAATGGAGGACCAGTTTGGCGTTGAGATCGGCAACTACCAGGACAACGTGGGCCGACTAGAGGATGAGATCCACCACCTGAAGGATGAGATGGCTCGCCACCTTCGGGAGTACCAGGACCTCCTCAATGTCAAAATGGCTCTGGACATTGAGATTGCTACTTACCGTAAACTGCTGGAGGGGGAGGAGAGCAGGTGAGGGGCAAGCGTACTGTGTGTCATTTCCAACTTATTGCTGGTATTACGCGATTGATCACTTTGAACTACAGGTTTGTTTATAACATCCATTTATATTTCCTGTTTAGGATTACTGTTCCCATCCTCAATATGGGCATGAGCAATCACTATGGGGACCGAGGTAAGCTACAGTTCTCTTTGTCCATCAAGTATAAAATAATTCAGCAAAGCAAAGATTTTTTATTCTTTTTCATTTCATTTATAGAATTGTGAAGTGGGAGGAGCCACTGGTTCAGGAGGTGTTTTTTGTTTTGTCCATTCAGTGTTTCTGTAGCTCATGTGACAACATTTTAAAATCCGTAATAGGATGTTACTTTCTAAAATGAACCTGAAAAAGGCAGAATGTGACTATAGACAAGCTTGTTTTTTGATAATTTTCTTGATCAAATGACCTATTTTTCTGATGTTGTCTATCATGTATGATACTGTTGAACTAATAAGGAGAGTTTCATTCATTCAACTGTAAGTTGTGTGAAATCATCTATGAAAATCGTCAATCGGATTTTTACTACCCATACAGCTTAAAATCGATCAATAACCACTCTTGATAAATCAACATTTCAGATTAATCTTAAACGTGTATATTTTGTAAATTGCAAACGTATCTGAATGTCGAAACTTCAGCAGCACTTTGTGTGACTTTTCACAGACTATGAACCATCTTCTGGCAGCCAGGGCAAGAAGAGTGTGGTGATAAAGACAGTCGAGACTAGAGATGGAGAGGTACAACGCTCCATACAAAAAATGACTTGACATAATGCAAAAATAACTTTCTTGATATTATTTGCATGGCAGACACTGTGAGAGACATAAGAGCAAGTATAAACGTATACCATATGAATTCAAACTAATCTGTTTCATTCCCGTCAGGTGGTGAAGGAATCCAGGAGGGAGAAGGATAGAGAGGCCAGCCACTCTGATAGAACCGACAAGGATGACAAGGACGAGTAGATGAAAATAGGAGGAAAGACAGAGCCATGAGAGATAAAAATACAGGCAAAAGGAAACAAGAAAGAAAAAAAATAAACCCTGATCTATAAAGTCCTCAATCCCACTAGTAATGTGTTTAATTGTATAGCAAAGAGTCTCTCAGTTTAGGTGCAATGTTGAATGAATCCCTTTAGACAGTGACACTTTGGTGCTATTTAAGCCACCCGACTTTTGCTAAACACTTGTTTCATCCGTAGGGCTAGCAGAACCACTTTATTAACGTACCACTTGAGGCCTTGGTTTACAGTGCAATCCTGTGTAATCCTTAGACGACAATATGTTTTTAGGATATTGAACTACAGACTAAAATAGTAATGTACAGTTGTAGCAGTTTGTGTCATAGGTATGACTTACTTAGAAAAACTTCACACACTGCCCTTTGGTCAACACACCTTAAATGCCAGAAGACTGAGAATAAACTAACCTGTTTGCGTATTGTTTTAGAAGCTTTGCTATCCTGTTATTGTGCAAACTCCAAAACCACAGAAGAAGGAATGGGTCATTCATAAACATGTAACACACAGGAAGTGTTGAGAATATGACAGTAACAAATTGAAAAGGCTTTTGCTGAATGTGCTTTGCCATGCTTTGTGTATCTGGCAAGATTGAAGAATGAATATGTAAGTGCAAATAAACTTAACTGGAGTCAAACTGTGTTGTCTGTCCACATAACTCATATGAATGTAAGAGTGTTTATGGGTTTGAACTAATTTCCTCTTTTTGCAGCGTTTTGTTCCATATAGGGAATGTAGACTTAGGGGTTTCGCCCAAAAATTATAGATGCAAAGTATAGAGGTAAAACATAAATTGGTCAGCGTCAGCCACCTTTTAATCAAGGCAAGGCATACAATTTCTCAAAAGTGTTTCAAGCAGATTATGCATGCCTGCCAAAAACCTTATAATATGGTTTTCAGTAGATAGGTTTGTGAACACAAACCATGTTTAATAATGCTAATGTTGGTCTTAAAAAAACATATATATAGGGGAGAACGGGGGAATGTGAGCCATCGGGTAATGTGAGACACCCCCTGTATCTAGGCAATAGAACACATTTTTGGTCATGTGAGATATATGTTTTCAAGCCCCTCTCATTTCCCCTTAAAAGAGAGGACCTCATGGTGATGTTGTAAGCATGTTTTTTTCACAAAAATGTATTGTTTGCATGTAAAAGTAAATTTTCTTGCTGTCAACTTAATCGATTGTTGTGCCAAAGCAAATTGATTCAGGTAGAAAAACTTATATCATACATGTTGATGAACTACCAACATATGAAACCATGTGATGATGATAACTGAAGATTAGCCTGATTTGCTGAGAGAGGTAGTTTTTTCTCAAATTGTGGCAGTGGGGTAAAGTGAGACAAATGCTGTGGGGTAAAATGAGACAGTGTCTGTGCCTTCTTTTAATGAATCCATTATATTTTAGGTAGCAAGGTCTCTCCTTGCAGCAAGGAGACTAGTTTGAATAAGACAAAAGACAACGTGTGCTAGAGGTGGGGGTTGATGATTGAAGGGGTGTCAGCAAGGGCATGGTTTGGCAGGTATGTATGTGGGGGACAGGAGAGTGACCTTTAACACCAATAGACTCTAAGTGATGTGTATTTATTCAATGAATGATCCTAATAAAACAAATGCAGAAAAATATTAATCAAAGACTCAAAAGATGGAAAATGACAGCTGGGTCTAGTCCTGTGTTCTGAGTCCCAGGCTGTTCTAGCTGGTTCTGGTTGTTCTTTGCTCTGACCCCCAGACACTATAGCTGGCTCTAAGGGTCCTGTGTTCTGACCCCCAGACTGTGTTTTAATCTAACTGGTTCTATCTGTCATTTGAATGTTAATTATTGAATATGAATTATATGGTGTATTTGATCAGAGTTACTTTCAAGTGTTAAGAAAATGTTTTTCTTAATTGACCAAACCCCATGATTCTGTTTCTAGTCCGACATTAGTTTTGGAATATTTGGTTTTCAATCTAGCTGTCAGGATTCTAACTGTTACAACATGTGTTGTTATGGTAGTTTCAGAGTGGAAAAAGTAAGTGGATCAGTTTACCCCCTTGATTTCTATGGTCTGTCTCAGTTTACCCCACAGCTGGGGTAAACTGAGACACAAGACAACTTTTTTTTAAACAATCATAGTTTCACTGCCCTTTGTCATGAATACATTCTGCTAATGCCCTTTTCTAGGAAACATCCTGAATTAATGGGAAATGTGTAAATTTGACGGATAAATAATTTTAGAAATGGGCATTAGCAGAATTTTTTCAAGACAAAGTGCAGTGAAAATATGATTGTTTTAAAAAAAGTTCTCATGTGGCTCACTTTACCCCAGCTGTGGGGTAAACTGAGACAGACCAGAAAAATCAAGGGGGTAAACTGAACCACCTACTTTGTACACTCTGAAACTACCATAACAACACATATTGTAACAGTTAGAATCCTGAAAGCTAGCCACACATTCCAGAACTAATGTCGGACTAGTAAAAGAAGTATGGGGTTTGGTCAATTAAGCAAAGCAAATTTTCTAAACACTTGAAAGTAACTCTGAACAAAATCAAATACAACATATTATAATTCAAAAGGTTTTAATAAGATTCAAATGAAAGATAGAACCAGTTATATTAGAACACAGTATGGGGGTCAGAACACAGGACCCTTAGAGCCAGCTAGTGTCTGGGGGTCAAAGTATAGGAAAATCAGAACCAGCGAGAACAGCCTGGGACTCAGAACACAGGAGAAGACCCAACTGGATTATAACATCAGCCTGTCATACTCTACAACTAGGCCTACTCTACATTCCAGCCCTGAAGGTTACAGGGAAAGATGAGAAGGTGCCCTTTCCGTGTGGTTGCCCAAGGTCGTCTTCCTGGTGTATTTCCTTGGCATGATGGCTTTTCTACAATGTGAATGACATTAAAATAAAACATATGTTATGTAATATTACATTAAAATATGTTTAAGACTAAATTGAACTTGTGTCTCATGGTGGGGGAAAGTGAGACAGTGTCTCACTTTCCCCCACAGCATTTGGCTCACTTTCCCCCACCACCACAATTTGAGAAAAAACTACCTCTCTTAGCATTTCAGGCTAATCTTTAGCTAATATCATCACATGGTTTTTATATGTTGGTAGTTCATCAACACGTATGATAGAAGTTTTTCTACGTGAATACATTTGCTTTGGCACAACAGTTGATTAAGTTGACAGAAAGAAAATGTACTTTTACATGCAAAATACCTATTTTGGTGAAAAAAACATGCTTACCACAGCACCATGAGGTCCTCTCTTTCAGGGCCATGGGGAAATGAGAGGGGCTTGAAAACATATATCTCACATGACCACAAATGTTTTCTGTTGCCTAGATACAGGGGGTGGCTCACATTACCCGATGCCTCAGATTCCCCCGTTCTCCCCTATATATATATATATATATATTATATATATATATATATATATATATATATATATATATATATATATATATATATATATATATATATATATATAATATATATATATATAATATAGTCTATACGGTAGATCCTACCTTCATGCTTCTCTACTCGTTGGCCTTCTTCGCATGGTGATAGCGGAATTGAACATATGATTCAGAATTAGCCTATTTTGTCCAGAATATCATGACATTGTGATAGTATCCCATGCCTTCATTGTCTGTGTGTATGACATGACATGATGGCTTCACTTTTGTGACACAATACTATGGACAACATAAAGAAATATACACTGGTAGCCTAAATATATTGCCGATTAGCCATCGCGAATAACATGAGTTTTTTGTATGGACAGTAGTAGGAAGAACTTTTTTTGGCTTTATATGCCCTAAATTATAACTCTCAGGCTACACTACCTCTAAATGCACTTATATTCTATGAAATTTCACAAAAGTCTGGCACTTCCAAATGTCCACCATATCTGGAGCACTAAACTAACCTTCTTTTCCTCATCAAAGAAAATCCAGTTAGTTAATTGTGTTAAATTTGGAGTTTCTTGGCTAGGTAAATCTGGAAAGTCTCTGCCTGAAATGTCTTCCTCAGGGCAAAAAGTGTATTTTCGAGTGACGACATTCTACATCCGCTTTCTGGGGTTTTCGCTCGCTGTCTTGGCGCGAGACTTGTCCTAGTTGTCTGTGAGACAGCAGGCTAAAAACCAAACACAGTTTAACTAGTGGAAAAGCGCTTAACTTTATACACCACCGGATGCTAAACAAGAAAACCGTGCGTACAATAACACCATTGAACGAGTTCGTCAGTTGGTCCGTATTTTTTTTAATGATATTTCTGTGGACCAAGACCAAAGTCATTGTTGTGAACTTTAGCTAACTGCCTCGGCTACATAACATTAGCAAATAGTGTATTAGCTAGCCAGATACAGTGGCTTAAATACACCAGTGAATTGTCATCCTGCTTGAGTTTGATTATGTTACCTTGCGTGAAGTAGGATTCATATGTAACGGTAGGTGGTTAGTGTGTTATCTAGGAGGTGAAATAGTTTTAAATTACCATTAAAACAAATGTTGTTTAGCTGTAGATGACAGGCTCTACCTGGAACCCACTTAAACTATTCAAACTTAATTTAGTCAACTAGTTATTAAGCATAGCGCACCTTAAAATAGTTGAGTGACATCCTCTTCAGCTCCATGCCGATTAGGAAATATTGATTGTACTGTCTGATCCTGTCTAGTCTAACACAGCCAATCTTTCTGTATACCACTTTTTTGGATGATTAGGCTGAACCTTCACCTTTTGGCTGTCTGATGGTGTTTGGACTTATTCGTAATGAATTGCGAGCTTTTGGCAACGTGCAGTGCTCTGGGCTATCTGGAGGGAGAAACCTATCACAAGGAAACTGATTGCTTAGGTGAGTGGTTTTTAAAATGTTATATATTCTTAATACATATTATAATAATAAATACACGATTATTCTGTATTATCAGAAGGAAGGGGATATATGTATGTGATGTATTAAGAACCAAACAAAGACTGTTGTTTCTCTCTGTGTTGCAGAGAGTGTGAAAGATTTGATCAGGTATCTACGCCACGAGGATGACTCTCGAGATGTCCGCCAGCAGCTGGGTGAAGGCCAGATTGTACAGAATGACCTTCTACCTATTATCGTTCAGCATGGACAAGACAAGGCTTTATTTGATGCCTGTATCAGGTATAAGCCCTTACATGAGACTCTTGAACTTAAAATGTATGCTTCATATTTTTAATATGGGTGGGACAGTCAATTTGTAAATGCATAATTTTTTTCTTTAAAGTGGATTATTGATACACTAATCAGTCACTAATGCCAATGTTGTGATACATTTTTTTCTATACTTTTATTGTTTTATTATGATCATATTGTCATTACATTTATATAGGAATTTGCTATTTTTTAAATCTTCAGTTTACCATAAAAGCTATAGAAGCTGGTGAATAAGAAAACTTAAACTTTTTGTTTTTTGTTTTTCCTCAGACTCATGGTCAACCTCACTCAGCCGTCCATGCTTTGCTTTGGTAAAGTCCCTGATGACCCTGTGTTCAGACATCACTTTCTGCAAGTCACATCTCATTTACAAGCCTATAAAGAGGTATCGTGATCTTGTTCTAATTCCAATACCATTTTCCATTTAGCATTTTCTAATATGTAGTAATAAAGCAAATATTTAACCATTGCCATGACTATAATAACAACTTTAAATCATGTTTGAAGAAATACTGTCCTGGTTAACATTAATGACTTCTTGTGACCTTTTATTTTCAGGCATTTGCCAGTGAGCGTGTGTTTGGCATTTTGAGTGAGATATTATACAACCTCCTGCAACTGGTGAGTCAGTGTTTATGGTCATTTCTATCAGTATGTTTCTCCATGTCTATTCTTACTCTTGTTTTTTTTTGTCTTGAAGGACTGGGAGCAGCGACAGGAGGAGGATACCCTGTTGATCGAGAGGATCCTCTTGCTGGTCAGGAATGTTCTTCATGTACCTGCAGACCCATGTGAAGAGAAGGTCCAATATTGCCATGAATACCAACATGTTCATAATATAAGAGGCAGCACTAAACCAGTCCTATGGTAGACTTGTTAGAGAGACAAGCTCTTTCCTTTACCCTTTGAAATCTCTTGTCTCTCCTGTAGAAGGTGGATGACGATGCCAGCGTCCATGACAGGCTGCTGTGGGCCATTCACATGAGCGGTTTCGATGACCTGGTCAAGTTCCTGGCGTCGGCCCAGAGTGAGCAGCAGTGGAGCATGCACGTGTTGGAAATCATCTCCCTCATGTTCAGAGAGCAGGTAGTCGCATTAAAGAACCCCCTCGGTGTGGCAGACCTCCAGCCGTTCTGTGTTTGAGCTCCTCCTCTTTCCCTACAGACGCCTGAAGCTTTGGTGAGCGCCGGTCACGCTCGCTCAACAGAAGAGCAGCAGAGAGACTCTCATGAGCTGGAGGTGCTGAGGCAGAAGGAGCTCGCAGAGAAACGGTCCCGCACATTTCAACGAGGAACCAGGTACGGTCAAAGCCTACACAGAGACCTCTTGTAAAAACATCTTTAGAGAGCTGCAATTATACTGCTGAATACTAGGGGTTTCCCCCCAACGCTTAAACGGAAGTTTTACTTTATACTACTTGACTAGTTAAAAAAATATATATTTTTGATCTGTGCCACCAACTGTTATTAAAACATTATAAAAAAACTTTAGTTTATGTCACTCCTTACATATAAAGTTAAGGGAAACACTCCTCAACCTGTATATGGCCTGTTTGCAGTACAGCATTTTGATTAATAAATGCTTGTATGTATGTTCTGTTTTGTCTGTGTGTGTGTGGGTGTGTGTTGATGTTTTTCTTTCAGACACAATCGCTTTGGAGGGTCCTATGTCATTAACGGTCTCAAGTCACTCGGGGATAATGATGTGATTTATCACAGAAATCTTTACAATGTGAGTAGTGAACTCCTGTAGCTCATCTGTCATATGAAGCACATGGGTCTTCTTAAAAGACATTTTAACATGTAGCCTTTTTTCTTTTTTTCAGTTCAAAAATTACACTCACGACACAGGCAAAGCAGTGAGGCGTGTTCCCAAGAGGAATCGACAGGCTCGTGAGTGTAAGGACAAACGTCGCTCAGCCTTAAATGTTCGACTCTTCCTGCGAGAGTTTTGCGTGGACTTCCTGGAGAACTGCTATAATCGCCTCATGTACCTTGTCAAGGTCAGCTGCTCTAAAATGAATTGTTGAATTGTTAACAAATTAAGAAATGGGAAGCCACCACACCACATCATCAAATATTTTCCACACAAATTGGTAGATTTACTCCTAAACCCTTTTATTAAGAATGTATGGGAATAAAATGCAAGAGCAGTAAAGTTAAGTCAACTGTGCAAGATGCTGAAACATTTTAGAAATACAGAATCTGTGTTTTATGAAATTACTTTACAAAAAAAGTATTTTAAAGAAGAGGTCTGATACGTTTTATGTGGAATAGTAGAATAAACCGTTCTTTACTTGCTTTATGCATTTGTAGACCCTTTTTTGCAAAAGTTTCACAAGGCTTGTTTAATGCAACAGAAACACTCAACACCTTTTTGTGTTTCTTTGTTTTCGTCTGCAGGAAAGTCTCATTCGAGAGCAAAGTCAGGAACATGACGAGACGTACTACCTCTGGACGCTCAGTTTTTTCATGGCCTTCAACCGTGGCAATGGATTCCGTGCTGACTTGGTTTCTGAGACCATGTCCACCCGTGCTTTCCATTTTATTGAGCGCAACATCACCAACTACTACGAGATGTTGCTCACGGATAAAAAAGAGGCCACGTCCTGGTCCCGCAGGTAAGAAGATCATCTGGAGGCAGGTTCATAGAAGATTTGACAAATATGTGGCACGAGATTGATATGATTTGTTCTTTTCTAGGATGCACCTGGCTCTGAAGGCATACCAGGAACTGCTGCTAACCGTAAACGAGATGGACCGCTCACAGGACGAAACCATCCGGCAAAGTTCCAACGTTATTAAAAGTAAAGATGCTAACAGTTCGGATAGAGTTCTCTTTCCACTCCTAATATTTTAATTATGGCCCTTTTTTAATTAGGCTCAAATGGAGCATAAGTTTTTACATGCTTTCGTCAGTGCACAATGCTTCAGGTATAAGGGTTTATTACATAACAATATTCAGTTTATGTCTGGTTAAAAATGTGTAAAAGTGCTTGCATGTGATTGTTGTGCTAGTTGTCTCATCTATTTACCTTCACCTTCTAGGTAACATATTCTACCTGATGGAATACAGGGAGATTTTTCTGACCTTGCTGAGGAAGTATGATGAAACCAGACAGCCTCACTCCTACCTCAAAGACTTGGTGGAGT
This sequence comes from Ammodytes marinus, assembly GCF_949987685.1. NCBI lineage: Eukaryota > Metazoa > Chordata > Actinopteri > Uranoscopiformes > Ammodytidae > Ammodytes > Ammodytes marinus. Next base: position 29,957,526 of record NC_137233.1, read on the forward strand.
CCACTCATCAGTTCTTGCGCATGTTGGAACGCTTCTGCAAAGGTCGCAGGAACTTGGTGGTCCAGGTAAGTTCTTGTGCTAAATTTGATGTGTATGTGTGTAAATGCGTCTGCCATAAGTACCTGCTTTAAATATTAATATCCATCTCTGTTTTTACCCTGCAGAAGAAGAAGGTGAGGCGGAAAAAATCTCGCGGTAAAGGAAAGCCACCAGCTGAAACTAGTCCAGAGGCCATGGAGGAGACCTGGAAGATTGTGGAGGAAGAGCTGAGGGCTGTGGGATTTCAGGTCAGTGCCAGAATCACCCTCAAAGTTGTGTGCATAATGTTGTCAGATTGTACACAATCAAAGATGTTTTCTAACGGACCAAATGCACAAACACTGAACCCCATCTCTTTGTCTTCTGGGTGCAGCTATCAGAGTCTATAACTGAAAGCATGGTGCCTTTTGATGCCACATCTGACACCCCGCTTGAGGAGCAGCGGACCGAGGCCATGGTGCGGTTGCAGGATGCCCTGTTGGCTCGACTGGGACCAGAAGCTTTGGGGCTGTTGCGTGCTGCCAGGTTAGCTAGACACAACGCACCAATGACCCCTTCAGATAAATTGCTAATTCGATTCTTTCAGTAATAACCTCCTCATTGTCCTTCTCAGAGAGGTGTGGCCAGAGGGAGATGTGTTTGGTTCAGCCGATGTGGATCCTGAGGAAGAGCTGGAACTCCTTAAGCAGATCCTACATGCCAACCTGCCAAGCAAGTTTATTTTTTCTGCATATTAACGTGACTCTTTGTATCTGTGCAGCATTCAAAATGTGCCTTTTTAACTGCAGGGTTAGCTGTTCCTGAGCCTGTGGTAGAGGAAGAGGATGATGGAGCAGAGTTAGAAGAGGAAGAGTTGGAGTCCGTCCAGGTTTCTGAAAGCGAGTTCAGCTTTCTTGACTTTATCAAGAAGTAAGAAAAATCAATGACAAAATAAGGTTCAAGAAGACAGTCCCCTGCTACTACATGCCAAACATTACTTTTGTCACTTGACTCATTTGGAATGATGTCTTTTGCTTAACCCCCAACAGGTTCGCCCACCCCAACATTGTGCGTCCATACCTCCTCTTATTAAAAACATACTCCAAAAACACACCTCACACAAACCACTGCATCGCTCGAATGCTGCACCGCTTGGCCTTCGACATCAAGATGGACGCCCTGCTTTACCAGCTCTCAGTCTTTAATGTTTTCAACAAGATCCTGAGCGACCCCGCGGCAACTGCTTACCAGGTAACGTAATGGCATGAAAAAGATCACATCCCTTGGTGTCAGCGAGCTATTGGTGACATACAGTAAGGTCAGCTGCAGATAAATGCCCGGACACACCGGCTCGATAATCGCCGTCGGAGAGTGTGGAGGGGGCGGGGACACAAATCTGTTTGGTGTGTGCCGTGAAATCGTTCGTCGTAGATGTCGTCGGGCTTCTTTTGGCAGTCTTTCAGTTGGAGCAATTTGATTTGTGGAGGGCTAGCGAATCAGTGAAGCCCAGAAGTGAGGCGGGTAGCACAAACAGCTAACAACAGCTAGCCATTGTTTTAATGTGTTTGTTTGTTTCGTTCAGCGAGTACTCGCATGCATCAACCCTTGTTGACTGCTCGACACTCTCTGCTAAAAATGGTGCTCTTTATGGTCCATAAATATAAATACGTATTTCTATCTATGTTTATGGTCTAGAGAGCTTTAGAAGCTTAGAAGACTGGAGCTGCCTGAATCGGCAGTCTCCATTTTCGGATAGTCAGACCGGTGTGTCCTGGCCTTAAGACACAAGCGCTAACGTTTGTTCTCTCCTTCACAGGAACTAGTGACCTTCGCCAAGTTTGTGCTGAAACGTTTCTTTTCCCTGACGACAACAAACCACAAGGCTTATGTCGAACTGCTGTTCTCGAAAAATGTGGGGGCTGTACGAGAGATGACAGAAGGCTACAGCAAAGAAGGGTTTGTGCTATCCCTTTGTGTGCCTACAATTTTGTTTTATTTTGAGATGGGTGTATGTGCTCATTAATGGCCTCTTAATATATTACAAAATAGCAAAGTCTTGGGTCCCGCAATTTAAAATGAGTTGTTGTCATTGATATGTCAGAGAAGAAAAGAAACCATCGTGGACTGAAGAGGAGGAAGAGGAGTTGCGCCAGCTCTATGAGGAGCACCGTCATTCTGAAGGTCTGCTTTCTTTTTGTTGCACACCTTTTTAATGTATTGTATTATGACTAAACAGATAGACACTATGATTGTACTCAGATCTATCATTTTTTCACTGACTGTTGGTTCTTGTGTTCAGTGCCGGATATAGTGGAGACCCTGCTGCCATTACTCAGCAACAGCAACCGCACTCGGCGCCAGGTAGTGACGCAGCTTGTGCATATGGGAATGGTGGACAGTGCCAAAGACCTGAAAAAACAGAAGTACGTACTCCAGACAGAATACGTAATATACCGATCTTAATGTAATGTGGATATATATTGCAGAATGGCTCCATATGCTGCAAATCTTAAACCATTGTTCAAGACATTTTAATTTTTTTCTTTTGCAAAAGGAAAGGTACCAGGATTGTTCTGTGGACCGAGGAGCAGGAAGAGGAGCTGCAGATGCTATACGAGGAGTACAAAGACTCTGACGGTACTGGACACCAGTAATCATAATGTATTGCATGAGAGGGGGAAAAAAGGAAGTTGTTTTTCTCAGTTCCAGCCCATGTTGTCTGAGGAATACGTTTGTGTGGCGACTCTTGATTTAAGAGACTGTATTCCCACAGATGTGCTAGGAAACATCCTGAAGAAGCAGACAGCCAAGCGGTCCCGTGCGCGTGTGGTGGACAAGCTGCTCAGTATGGGCCTGGTGTCGGAGAGGCGTGAACTCTATAAGAAGAGGAGTCACAGTGCTCTAGGGAAGAGCTCCGGAAAAAAGGGAATGGTAAAGCTAATATCGAAACATTTACAAGAACAGTTTGGAGCATATTAAGGATTGGAGAATGAAGATTTAAACTAGGGTGTATATCGTAAAAAAAAAAACATGTCTAATACATTGTTGTTTCTACAGTAAAATGTACTTTTTTTTCTGCCACAGACTGAAGAAGAGTTCCTTGATGGACTCACACAAGATTTCCCAGATGAACCAGAGGAAAGGGATGATGATGAAGATGAGTCAGAGGATGAGCCTGAAGAGAGTGAGGAAGACGAAGAGGTGGAAGAGGACGAGAGGGAAAAATCTCAAAATGGAGGAAGGAGGAGCCAAAGCCTGCACTCCCCAGTGGAGAGCAGAGTTGATGTTGGCGCCATGGTGTTTGCTCTACAACAGGAAGGTGAGACAGAGGACCAAACTGGTTCTGTGCTGGTGAAATAAAATAACCTGAAAATACCTAAAGAGATCATAGACATGAAGAACAAACGTGTTTAAGCGCAAAGAAAAAAAAAAGTATATCTTTATCTTTAACACTGGAATCAAATCTTTCCTGGTGTGCTCTAGACCAGGGGTGTCAAACATACGGCCCGCGGGCCGGATCCGGCCCGCGAGATGATTTGATCAGGCCCGCGACCTGTAGAGCATACATTTCTGAGTATGTCAAAAAAAAAAGTAAGTCTCTAGCCCATTCCTGTGAGGAGTTATGAATTTTTAAAGAAATAACCAAAATGCTCACTCCTGCCGCTAGGGGGCAGCCTAAATAAAAAAAGCACATTTTAGCAACGTGGGAAATGGTAATTGGCAATCCTGCTTCACCGCTATTAATGTTTCCTACAGTGCTTTATGGCAAAGTAAAAACCAAAAAAAAAAACATTTTTATTTTTAGTACATTTATTTTATTACTTTTTTATAAAAATAAAACTATTTTTATTTTTAGTGCTGAACAATTAATGTACTAGCAAGCGTGGTGTGTCTGCGGCTCTGTGTGCGCAAAACGAGCAGGAGCACGCTAGTGTAGGCCTACAAGATTTATTTCCTAATTTTCAATGCTGCTTTATTTTTATGTTTTAAATTGGGAAAAACGAATTCCAAAACAACCAATAACCTCTGTATTTAAAAATAAATCAAAACAGTAGAAGTTGCACTTTTATTTAATTGTATTTTGTACAGTCTGCATGTTTGCACAAAATGTGTCCCTGTACATATAGTAAACAAAATTGGACAACTGTAAGGTCAGTGCCTGTTGTATTTGTGTATTCAAATAAACAGTTGTTTATTTCATTAGTGCACATTGGCATCTTTGAGCAAATTACCCCCAAAAATTTTGCTGCGGCGCTTCGCGCCGCACCTCCTATTCCCATGGCCGGCAGCAACCTTTACTAAGACATCTCCTGGGGGGTACAGAGATCCCTTGTGATCCGTGATAATGTAGGTTACAAATGTAGGCTGAGTGATAAAGCATATCGAGGGCTTGGAGCAAAAGGGGCGTAAGTGACATATTCAGAATTTTACAGGAGAGCAAAAACAAACTTTTTATTGATTGTAAATATTTAACAAAAAACAGCATATGGAAGCAATCTCTACTTAAATAGAGATTAGAAATGACTTTTATATATAATTTTAAAGTTCTTGATAAGCTCTATCAAATGGTAAAAGAATAACGTCACTAAACATTATACTTTTTGAAATAAAGGCTGAAAACATAAAGGCGTAAGTGAAAACCTTCAGTTGAGCTTGGCGCACAAAAGGCGTAAGTGCATCATAAATAGGCTCAAGAGCTGACAATATGGAGGGATTGCAGAAAAGACCATCATTTATACTACAGAAAAGGTGTTTTTGAATATGTTTGGAGAATTTGATATACCCACATATGATGGAGAACATATGGACACTAAAATAAACACTTTATTTTTTATTTTATTTTAATAAAACATAAATAATTTTATTAAATATTAATTCCTTGAAGCCTAATCTTTATTAAAGTAGAGATTGATTTCATATGCTGTTTAAATATTTATGATCAATAAAAAGTTTGTTTTTGCTCTCCTGTAAAATTCTGAAAATGTCACTTACGCCCTTTTCGCTCCAAGCCAATACGAGTATTGTCAGCTCTTTAGCCTATTTATGATGCACTTACGCCTTTTGTGCGCCAAGCTCAGTGCACTTACGCCTTTTTTGCTCCAAACTCAACTGAAGGTTTTCACTTACGCCTTTATGTTTTTAGCCTTTATTTCAAAAAGTAAAATGTTTAGTGACGTTATTCTTTTACCAATTGATAGAACTTATCAAGACCTTTAAAATTATATATAAAAGTCATTTTCGCAAAATATGTCACTTACGCCCCTTTTGCTCCAAGCCCTCGATATTACTGAAAAACAAAGTTAGGGATTTGGAGTTATTTTGCCATTATTTTACTAGTCCGGCCCACCTGAGATCAGAGAGGCTGTATGTGGCCCTCGAACCAAAATGAGTTTGACACCCCTGCTCTAGACTATGTTCATGCTGTTGTTTGTTTATAACAGGCATGTCTGGACCAATAACGTGGATACAGACTCGTCTAAACAAAACCGCAGAGGACCGTGAAGAAGATGGTGAGTGCACCTTTAAAACTTGATTTTCTACACTATCGTACTAAAATTGTAGCTCCCAGGGAAGTTACAGTATGTGTGGAGAGATGAACTGTAATTAATGCTGTTTGGTCTGTTAATGAAACGGTTGTGGTCAAATCACCAGGTTTGTCCCAGCCTGTGCCACTTGCTACTCTAACAGAGGAAAATGAAGACGCCATGGAAAGCAAGAGCTTCCAGAGGCTGCTGCGCAAACTAGGAATGCGACCACCTGCAAATGAACAGGTGTGGGGTTCTTTGTGTTTGATATTTCACTTGCAAATCAGCCTTTTTCACCACATTGCACCCTTTGGTATGGTCTTTGTGTTTTCGTTTGAGACCGTGTTGGAGTTACGCCTCTAACTACGATTGCCAATAATGTGTAAATATTGGATTAAACAACTGATAGTAAAATTCTTAACTGCTAGTACTTAACATATACATTCATTTAAGTGTTTTTCTTTACTGTTCTCCAACCAGGAGCGCTTCTGGAGGATCCCAGCTAAGATAAGTGCAGCCGAGCTTCGGAGTGCGGCTGCAGCTCTTCATCCAAGAGAGGAAGAACCTACAGGAGAGGAGCAGGAAATCTCCAGGAATTCTACCGGGGAATCCCAGGAAGTAGAGGAGGAGAAGGAAGAAGAGAAGGAGGGGGAGGAGGAGGAGGAGGAGAAGGAGGTCTCGGGTGAACAGAGAGCTCAGGCTCTGAAAGCTCTGCAGCTCAAACGCAAGAAGAAGAAGAAGAAACGGCACACCTCAGAGCATACAGGTATGCATTTATGTTATGGGCCATTTTTCTGCATTTGGTTCCTTATTGACCACATTAATTACAGCTTTGTCACATAGGTAAGCGTTAAATTACTTGGCCAAGAAAAAAAGAAAATAACAATTTCCTGAGAATACAAGAGAAAATCCACTGCAATGACAATGTTCTCACGCCACATTTTTTAGCTCGTAAATGTGATCAACACACGGGACATGGAAAACCTGCAAAACATATCAACAATTCACACATAAGATTTTGGTATGCCATTTAAAAAAAATGTTTAAGTGAGATTGAAAGCCATTGAATGTGTGGCTGAAACCAGTGGGACACGTTCACCTTTTATGCTATGCCAGGTTAAATCTTCTGTCTTAAATATACGTATAACTGATCAGATATGAGTCAAGGGGTAAGAGGACTGTTGATATAATTAACTTTTTTTTCCATCTTTTTTAAGCTCCTGTTTCAGATTCCAGTCCTGTTGGGGATACAGACAGTGCAATGGAAAGGTGAGGTTTTGTTCATACTTTATGTTTCAGTTTGTTGTATAACCAATATGTCAAAGTACTCCATTTATATTGGACATACACTAAAACTAACAATTAGGCAACACAATAGCATTCTCTTAATTCTAATGTTTCATTCTTAATCTATTCCTGTTCACATCAGGTCCCAGGAGAAGACGTCAACTAAACGAAGCAGAAGCAGAGTGTTGGACGATGATGATGATGAGGAGGAGAAGAATGGTATTTTACTGATGGTTTCTAATGTGTTTTTTTTTCTTCATAATAACTAATGTGGCACTAAGCCTGAACATTTGTAAAACTAAAGGTTGAAAGTAGGTTGAGGTTGTCACTCCTTATTTCATAATAGTGGCATTTAAGCATGACTGAACTGCAGCATTTTGACACATGACTGTCGTTACAGAGGATGACTCAATGGCTGCGATGGATATGGATACCAACGGTGATGCAGATTCGGACAGAGAGGATATCTCTGCCCCCGTGAAGCGTCGACGGAAGATGGTTTTGATTGATGAAGATGAAGATGAGGATTAGGGGCTTTCTTTAATGGACTGTATATACTTCAAACATGGGATACTTAAAAGTCCCTCACTTTGTTAAGCGGTGGACACAGCCCTCTTTGCAGACCAAACAGAGAAACTCTGTTAATGGAAAATCCCCAAAGAAATAGGCCCTCTATTAAGCACGTTCATTTTGTCTTCTCTTAGATGGGAGCCTTTTATGCTTGACAAGTTCTACCAGTATTCTATCGTGTCAGGCCTTTGTAAAGTCTATAAAGTTTCTAACTCAATAATGTCATCTTTTTTCTAAAAGCTGTTGGTTAATTGCCTAATTGCATCTGTACAAACACTTTTGTACTTTTTGCTCATTTCTAATGTTAACCAGTTTTCAAAGTAAAATGTATGCACGCCTATTAAAAGTAAAAATAAAAACACTTATCAAAATATGTTGTCACTTTGTTGCAGTGCATGATTTTAAACACTAGAGGGCATACATTTTGAATGATTAGCTTTTATGAATTACATGTATGATTTGAATATTCTACATGAAATATAGTGTTTTAACAAAACTACTGCTACTGTAACTGGTGAGTGAGGAGGACAGGCTCAATTACATTTTTGACCGATCAAAATCGTTACTCTGATAATATTTTTGCAGAGAAAGACGTGAAAAAATATCTTGGTTGAGCTTTCTCCAACAGAGGGATCCTGCGTGCGTCTGCAGTGGGCTGCCTGTAGTCATCCATGTTTTGCAGCTGTGGCGGAGGTGGTCTCTCGTCCTTACATCTGGACCATGTTAGTAACTTCCTGTCGCAGCATCTGTTCTGCCCCCATCTCACACAGAGCCAGCAGCAGACCTGACAATCCACAGACACTGCTGTGAGCAAGGCATGTGAGCACACACGTGGTGGGTGATTGAAGTTCATGAAGCTAAAAGGTTAAAGGTATATCACTTTCCCTGCATTAAGAAATAAGTAATATGTCTTCATGTAATAACCTAAACCAGGCTCGGACAGGCTGTAGGCCTATATGAAATATACAGCCATGACTCATTGTTTTGTAACCAGAACATAAAAGCACACGCCTGGAGGCTGCAGGGACAGATCTACATAGTAATCATGGGAACTTTCAGTGATTAGAAACCATGCTTTTGCTAGTAAAAATGAAGAATGATCGACTTTCAGACAACATTCAGTTGTAGAGGTGGAGGAAAACCACCTGATTTGTTTTTGACATAATTTATTTTCTCTTATTTGGAAACTGCCCATGAGTGGAACTGAGCAAGGAGAGACCCATAGCCTTTACTTTAACACTATCCGCTTTCATGTGAGTGTTATGGAGTTGATTTATGAATATTTGACATTTCTGATTCTAGTTGCACTGTTAAGGTGGTAGCCATACAGTATATGGTTGTGGCTATATAATAAAAGTGCCCTGTCTCTGGAACACTCACAGAAAACCAGCTCTTCCTCCGGTAGACCCTGTGGGGAAAATGAAGTGCTCCCACAGTCTCAGGCAGAACTCACAGCTGTGGCCCATTCCCTCTGCATGTACCAACACAATCCACAGGGTCCATGTGTCACCAGTTGTTACCCTCTGAACACAGCAAATTCCCAACCCTCCACAGCATGCAACTATGGGAATAGGCTACACAAAGGAGGAGAGAATGAAGAATACGCCTGAAATGTAGCCTATACCACTTGCCTGCCTTAACAAATGAGACACTACTGTCTTAAGAAATGGAGCTCATTAAAGGTCCAGTACAGAGCATTTATACAAGTTGTGTCTATCACTTTCTAAAAAGTAATTTCTTAATTGTTACATTACTATTGTTTAACATTCGATTGGTCCGGTTGTAAAATGCAATGCTCTCCTTAACAGTCTGGTCATTATAAGAGTATCATTTCTTTCATCAAGCCATGCAGTTATAATGTTAAGTTATGAGGCTGCCAATAAGGGCACTTGTTTCTCTCTATCTTAGTAATCAAAAGCAAAGGTTAGCAAGTGAAGAGCAATTAAACACGGTAATAGGTTAATATTAAGCCTGGTGGCTACAATAGTCTTTTAATTGTCTGTGTTTTTTGTTAGGTAGGCTTACCCAACTTCCAAGACTCATTGGAAAGCAGTAGGCCTAGCCCATCAAGCTACTTAGTGTAACCTGGTAAAATAAAACATTTGAATTGGTTTAATATAGGCCTAGGCCTACTCTAGAGTTTAAAATTAAATAACTTGTTGAAAGATGGATTTTTGGTCCGATGCTCTGCAGCACGTTTCCAGGATGTCAGAGGTCACTTTGAGATGTTTACTTAGCTAAAATAAAAACCAGTCAGAGAAAACCTGGCAACCCGAATTATGTTCTTATTGGTTTTTGAAGTGCTTGATGATAAGCCAAGGTAGGTGTGTTTTGATTGATCAGCTATGAATAAGCCATTCATTACAACTTATACACCCTTTATTAGAAAGTGTTTTTTATAGCAAGCACTTTTGCTAATCCTTAAAATGTACTATACTACTAGCATTCTCTAAACAAAAACAACTGTAGCCTAGTTAGTGTGCGCCTTAATTAATAACGTCGTTAGCCAAGCTCATATAGGGAATCAAGACAAAAAGAAAACCAAATAAAGTTACAATGTTAATGAACTGCTGTGAATCATATGAGTTACGTTACGTATCCTTTTTATTTCCAACTAAATATTCAAACCATGTTAACTGAACATTCTTAATTTAGGTAGGCCTACTCAGGGCCCTAGTCTCATGTATCATAATATAGCCGTGCTAGCTAGTTCATAAAAACTGCGGCCCCATCTGTTGATGATGTGCTCCCCACCCCCCCACCCCAACGGTCCAACGGACAACGCTGGATGGAGATAGAGAGGGGGATATTGCCTCCGGGGGGAGAAAGAGAGGGAGGGAGGAAAAACTTCTCCTCCTTTGTGTTTAAATGCAGTTCACTTCAGCGCAGAGAAAGGCAGAGGGGAGGTGTGTGAGGGAGGATTTTCCAGAGAGGTGGACAGGAATGGGACGTTTTTTTTCTCTCTCTCTCTCTCTCTCTCTCTCTGGTGCGGAGTCATAGTCGGGAACTTGGACGGTTAATGAAGTTACAAAGTTCCCTCACACCGATAATGGAGACGACCAGCTAACCGGCCTCCTCTCATCTGCGGTCAGGGCCAGTTTCGGGTTTTTAAAAACGATTTGAAACAGGCAGGGATAGGAACAAAACGATGCCGTTGTTGTCAGTTTAGTGCCGCCTGTGAGTTTTGAAAAAGAGCCTAGGGGAGACGTTGGATGAAAACCGGTTTTCCCTGGTACCCTACAGCCGCTTTTGTGTTTGTGAATGGTGGGTTGTTTTTCCTGTTTGACAGGAGAAGTTAGCGCCACAACCTATGGCCACAACACAAGGGCTCATCGGTAAGTTTTTTTTAAATCACTTTTTCTAAATGACATTTTTGTGTTGCAGATGTCTATATCACTAGGCTACTTTTCCTTCTCAAACCCCATAGTATGGTTGTTTGCTTTTTTTTCTCTGACAATGGATTTTCAAATAGCCTAAGTTAACTTGTCACTAGAAACGATAGAGCCCAGAGTTACCGGTGATGATTGGTTAAATTGAGCAATTATTTCCACCTCGGATCATGACTGATGAGTGCAGAGAAAACCTACTATAGCTGGACATGTTTGGAATAACATGTTGCACGCCAAGCTGCTCCCCCTTTTTAAAGCATTTTTCACTTGAGGCACATAGTCAGTGCAACTTATCCTTCAGCCTTTGAGGACGAAGACATAATGATTCAGGATAATACAGGCATTATTGGTGTGCACTGAACCAGACATTTAGACACACAATCCCCCAGTATTGAGCTTTAATCAGTACTGGCTGACAACTGAAGCGTTTCAGCAAGTTATGCTGGGAGATGACAAATAGGCCCACTGCTCTTAACAACGGTAAAACAAATCGATTCTGATTTTTGATTTGTTTAATTTAAACCAGTGATAACATCCACAGTTTATTTCACTAATGTGAAAACTAGTAAACACAGAACGTGTGTAACTCTACATTATTTTTTCTTTTCTTTTTATCACCCATGGTGTCTGCATGCGAGACAATATGGGAACATCATTAATTTTGTGAGGCAAAATGTTATGTCCCTACATGGCCCACGTAGTGTGCAAAGAAGCCCTGGTGTTCTTCTGTGTGATCCAGGGTAGGAGTGCCTGTGATGACAGCCCACAGGTCCTATCTTTACTGGGGAGACCAGTCTGTACTGGCCCCCTCCAGCCCCACATCCATCTACTTGACCTATACTCTGTCAGCCTGCACCAGATGGTTTTAACTCTCTTTGAACAGGCAGAGAGGAAGCCCTTCCCTGCTTTGGGGAAGAAGAGAAGGCAGGAAAGGAAGCACGAGGAGCAGGGCTTGATGAAAGTTGGACTGCACATGTTGTTTTGCGTGGGACCTTTTAATTAGCACGGACGCTGCTGGGCTCTCATTTTCCTCTTTGCTCTTGCAATGCGCCAACACCATGCTCATTTCTCCAATAATGAAAAACAATTAAACTATACAAAAAGTATTGAACTTTAAACTGCTGAAAATGCTGTGAGCCGCCTTCAGGATAGTGTGCACACTATGAGCATCTGACCCACACAGGACTCGCCTTGATTTGAAGTTCGCGTAGTTACTGTGTCAGATCTGATGTCTTATTCAAACATCTTTTTCCATAAGAGCCACAAGCTAAGGTTTATTCTTTTAGTTAAAATATTGGCTGACCGTCTTTCTACAGTTCCAAACTTAACTGAGATGGCGGCATTGATTAACTTTTGTTGTATAGTAAGTAACAATAATATACACAATTCTTACTCTTCGGCTAAAGATGTCTTAGAAGAGCGCATGTAGGAATGTAGGAGATTTCTAGTTTGACTTTTGGCTGTTGTACTAGCTGAAAAAGATGAACTTCATTGTCATTTATCAGGAGTAGTTGCATTTCAGTATTCTGTTGTACATTACATGAGTATTCAATAGGAACCATTGACAGAATAGTTTAAAGTAAACTTCTCCTATTTTGTCCTCAAGTGTGTTGTACTTCAAAAACGCAGCCGTCACATCAAGTGCAAACAAAAAAATATATATATTTAGACTGTTACGTGCTAATGATTTAGATGAGTTTAGGAGTAGTCTTTGTGGTTTTTAGGTTAGCTCTACAGCTCTGTGGGGCCACATGCTCAGCCCTCCAGCATCTGTCCATATGCACTGCATGTAGACAGATCTTCATGCCAAGAGTGACAAGTTTGTCCTTAAAATTAAGAGGAGTATTAAAGAGCTTGGCTGAGAAAGAAAGCTCACTGGTAACATGGAGCCTGATATGATGTTTTCTCTTGTTGTTTTTAGTGTAAAAAGTAATTAATTACATTTTTTATCTCATTGACACAGGGTATCATTTTCAAGAGAGACCTGTGTGGGAAAATACAACACAATCAGTTACAGACAGAAAGGTTAACCAGCAGTAGCCTACATAGACTATTTCAAATGAAAGTGCCAAGTACAAGAACACTTAACAACTAGTTTCCAAAGATATATAAGATATAAAGATTTTTCCATCGCCCTTAAAATAAGTTTGAAATCCCCTGGTGGGACCAACCAGGACAGCTTCAGATCGTGCTTCAGTGTCTTTCAGGTTGAAGTAGTTGATCTTGTGTTGTATTTCTTCTGTCTAACTAAAGAAGCCCAAGTAAAAGCAGACTGGCACGAGGAGCAACCTGAGTTTGTGTTAGGCTCAGAGATGGAAGGATCTCCTGGGTGCAAGAAAAAAACTCCATTGTCACACGCAAACCACATAGAAACTCATACCAGTCATTTTGAAACATCCATCCATAGGCTACTTATAGCACTTTAAACATCGGTTATAGTTCTGACATGAGAGCGGCTTTGAGTCGGCATGGAAAATGAAGCACACACGTGATATTTTAGGCTTGCGAGTTCGCCGTAGGAGGTACAATTATTGTAGACTGGAATTTGACAAAGAGTGGGTAAATGGCTGTTCCAAATGACAGAGGTGCAGTGGAAGTTCTCCATATATATACTGTAGACACTGCAGGGAGGTCTCAACTACTACTGTGTTCTGACTCCCCTTTGGCCAGTACAGCAAACCTATATCCACAATCACAATTCAATCAGTGGCCTATTTGATTTTACTTTGGCTGTATGCCCTAGCAACTCTTGTTTCTGGTACACCAGCGCCCTGTGAAAACAAACAAAAACTACTGCAAGCAAAGTACTATAATATTATTTTCATACTCCACTGAAATTACCCCTAGCTCGACTTCATACAGAGGTCAGAAAGTCCAATGGAACTGGTCGGGCTTTGGCATCTCACTCAAGGACACTTCTCCATGATGGGTGGTTACGTTTAGCGTTTCTACGCCAACCCAGTGTTCATCAGCAGCATATATTATATCTCACACACAGTGCCATGCTTGTCACTAACATATGGATATCTGACATCACCACGCCGCCTACTTAAGGCTGCTTTCCACCACAAACCCTAATAGAGCGTTGTGGAACTGCCCCTCCTTGCTGCTTCTGTACTGTACGCCCCTTGCTATGATGGCGGACCACAACCCTAACTTAACTGCAGCATGGATGGAGTGGTAACATGGTGAATGGATATTAGTGCTCTCCATGGATTCTATACCCTGGCAATGCACCATTGGCATGTGACTCTCTTCAAAAGGCTCATTATTGTGCTTCTGGTATTTTTCATGCCCCTCTTTAAGTAGCTCTGCAGTCTTTAGTTGAAAGGCCTCTATTGTATGACTGAAGTCAGGCAGGCTTGAGACTGAGAGATTATCAGGGGGAAAATAATAAGATAGTATTAATCAGCTGCAGCCAAAAGTGACCATTATTGGGGACCAGGGTCAGAGGATAAATGATTTGAAAGTGATAATTTGAACAATTTTTTATGGTTTGGAGAGTAAAGGGAGACGTCAGTTAAAGTCCTACAACTAGCAGTGAGATTTGGACTGACATACTGTCACAGCTGCCAATGAGCAGCTGGCAATTGTGTGCCTATAAATAAAAAAGCTATTGAGTGCCCCAAACATGTTGCAAAATAAGTGACATTTCACAACTTTGGATAGCGACCAAAATATAGAATCTCCTTTTGTGCTGTGTGCAAAACAAAGTTTGTTGGGTTAAATGAGTCAGCTTCGGAACAAAATTCACAATTGTGGAGTCGAGACTCTGTGGTCACAAGTATGCAGATCATGAGGAATAAAGTGAAACACATTTTTTCCTCAGATTCTTTGGTTGATCCATTGCACACGGTTCCCATTTTTTGTGTCATGTCTTTGTTAAAGAGCAAAAGACTTGACACATCCTGGAAGGAAAGAAGAGAATAGACCTGAATGTGAACATAAATAAAGTTTAGTTTGTGTAGTGAGGGAGCCCTGCTGATGTTGCCATAAAATGGCACCTTAGGGATTCAAAAAGAAGTGGAAAACTGTAAATATAGTTGTGGGTATTCAATGAGAATGCACTGGGATACAGTCATTCAAGCGGCATGCAAATGTCAGAGACGTGTCTATTTGACTGTGGTGCATGTAAAAGTACTATCCCAGAAACACCAATGGAATACTGTATGTCTGGTCGGACATATAGTCAGCTTTTAAAACACAGTTGATTGCTTAAGTTAAGGTACCAATTTCAATGCTCTTGTTTTATTGCTACATTTGTTAATATATGTGTGTGTTTAGTTTTTCAGCTAAAAGGAAGTATGGTTGGAGAGGTATTATTCCCAAAAACAAAAACAAAAGATCTGTAGAACAGGGCTTGGAGTCGTCACTGGCTGCGACATTAGAATGACAATAACAGTGACAGTAGATGCACTGTTTTGCACTCGTATAAAGTTTGCATTCATTTGTACATTTTGGCACCTTTTTGATCAGAACTTCACTTGGGTATGGCTGTGTGGAGCTCAGACCCAGAGTATAAGGATTACAAAACATCTCAACATTCAAAGTCTGAAATGGTGTAAACTGACCCTAATGTGGTGCTTTGTTCATTATGCACGCTGTTACAGCACACCAATACAGAAGAAGCTGCCATGCACAAACAGCGTGCTGAAATATTCTAAACCTCAGTGGCACTTGGTGACACAATGGCTAGTTTTCTATGCGATAAGGCTCTCAGTCTGACAGATTACAAGCTTATCTTCATCATATTGCAAGGCTGCCTTTCACATCTCCAGTTGTTTGTATTGACAATACTGACTTCCTTGGAAATGCAGTGTCCAAGCTAGCAGACTCATGTTTCCCAGTCCCAGATTCTTGGTTGAAGGTTCAGTGTTGATGATCAGACTTTTTCCCTGCATTCCAATATCCATATTTCAATACTATTAAGTGTGTCAGAAAAAGATTTAGGATGTCCTAATTCATGCATGTCGCGAAAACAGTATGCCAAAAATAAACGGATGCCCTTATACATCCTATTGCATTTTGCAGTTTGTGTTGAATAGTAAAAAGAAAAAGTATGAGATTTGGAAGGCAGGTTGTTCCTGTCCCTTCCCCGTGTCACAAACACAAGGGTCAGTTCCTGCTTAAACCTGATGTTCCACTTCCTCTTCTGGTCCACAGCTTCCTGCTGTGAAGGGAACAGGAAGCCCAATAGTGGTGATGTCTTGACCAATTTGATCCAGAGGAAAAAGCAAATGTTATTGCGAGGATGAGCATACATTTGTCTATGTTTATCCAGTGTTATGCTCAGCACAATATAACAAAACGTACAACATAACAATAACCCCCACTGTGACCATTACCTTTATTCCCATTGTGCCCGTCTTCTTCACAAGGTCGGCCTTTGGCCTGGTTGGGGTGTTCAGTTGAGGGTGGCACGACTTTTGCGGCTGCAACTGCCGAGGGCAGACCTCGGTGCATCTCACATTCCTGGTTCAGTCTTGTCTTCCAAGTTAAGTTGTCAGACAGCAGTTATAACACTGCAGGTTTTCAGCTTCTCAGCTGGCCCTGGCCGTCAAGTCGGAGAAGAACTCCAGAATTGTTGGCTACGACCACAAACGCCCACCCACCCTTCATTAAACACACCCAAATTAGCTATGTGGGGAACTTGAAGTGGGCCCTGCCTGTTCCTCAGCAGCTGAGCACTCAAAGCTGCTCTTCTCAGCCACCCCACAAAGTGTTTGTTCAGGGGGAGTATACTCTTTGGTAAGTTTTTTATTCCCCCAAGGGCAACATGATATTCAGATAGCTCATCAGCAGCTGATACTTATTGCCTGTTAAACAGTTAAAGCACAGTTCCCACTTATTACCTCTCAGGTAAATGTTGATGTTTCTAGAGGCCGTTATGTGTGCCTTTGATTTTTTACAACTTTTTAGTCTCAGTCTGGATGGATTTCCATTCAGTTTTGTTGTTCAGATATTCTATGTAGAGGATGAATCCTACTGACTTTGGTTATCCCCTACCACTCTACCATTGTCAGGTTTAAATTTGAATATGTCCAATCCTTTGCTTTATGACAGATAGAGATCCTAGTTAATATTACTAGCAAAACATCAGCATGTCAGCATTGCCATTGCAACATGTGAGCATGTTAGCTTCCAAGCAGCCAAGTACAGCCTCAGAGAGCTGCTAGTGTGGCGGTTAACTCTTGTTGACTTCTATTGAATTTGTTGCCAGACGACTTAAGCTTGTAGAAAATTCTGCTAGGAAGCATTTGGAAGTCTTGGGGCCTCCGGTGAGTTTTGTTGTCAAGATAGATAGTTTTGTTTCTAGTGAGGACCCCCTCCTTCCATCACTCACTCTTCTGAAAGCAAATACTTGGCACCTATCTCAGAGCAAACACTCTGGATCGACTAGTCTCCTTGGTGTTCTCAGCCATCTTTATGCGGTCTCCTCCTTTCGCCCGCATTGGTTTCCACTGGAGTGCCACTAGAGGTCACAGCATGAGCCTCAGGGTCTTTGTTGAGCCCCATAATGGCTCTATTCTCCCACAGCAGCAATGTCTTCCAAACCAGCTAGACATTGGACACCATTGTGACTCACATAAGGCATGAGGCAGACGCACAGGGACATATGAGTGTACATGTGCGTGCGTGCAGTTTGGTAAATTACTGTTGAAACTGGGTTGAAATATGAAATAGTTTACACTTAAAGGGCTAATAGTAACCGAATGTACTGGATGATACAGTGTAGAGATGAGCATACTGCACTTAATTATTTGCTATTAACAGTGAAGATTTATTCTAATGGTTTAACTTAATTGAATTCGCTGAACACAAAACAGTCATTCAAAGTCTTGGCGTGCTGCTGCAAGCAACAAAGGAGTTTATAGTTTCCAATTACATAATCACATAATTACTCAAAAAATACTCTACTTTGTAAAGTGATGCACCATTATTTAATCTACACACATTTTGTACAAAGCTATAGTTAAGATAAAACTATAGGAACATTAGATGAGCTTGGAATAGATTTTTTATTTTTATTTTATTTTTCATACTTAAAGGCCTACTTCACCGGTTTGAATATGAAGGTGTATTGAATTCTGAGATCCTATGTAGTATAAATGTACGAAAAAAATTTAAATCGGTTCATCCTAGCCTGAGAAAAGGCAGAAAGAGTGTTTTTTTAACCCTATATTTCTCTTTCTCGTGACATCACAGAAAGAGAAATATAGGGTTAAAAAAAACTTACTTTGTAAATATTACTGTGATGTCTTTTACTGTGACATCACAGTAATATTTACAAAGTACGTTTTTTTTAACCCTATATTTCTCTTTCTGTGATGTCATGAGAAAGAGAAATATAGGGTTAAAAAAAAACACTCTTTCTGCCTTTTCTCAGGCTAGGATGAACCGATTTTAATTTTTTTTTGCACATTTATACTACATAGGATCTCAGAATTCAATACACCTTCATATTCAAACCGGTGAAGTAGGCCTTTAAGTGGTGTTCATGATCTTACACCCAGTAACATAAGCAGTGTCTGTTGTCTCCTTCTAAAGCACATGATGTAGTTTGATAGCTGATTCAACTGTGGAGCAGAGGATTAACTCAATTATAATTATAAATGTTTCACATTTCTCACGAGAATAACAGGCCAACAATTGCAAACAGCTTAAGGTCATTGTGCAGGTACATTTGGGAAAAGCTTTAGAGCACAGTCAGTCCCAAAACGCCATACAAAGGAAGTTCCCTGCAGGGGACTGTGTGGTAGGTGTTTTATATCCAAACCAACCTGGGAGCCTCATGCTGAAGTCATATTGGATAAAGGCCAAATGGGGTCAAATGCGCTGGAGCAAACCAACAACAGGCAACAATAACACGTTTAACCTATGTCATATGACTTTAAGGTAGAAGTAAACTATATCAATTGGAGTTTGTTGGTTTATTTTAAAAACATAAAATGAAAACACTGTAATGTAAAAATCCTCCTCTTATCATGATCTGAATCAACTCCAACGTTGACGGGCTCACACACGGGATCACAGTAGCATAACCAAAGAGAGAGATAAAAGCTCCTTAACAATGAGTGTCCTTAGACTCTCTATACATTTTCTAACCTGGCTATTCTATCCTGTTCAGGCCGGGTCACATGTGGCTCATCAGGCATGGCAGCCAGTATATCACAAAACACAAAGACAAACACATTGACAGTCACCTTCACTACTAGATGGGCAGAGTTGAACTGGCCACACACACATACTGTACGTTTTGGACTTACTTTTCCTGTGTCCTGTATCTTTGTCTTTGAGCGAATAAAGAGGACATTACAGTTGTCCCTGATGGAATGTAGAAAAAGGGAGAGAGAGGAGGGTACTGAGGAACTGAAGTGACCAAAGAAGAAAATTCAACTTTCCAACAGGGTCTAATTTCTTCTGTTTAAAGGCAGGACATACAAATGACAGAGTCCTGTGTAGACGAATCAAATGAGGCACATTTCAGTGTTAAAGAGACAATAGATTTAAGGTGGGGAGAGTCCCAGGTGATGACAAAGGAGCCAAGACCAAAAGCAGGACCGACGATTCCTGACATTTGGTTTGTCTGAAGTAGAAAACGTGAGTTAACTGTAATGGGATCTGAGCGGTGGTGAGATCATGCAGGAGGCCCGCCAGTAGCCTCAGGAAAGAGAAGTCCACCCATAGGCCTGTATACCCACTGCGGCTCTCAACAGGCCTGCCAGATTAAATATCATATAATCTTTTTAGAGGGCTAGTCAATGCGTGCCCCACAAAACAAAATAAGTAGGTGGATGTCAAGTGATAACTAAAAGGAAAATAAGTATTAGCCATATAAATATATGAATAGTGTGCTTCATGAAAACCATGTGCTGTTAGGTTTAGTTTTGGGAAAAAGTTCCTTTTAGGAATTGAGAATATCAAAAACGTACTACTTTATCTACATTTTCTTTTTTGGCATTGTTATGCTTTATTGGGCAGTTTGGAGAGAGAGAGAGGTGAAATGGGGCAGAGAGGGGAATGACATGCCAAGAATGACCACGGGCCGGATTCGAACTTATGTTCTGCTGCTTCTGAGGACTGAGCCTCTATGGGCGGGCTCTCTAACCACTAAACCACGAAACCCCCAACTGTTTCTACATTTAAACCATTTAAAATTGCATTTAAGGTCTTGTCGAAGAGTTGACCACATGCATTATCTTAGTTAATGAAAAGTCAACATACGTACGTAGCTGTGTTGTAGCTTCGTTTTCACTGCAGTTTCTGCTGCTCTGTGGTCATTTTGAACATAGCTACTGTGTTCACTCTTTATCATAATAACGTTATACAGTGTGAAATAGGGCTAAAATACCAATATGGAGATTCACTTCAATAAAAGTGAGAAATATAAAATGTAAAATAACTAATAACAAATGATTGCTAACTTTCCAGTGTAATTCTAAAAGGACAAACGACTAGATTATTCCAATTGTGTTAAAAAACAATTAAGTAAAGCCAATTACCCTTCTCAGTCGACCGTCAGAGTTCATGACCCTAATGATTCAGGGGGGACAGGGCTCATCAGGGGTCCTGGCTCCGGGATTATAGTGAGTGAATGAGCTGCCTGTCTGTATGCCTGGTCATTAGGGTTGCAAAGGGGTGGAAAGTTTTCGGAAAATTTCCGCAAACTTTCCATGGGAACTTTAGCTCGGGAATTTTGGGAATATTCAAAATTGGGAATTATAGAAATTAACTAAATGGCGGTCATTTAAATGATTTTTTTTCATATCCAAACATTAATCTTAACATATAAACATTATGTTTTGTCATAGGCAGATATCCATGCAAACTAATACAATAAAAAAAACATTACTATTCTAATTTCACTGAACAACAAAAAGATGAATGTAAAATATAACTCATCTGTCTGACCCCACCCATTCAATAAATGAAGTAAATTGCCCCCCATGTGATGGAGGAATGCACAGTGCATGTAGGGGGCGTGGCCTCAGTACCCCTGCAGTAGGATGTGTGTTATGTGCAACTTGCCAAGTGTACTTGCATGAAATCTGGTTGTTTTAGTCAAGATTATGCTAAAATAAATTTTCCCAAACTATATTTAAAATAACTGTTTAAGCCTCTGTAAACCTGGTCTAGTAAAAAGCAATATACACTCAACAAAAATATAAACGCAACACTTTTGTTTTTGCTCCCATTTTTCATGAGATGGACTTAAAGATCTAAAATTCATTCCAGATACACAATTGTACCATTTCTCTCAAACATTGTTCACAAATCTGTCTAAATGTGTGATAGTGAGCACTTCTGCTTTGCTGAGATAATCCATCCCACCTCACAGGTGTGCCACATCAAGATGCTGATCTGACATCATGATTAGTGCACAGGTGTGCCTTAGACTGTCCACAATAAAAGGCCACTCTGAAATGTGCATTTTTTTGCTTTATTGGGGGTCTGGGGACTCAGAACCAGTCAGTATCTGGTGTGACCACCATTTGCCTCATGCAGTGCAACACATCTTCTTCGCATAGAGTTTATCAGATTGTCAATTGTGGCCTGTGGAATGTTGGTCCACTCCTCTTCAATGGCTGTGCGAAGTTGCTGGAGACGGCTTATGGTGGAGAAATGAACATTCAATGCACGAGCAACAGATCTGGTTGACATTCCTGCTGTCAGCATGCCAATTGCACGCTCCCTCAATGCTTGTGGCATCTGTGGCATTTTGCTGTGAGACAAAACTGCACATTTCAGGGTGGCCTTTTATTGTGGACAGTCTAAGGCACACCTGTGCACTAATCATGATGTCAGATCAGCATCTTGATGTGGCACACCTGTGAGGTGGGAAGGATTATCTCAGCAAAGCAGAAGTGCTCACTATCACACATTTAGACAGATTTGTGAACAATGTTTGAGAGAAATGGTACAATTGTGTATCTGGAATGAATTTTAGATCTTTAAGTCCATCTCATGAAAAATGGGAGCAAAAACAAAAGTGTTGCGTTTATATTTTTGTTGAGTGTATGATATCAAGTTGGGTGTCTCAATAAGCTTTAAAAAAAATCTGATTTGAAGTTAAACATTTATAAATATTATAAAACGTAGTTGAAAAAACTGCTTTTTACAGTCTCGAACGTTTGCCAGGAGTGACATAACGTAGTTAGAAGGATTTAGTGCATTTGGTTTGCTTTAAATTGAGTAAATTCCCTTTTATTCCCGTTAATTCCCATACATTTCTGTTAATTCCCATGGAAAGTTTCCAACTTTGAAAATTCCCAAAATTTTGCAACCCTACTGGTCATATAGGGTCTGCAATGAGTGGCATAGTTGTGTGTGCTGAGTTTGTGACAGCTGCACACACAAAGCTAGCTAGGAAGAAGTCACAGTTGACCTGAATATTTCACACATTGCATTTACCCTTGGAGTACTTGAGTTTTCTGTGTTGCGATGTGTTGATAACTTTTTTTTCTTTACTTGACTGTGTATTTTTCACAATTTTCTTACAGTCCCAAACCTGCTCCGATGGACTTGAGATAACGCCACTAGAAGTTCCACCCTTGACCCGACCTTCACACCGCACCTTCCCCCACAATGGCAGATCCCGATGGGCTTAGCTCCGAGGGGGCCGGGTCAGGCACGGCCGAGGTCGACGCCTGTAGTTTAGAGATAGAGAGGAACTATGATGTCATCCCTGCCGTCATCTGCTCCATGTGTTGCCTGTTTGGCATCATCTACTGCTTCTTTGGTGAGGTTCCCCGCCGGCTTACAAATGCAAGCTGAAACTTGATTTCTGTAGGATGAGATAACACATCATTAAAAATGTTGCTTGGAGCTGTAAACTTATCTCCAAAGTGAGCTGTTTGAATCTATCAAACAAAGTTGGATAAACATGTGCTTTCACTTAAAGGCATACTAAGCGATTGGAATCCAGAACACTTTTAGTCAAAATCAGATATTATACTGATTTTGACCAAAAGTGATTTTGACAAGCATTCTCCAGAATCGCTGACTCCACCTTTTAAAGATTGAACATTAAAGATCTGTCCTGTCTCTCCTCCTATAGGTTATCGCTGTTTCAAGGCTGTCATGTTCCTGTCTGGTCTGATGTTTGGCTCCGTGGTCATCTTCTTGCTGTGCCACAAGGAGCATGTTCTGGACACACAGCTGAGTGTGGAGGTCAGTGCGGGTATCGGCCTGGGCATAGGCCTGCTGTGTGGCCTGGTCACCATGCTAGTGCGGAGTGTGGGCCTCTTTATGACAGGCCTGCTGCTGGGCCTACTGCTGGCCCTGGCCGCCCTGCTGGTCACTCACCAGTTCTACACTCCAACCACAGTCTGGGTCCCACTGGGTTCACTTTTAGGCACAGGCATGCTATTTGCCGTGCTGACGCTGCAGTGGCAAAAGCTCTTCACCATGGTCTCCACAGCTGTGTTCGGGGCAGCTATCATGACAGTGTGTGCTGATTACTTTGTGGAGATGCTGGCTTTGGCCACGCACGTGTATGATTGCTTGCGCCTCATACCCGGGCCACCTCTCTGCTGGTACAGCTGGGTCATTCTGGGCATCTGGCCCGCCCTCAGCCTCATAGGAGTACTGGTCCAGTGGAAATTAACGGATGACAGCTTCTCACACACTGAGGGTAAGGAGGAAATATAATGATGCTTTGACTCTTCGGTTTTAGGGTTTGGTTAGGGCCTGTTTCTAGTTTATTAGTATTTCACTTAAGAATGCTCTAAAGAGCCGACAGACTTGTACCAAAAGATCCACCCCTGTCACACACTTTAGCCTCCCACATTCACCCAGCCCAGTAATCAAGTAATCAATTCTCCTTAACTGAATTACTACTTCTGATCAAGTGTAGGAGTAACATTTAAGAACAACTCTCAAGCGATTGGCAGGAACAGCTAACCTGACAAAATGATTCACCATACATCTGCCCCTTTGGTCCTTTCTACTGAATCTTTTTCTCTCACATTTCCAGTGATATGATTGTGATATTTTTTATATATTTTTGTGAAATTTGAATGTCCCCTCTTGTAATTCAAAATTGAATGTATACACACATACCTGTAAATATATAAATACAGAAACACCACAAACCAAACTGAAATAAGGAGAGCTAAGCACCACATTGAGAAGTGCAAACATGAAGACGCATTGAAGGCGATTGCAAACACTGTGCTACTTTTAGCTGTTTGATAAATATGGGCAAAGATGTTGATTGATGTTAATTGATTATGATTGTAATTAATGTCTACTTCTACTGTATTTCAAAGTCTGTCCAGTATAAAGTGATGTTAATAAAGCTGCCTTTTGATTTCCCCCTGCTTCTCGTAGTGGTTATCAGTCGCAGACAGAAGAGAGTCCAGCTGATGCGCATTCGAGAAAAGGACGCCAAGAAGCGACATCAGGCAGGTGGGCAGGAAGGCACTTACCGCCGTAAACCCACCCCAGTCAAACGTTACGCTGGGGATCTACTGGCACCGGTCAGTGTCACCCAACATGGCGTGTGCTGTGGATACTAATGCCTTGAAAATCCTTGTTAAGTTGAAGCCGTTCTGCAGTTGTTTTGTGCACCTCACTCATCATCTCTCCCTGTGTTGTTCTTTTCAGAGCTACCTGCAAAGTCTGCGGGACAGACAGATGGGCACAGGCACTTCCCTTAGCAGCATGGGCACCGTCAACCACACCATGATCGACCTGGACTACGATACGGGCTCCACCGCGCCCCTCACAGCTACAACCCCAGTCGTCAGGGTCTGACACACACAGCGATAAGAAGGGATGACTCAGTGCGCTCTGGTTCTCCAACTGTGTCTTTCTAAAGTAGAGTAGAACCAGCCAGCTGCTCCCCGCTGCTGAGGATTTAGTTCTGCCCTCCTATTGATCCTGTGCGAGGGTCCCTATCAGTCCTGCGTGTTCAGTGAAAAGAGAAGGCTGCTTTCTCTGTGTGAATCTCCTATAACCACTCCAACCACTATAACCACAGAGAGACGCTTAAAAACAGATCCTAACAAAGTAAGGTCCTCCATTTCCTCTCATCGTGTATTAAATACATAAGCAGCAAGTACGAGCCTCAGAAAAATCCATGTATTTCTGTTTTTGGTAGTGAACATGACACCGCAATTTGTTTGACATTACATTGTACTGTACTTAAAAAGTTAGTCATTGCCATGAAGTTTTGTGTCATTACCTGTCTTACTGTGTGACTGCAGGATTTTGTGAAAGTTAATCCTTGAATTGTGTGTTTGTTTGAGATGGAGTGTGGTGTGGAAAATGTAAATTCTGACATGATGGATACATGGAAGTATGTCAAAAAGTGAAGCAAAAAAACTAAACGGTGCAAATAAACTACATGTGTAATATAAAAGCTCTTGGAAAGACCTTTTTAGCCGGATATTTCCCAGCAGCACTCTAATCCTGTGACCTTTCTCTTATGTTGTATTTTGTGTCGGAGCACAGTAGGCGAAGAATTTAGACCGTTGTGTCTGCTTGTTGTGAGTAAACTTGTTATAATTTAATTTATATGTTCAAGTACATGATAGTGTTGGAAAAGTAAAAAAAAAAAAAATGTTTGTTGTTCATTTGTAGATTTCTAAATACTTATCCATTTTGTTGTTTTGGATTTTGCAGGGACAATGCACCCGTTACCTGAATCTGTACATACCTGTTCATAGAAATTTCAAAGATAAAATAAAAGTGTTTCATACAAAAGTTGAGTCAGATCAATTAAACTGTTTTTCTCTTTGGACTCTTAGCAACACTGTCAGCATTACTCATCAGATTGTGAATAAGAAAGAAAGAGGTCATGGGGAGGATTTCCTATTCTGCAACTGGTTAGGGTTTCCATGGTGATTCCAAAGTGTTGTTTTTTTTCCCCCGCAGACAATACAATGCGGGGCAGAGCGGCCTTTCATCGTAGTGAACATTCAAAATGCTTTTGGTGACAGAGAGAATTACAATTAGAGAGGCAATTTTACTGCTGACATGATGTCTTATTTTATTGTAGAAAATGTTACATTTGGAATAACTCTATGCTATACCTGATTTATCACAGACCAGTGTGATTCATGAGATAATGTATACGTTCAGAAACACTTCAAAGTAGAGCACTGGACATAATTTAAAGGGTTTGTATGATTGTTGAACAAGAAGTGCACACTCCCATCATCATATTACATGTGACTGAAAGTATTAAGACACATAATTCGACACATATGTTCCAGAGAAAAACAGAAGACCTCCCTTGATTCCTCCCTGAGATCATACAAAAGCTTACATAATTCTACCCAGTCACAAAAAGCCACGTCTGTGCTCAGGAGCAGCTGAGCCTCACTGACATCAGCCTGCTGCGGGAAGGGCAGGCGCAGCTTGGTTGTAAATCACATCCAGTTAAAATAAAAAGTCCCACGCCCGTTTCTAAACGTGGTAGATGGCAAGTCACAATCAATCACTGCTTGTGTGGAGGTTGCACGGTTGTCAATGCCCCTTGGAGATTTACCAGCACCCCCCTTGCTGTAGAGCTCTTTGCCCTTGCTGCCCCCTGATGGTGGACCCCTAGCATCGCATCCAGCGCTCCCTCTTGCTCTGTGGGTATCCTCTGTCCACTGTCAGCAGCTCATTCACACGCCAGTACTCGTCTCCCTTGAAGAAGAAGAGCTTGCCATTGGTCCAGGTGAAGGCGGCATCCAGACTGGACGGCGCTCTGGTGAAGAGCATAGAGAGCGCTTTGGGGTAATGAGTTAAAGCGTTGTACTTCAGCTCATCCCACTGCCAGTGCTTGGAACCCTAAACAGGCAGACCGCAAAGAAAGGGGGGGGGGGGGTCAAAAACTGAGATTGATTTCCACAAGAAGGAACAGTTTAAAAAATGCTCCTCATGCTTAGATCATACACACCTTGATAAAGACCAACTTTTGGTTCTTCTCCAGGTACAAGGCCGCGTCGATATTAGGAGGGATCCGCTTGACGTCTTTGGGGTAGCCGTAGTCCAGCACGAACCTGCTATACTTCCATACTCTATTGCCTGTGAGCACAAAAAGAACTAAAACTTTAGTGCTGGACCCACAGCTAGAGATCAGAAGGTACAGACACATGGCAGAAGTACTGAGCGACATCTGCACCTTTAAAAAAGTAGGTCTTGTTGGTTCTTGGAGAGTGCACAGCAGCGTTGAGGTTTCCCGGGAGTTCCCTCCACAGCCTGTCAATCTTCATTGGTGTGTTGTGCCCCAGATCAGTGATGGTCCACACGTAGTCGCCGCTGAAAGCAAAGGTTTTCCTCCACGGACCTGGTTAAGTGTACAGAGAGCTGCTTAACTGTTTGTGACACATTTTGTGATCCTGCTGTTTGGCTAAAAAAAAACAGTATTTGAATGATGGTATGGCAAACACTGATATGTTGATGCCAATTTAGAAACATTTACAGAATCAGAAGCGCTTTAGAATGGACAGGTATGGAGTAATTTGTTCCCCCGGGCAATTTTAACACATTTACTTTATTATGTTTGTATTTTCTTCTTAAATATTTCCATATCGTCACCCTCTTAAAATAATGGTCTAAGTCATTTTTTCAGTGTTTTCAGGAAACACAAAAAACTTAACCAAAGATTGAATATATGATATTCATTAATAATTTCACTCAAACAGGTTATGTCAAAAGATGACTCTTGACATTGTAATAACAATTTCTGTCAATTATGTAACATAATAGGAATAAACCCTTTATATTAATGTTTAACTTGTGACTAAGCCATTTTACACACTTGTGAAATGTCCTTGAAAAAAAAAATTAACAGTAAATTTGGACTTAGGCAAAATAAAATGGCCTAAAACACACTCTTGACATTCTGGTAATATCGTATAATGGCCTATGTCAAGTAAAATCACATGATCTGTTCAACTGAGGAATTAGGCCATTTTACCAGAGGTGGCCAGCATCATAAGGAGTTGATTTAAGCAAAAAAATAATTTTGGCCAAAAAGTGACTTAGGCCATTATTTTAAGAGGGTGACGATATCAGACCTTTATGGCAACTCAAATTGTGGGGCTTCTCCTGCGAAACCTCTAACAAAAGCTATTCTATAACTCACCTAACATGATGGCATCCAGCGTGGCAGTGCAGGGGTCGGGGATGCTCTCGGTTTCATGGCTGCTTTCTGTGGGCAATAGGTTGTCCGGGGTCATTGTGCTGGAAAAAGTGCCGGTCATGCGTTTGCCTATCAAAAAAAAGACATAATTGTCTTTATGTATTTTATATTTTATCTTGCAAGGAGAGTGGCAATATACATAGAGAATGATCAAAATATTCACTTGCAAACCGCAGTAGAGCATCTCTGCAGTTTAGAGGAATACAGGCGTTATTATTTTCATTTTCATTTCATTTAACTTTTATTTATCCTCGAGAGAGACCAATGACGTCGAGTTCAAAACAAATTCAAAGGAAAAACAACAATACATAAACAATATTCAATGCAAAAACATCAAATACACAACAACAGGTGAAGAGAAAAAAAACAATTGAAACATTCACATAGTGGTGAAGAGTGGCAGCAATTAAAATTAAATGGGTGAAAGTACAATATAGCCTAATTAAAACAGTTACAGGTAGAGTTTGGCAGATTTAAGATAGTTTGTTTAAATTGGTTAAAGGATATGAAGGTATTTAGTTTAATTTGTTGCTGTAAGTTGTTCCAGGAGTCGGGGGCACTGAAGCTAAAAGCTGTCTTATTATAGAGCAGTCCATAGCATCATCACTACGTCAGTTCACTTGCAGAATAGAAGTCCGTTTTAACTAACAGCAAAGTGAACAAGATGGATGAAAAAGTCAAGGGCCGAATAGGGAGTTCCCGGGTAGATAGTGTTGTACATGAATCAGCAACAGGTGCCTAAACTCACAGTGAACATCTAGTGAACTGTTCTAAATAGGCATTAAAAGTACATTTCCATTACAGGGGGATCCTCATTATTGACATAGGAAAACTCCTTTGATTATGGTTTCATGCCATTTTGCACAGTTTAAATGGTCGGCCCTCTGACAGGAATGTGCTCACCGTATAACCCCTGGATGCCCGCGACGTCATCGAAGTGCAGCCTGAAGTTGCCACGGTACCCAGTGTAGACAGGAGCCATGAGAGCGCTCCTGAACTGTGAGTGGCCCAGGCCGAGGGCGTGGCCGATTTCATGGGCAGCCACAATACGCAGATTAGTCCCATAATATGATCCCTCAGTCCAGAACTCGTCCTCGTCAAAGTGGACAATACCAGATTCTGGTGACTCAGCATGGGCCAGTACATGACCTATAGGCAGATGGTGCACATAAACAGCTCAGGCTATAATGCTATGAGGGACTGTGGAGTAAAATCATAGTTTGTGTTTCACGATGAGAAAAAAAAAAACTTACCACGGCCATCAAATGGGACCGGGCAGAAGCCATCACTCTTATGGAAGGAGATCCGTATGTCTGCTCTGATGTAGTGGACCTCTCTGAACGTCAAAGGAGTCACATCACTCCAGTACTTGAAGGCAGAGCGGATGGCCTTGTCCACATCTGCCTTCTTCATGTCAGGTGTGTGGTTGTAGATGCGGTAGGTCAGACTCCTCTTTCTCCAGCGACCTGTAAGAGAGGTCACCACAACAAAAGTGTCTACCTCGGTAAAATTTCCTTTTATCTAAGAAATTCATATCAAGCAGATATCGTCCAAGGTGATAGTCTTTTTCAAACTAAATGCCCACATGACATGTCAACTTTCCATGTGCATGCATCCAGTATACATTTCTTTGGGAAATAGGAAAATGAACAATAAATACTAATATTCTGCCAAGAAAAGAAAGAACTTCATCAGTCTATTTTGTTATTCCTAGTTGTGTTATGGCATTCTCTTTCATACTTCATACTTTGAACACACTTCAGATAAGGCCCCTATTCTGTTTACTTTCAGCCGTCCTTCCAATAAGGGTTAAAATCTAAGTGATTTAAGTTAATGCTTTTGGAGAAGCAAAGGCAGTATCCAAAGCTTTGAATGTTTCCAAAAGTCTGAAAGCTGATTTAGAAACCTCCTGGTTTCTGATCTATGTTTTGACAGTTAGTGACACCATGCATTGCGGTTTTAAAAGCACTTTACAAACACTTTTTACATTATTCACACTGAAGTACACGCGGAGAATGTAGTTAACACAAATTTATAACTAACCTGCAAAGCAAAAAGGCAAGCAAACTACTTGCTGACAGTTTTGTCGAATCAAGATGTTTTCTTGACTCACCCATCACTCTGTATTTGTGAAGTTTCTTGTTGAAGGGGTCCTCCATGCCACAACGCGGCTGTCGCATCACATCCAAAGTTGCTTCATCTAATTCTCCACTAGGCTGCAGATCATTGACCCTCTGGAAAACCCTGGAGACAGAGTGAACATCTGCAAACTGATTTGAAAATGACAAGGAGGGCTGCTCACATCCTCCTCCTATGTTTCTGGTTGTATCATTACAACAGACCCTCCTTGGATAGATCTGACATGTGCTATGACACGTAGACTCTGTCAGCTACTGCTTGTTTTTACTCTTTAAAAACACACAAGTGTATGTTACCTGAGAGCTTCAATGATCTCCTCCAGGTAATAAGGGTCCTGTGGATCAGCTGGGTCATTCAGGTAGCCATACTGCCTCAAGTAGGCCTGTGAATGCAGAGGAAGCAAGCTCTATAGTGCACTTAACGGAACACATGCAGTACACTTTCTGTTGAGATAAGTCAAAAGCATCTTGTGAGTGTTACGTTTGAACACGTTTACAATGCAAACTCTCATCTTACCTTTGCTTCATCTAATTCTGTCCATGGCACTGCTGCACAGATGGCTCCGCTGAGGTTGAGTAGAAGCAGCACTAGCAGGCCTGTGAAGTCCATATTCAAGTGTTCTGTCCCCAAATATCCAGGGCTGAGAAGTGCTCAGCGGAGTCCCACAGCAGCCTCTGTTTGTTCTCAGAGCGCTCCAGCAGTCTTTAAGTCAGCCTGGAGCATGAGTCAGCCGATGATCCACCTCTGAAGAATGAGGATTACAAGACAGCGGCCAGTTGGCTCCCAGCCAACAAGTCTGCTGTGAAACTCCACTCCACTCCAGAAGTGGTCTCCACAATCCACTGATTTCTAGGGTCACTCAAACACTGTTTAACTTTTTTGAGAAGAGGTCATTCACCCTGAACAAACCTATCAGTGATTCCTATAACATTTCGGCATTTTTCCATCAGGGTCAAAGACCTGTTTTTTCTTTATTTTTTCTTCTTTAATTCCCTTTAGGCCTAATTCTATATGTCTTACTGTGTGTATCACAGTTTAATTATGGGCCTGAACCCCAGAAAGCGCCTTGCCCTCTCCTCTTCCCTGACAATGCCATCCCCACACCTATCCTACCCGAAACAAATATTTACGGTTACCACTCAAACACAAATGGATCCATTATTGCTGACAGTTCAGAATAGATGAGACATAACTTTGGTATGCTAGGTAAACGACAAAGTACGGCTTACCACCTTGTCATTTGCAAGTGCCTTCAACATTTTAAGTGGTAATTGTAAAAAAACAAAATGGTTATCTTACCACCAAAATAAAAAACACCGGTTTGTGATATCACTCATCACTTGCTTGATGTGTGTTTAATAGACTCACACCTGAACACAACATCCGAGCTATTTTGGTCTTATGACCATTTTGCTGAACCCATCATCACTGCTGTTTATTATCATAAAAACATGTCAGTAATGGTCAATATAATTAGTTAATGAACACACAGTTGTTGTTTTTCTTATTACCAATTAATAACTATAACAGTTGGCAATATTTCATAGATTAATAATCACTAATGTTAAGCCAATACTTAACATTAGTGGAAACAAGAGAGAACAGAGACCCAACTTTGCAGGTCTACACAGCTTCTAAACCCTACTTTAGCTCATTGTTTTGCTTTCACAGCCCACAAATTCACTGCAGCACAAAAAAAAAAAAAAAAAAAAAAAAAACACCAGCTAGCAGCACTGCACACTAGTTTCCCAGCAGCAAAGACAGACAATCAACTAACTGATGAAAGCGTAACATCTAGCCTACCTCTCTATATATATTTTCATTAGAAAGCGATGGAGACGAGAAACAAGGCAACATTGTGAAGATAATGTTAATCAGTGTGTCATGGTCCGTCTTGTCCTGTCTTGGTTGTTGTGGTTTCCTGTTTTATTTTGGTATGTCTGTCTTGTTTCCTCCCCATAGTAAGTAAGTAAGTAACATTTATTTATAAAAGCACATTTATAACAGTTTTCACTGACCAAAGTGCTGTACATAGTGCATTCAGTAGGCCAACATGAAGGCAAAATAACAACAACAATAGAAAAAATAAAGATAAAAGTACAAAATACATATAACCCGGACTTCCACACACAAACATATACAGTAGTGTAGAAGTCAGATAGCTAATGGGGAGGGAAAGCCAGGGTGTACAGATGGGTTTTGAGCCTTGATTTAAAGGCAGTAATGGAGGGGGCATCACGTATGTCAGGTGGCAGTTAGTTCCACAAGCGTGGGGCAGCTACTGCGAAGGCCCGGTCACCTTTTTGTTTGAGTCTGGATCGGGGGATGTGGAGAAGACCCTTATTGGAGGATCTTAGGGTCCTAGGGGCTGAGTGGGGGTGTAAAAGGTCTGCTATATAAGATGGGGCATGACCATTGAGGGCTTTGAATACCATGAGAACTGTCTTAAAAGTTATCCTATGTTGTACAGGCAGTCAGTGAAGGGAAGCAAGAACGGGTGTGATGTGTTCCCACTTTTTTGACCCAGTCAACAGTCTTGCTGCTGCATTCTGGACTATTTGGAGGCGTGATATGAGGGACTGAGGGAGACCAAGGTAGAGGGAGTTACAGTAATCCAGCCATGATGTAATGAAAGCATGGATAATTATTTCAAGGTAGTGATATGATAGGGAGTGCTTTATTTTAAAGATGGTTCTGAGCTGGTAGAAGCTGTTCTTCACTACGGATGAGATTTGCTTTTTAAAGCATAACTCAGAATCAAAAATGACGCCCAGATTTCTAGCGGATGGTTTGATGAATGGGGTTAGACTACCTAGGTCAGTGACGATGGGTTTTTTGAATTTGGAGGGGCTAAAGATGATGACTTCTGTTTTGCCATGTCCTGTATAGCTTCCCTCTTGTTATGTCTTGTATATATAATCCTTGTGTTCCTTTGTTCCTTGTCTGTGCATTATGGTTTGTCCTGTCAGTGTCGGTGAGTCTTTGTCTTCTGTGTTCCCTCTGTTCCCTGTTTCACGTACTCCTGGACTTTGTTTTACTTTTTTGCCTGTTGGCGTTTTTTGGTTGCCTTTTTGAGCTAATAAATCACCAGGGTTGCGTTCCGAATCGCATACTTTCTACTATATAGTATGTAGAAAAAAGATTTAGGATGTCCCGATTCTTGTGGCCAGATTTAGGATGGTTAGAATACCCGGATGGTCTACTTCATGCGGCCAAGATTGTTAGTGTTGAAAAGTGCATCCTATTTGGGCGATTCTGACCCACAATCCAGTGCGCACGTGAAGTGACGTAACATCGACGAAGCCTATAGGTCCATGTTATGAAAACAAACGGGGATGCGACGGATATAAAAGCAAGAGGCAAGATCAAGGCGCAATGTTATGATGAAATAAGAGAGAAAAGTATGTCCCAATAGTATGTCTACTGCATCCTAACTAGATTCTTTTTATCGTCGGATGTAGTATGTAGAATAGAAAAAAGAAAGAGTATGCGATTCGGAACGCAACCCTTATTTGATACGTCTTGCATTTGGGTCCTGCTTTCCTGCCTGCCTGTCTGCCACACCGTAACACAGTGTGTGTTGGATTATACTGTATGTCATCAACATTTAGAGCATTAGTTGCTAACTTGTTTACAATGTGTTTGTGAGCTTGTTACTGACCTCTAGTGGTTAAAACCCAATTTATATAGCTTTAAGTCACTTATCAATTAGATTTTAATTCATAGGCTAATGTCACAGAAGGGAACTGATAAGTATTTATTTCTGGCATATAATAATCAAAATTGTTGTATACAAGTTAAAAGTTTATACAGAGAAATAATGAATGAACAATAATGCTATGGACCCATGTTTTTTCTGCCACTTTGTTTCTAAATAATTAAGTCAAAGAGGGGAAAAAAATCTGTATCTGTTATTTAAATGGTATATTTCCACTTAATATGGGATAGGATGACAGCAGACTGTTTTGTATGGAACTGGTGCAAATGTTACAGCTGGTGTCAAGATGTTAGTGCATGGTGGACACTGAAATCCATATTTTTTCCAGCAGGGAGTAGAACTAACACTTTTTATAAAGTATAAATATACAAAAAGTGACTATAATATGAGGACCCATAGGGTTTAAATAAATGCCCTATTACAGTTGCTGTTATTAGGTCCTAGATGTGATTAGCAAATTAACATAAAGCCAATGGGGCTTTTTCCCCCTGTAGATTCCTTTGAAAATGTTCACGGAAAGTAAGTGCTATAATAGATGCATTCAGCCAGTGCATGAGCCCACATGCTGCACATTCCTCACTGTATCACAACTTACCACACTAAGAAATGAAACCAAGGCTTTAATGCGCTGGTTTGCATTTACCACCAATGTGACACAAGCATCTGTGTTTGCTGAGCGAGAGAGAAGTGACATTAGGTGTCAGCTGCATCTGCTTCCTATCTACTTCATAATGCCACTCTGTTGTGACAGAACCAGTATCACTATTACGGACAACAAAAAGAAAGGAAGAGAAAGAGGGTAGGAGAAAGGAGTGGGAGTACAGTACAGGCTGTTTCGGGATGAGGCTGATTTTTAATGCCTCAACCACTTGTTATTGTATGTGTTTGATCCAAGCAGCAGTAAACAGAGCCTGCAGAACGTACGGCCTTTGTGACTTTGTGAGTAGTGCCTGGTTGCACACCATTGCGTAAGAAGCCTACTCATGGCAGCATCAAGGGTCTGAAACCAACAGAAAACATCCTTTCCCACAGCCTGGGTCGACTGCTGAACGATACAAATGTGTTTTCTTTATCTGCTCAATGCAATTCTGCTTGCTGCAGTTTTAGTCATCCATGACTCAAGAGCGGATCAAACTGTTTGTAACCAACACTGTCAGTAGCCTCAAGTGGCCAATAAATAATTCGAGTTAGCCTACATTTAGCATGTACAGAACCTCCTGGATTATATTTATTTTCATGATATAAAACACTTCTACTTCACTCTCTTGCAAACAGAACTAAACCAATGCAGGAGAACATCTTTTACTTAATTATATTCAGGGCAAAAGGCCAGGCCCATCTCCATCACAGCATCATCACTCCCATATTTCATATTCATGAAACAATCGCACACAAAGTCTTCTATTGCATTCTATTACATCTCCTAGTGCCCAGCGTCCTAACATAACACTTCATCCTTTGATATTAACTTTAACTCCTTTATTTCCTCATCTTCACCTTCCTGCCAGCTGCACCATGTTTTTGTCCCTTCACATCCTATTTCCCTTTGTTACCAAATGTAGGGGTAACACTTTACAATGAGGTACACAAAAAGTGAGTAGTTACCGAGGAAGGAATGGTTAGTTAATGAGTAGGTACTGAGAGACTGTGATTCAAGCACTATTGATTAATAACTGGTAAACAAACTGGGAGATACTGTATTAATGAACCATTAGGTAATAGTAAGTTTATGAGTAGGTACTGATTCACTAACGGTACATTAGTCATGTAAGCATTTGTTAATGACAACAACATCTTATGGAATATCAAAGATATAACAGGGTTATACATGAAATGGTTCATACTGTAAAAGCTTCTACACATATATTCTATTTCTGTTTTTTTTGTTTTAATAATTAGGTCACTGAGTGCATGCATATTTGTTGCAACACAAAACAAAATAAGACTGAAAATAGGTACAGGAATATGTCAGTGTAAAATAAGAGCGCTTTATTCATCATCTTCAACGATAATGCACATTTTACACAACACATAGTGTAATCCCAGGGCTGATCTCAGGGCTGCTTGACAGGAACAGAAACATGACGGGAATATAACAGTGACATCAGTTCAATGATTAGACATTAATATGACTGAACATTTCCATTAAAAAGCACAAGCTGTGAGGTCTAAAAAAAGAAAAAAAAAGAAAAAAAAGTTATTTACCACCAGTCGTCTCTCTCCTTGTAAGGAGTCGACAATCACCTCTCGCCATCTTTCTTCATGGCATCTTCCTACACCCACCTCCAAACTGGAGCACGTAGCACCAAGTGCGTCAAAACTGTGGTCAAGGAGCACCCAGGCCTCAGCAGTGTGTATAAACACAGCTAACTTTAGGGGTAGTGTGGTACCTTCATACCACTTTGAAAGAGTTGCGGACAGGTCCACAAACTGAAACGGCAGACCGAGGGTCACAGTTCACCTCGGATTTCGCAGACTAAAAACAAGCTCTGATGATCTAAGCCGCAGACAGCTGCTCCTGGACAGTTTTTCTTCAAGCTGCTCAAACTTTTTTCAAGTTATTTCAAAAATCTTCTAGGTTCCTAAGATTATTAAAATGGCAACACCACAGCAGTAGATTAACAAATGTGTCCAATGTGAAGTGAACACATCAACTACCATATGACAGGATTATAATAAACTCCTCTTCTTTTCTATTAGATTCCATAAAATGTGGTATTTATATTAAGATGCATGTTCATTACTCAAGTACTTTAATCCTTTTCAAATACTGTGCAAACAGCTTTAGCATTGACAATGTCAATAATGGTTACAAAAATAAACGTTTTTTTCTTTTCTTTTTTCTACAAATCACAAAGATTGCATCTTCATTTAAAGGCCAACTTCACCGGTTGGAATATGAAGGTATATTGAACTCGGAGATCCTATTTAGTATAAATGTGCAAAAAAAATTGAAATCGGATCATCTTAGCCTGAGAAAAGGCAGAAATAGTGTTTTATGGTCTCAATGTCTAACCCTACAGTTTCCTTCTTGTGACATCACAGCAAGGGTAAGGATTAAGAGGACAGCTGGGCCAAGGGAAGACTAAGGGAAGACTGAGGGAAGAAAAACCTCATTCATTATATTATAATAGTTATTTTATAATGATAGAACGCTGGTTCCGTATGAGTGAAGTATTCCTTTAAGACAAGTGCAGATGAATCCTCACTGGATGAAATGGACATGTTTAGATTTGGTCATTCATAGCTTTTTTTTAGCTTTGTTCAAGGCATGAAAAACTGAAAATCTTTCCAATCTCACAGGCAACGTGATTGCATAAATTAAATAAAATTAAATCCTACTTTATCTGTTGTTATACCTTTAAGATGTTGTGCTATTCTCTATGTCTCATTGACTATGTCAATACAACAATGTACACTCTCCGATTACTCTGTTTCAAGCATAAACCTTTTGGGTTCTGAATGTGGAATCAAAGCACCCAGTCTACTCCTCGCTATCATCCTCTCTGATGGTCACCTTGACCCTGTGCCAGGCGTTACTCAGCACGCCCCTCAGGTTCCATATGGGAGGAACTGTGTCTGGCTGCATGTTGTAACTGTTGTCCACGGCTTTACAAACTATCTCCAGCTCCTGAGCATCAGGAGGCAGGGGAGCCGTCACCTCCCACAGCTTCCAGGCCCAGGCGCGTCCCGGTGGAGGTGAGGGTTCTGGCCCCTTCTCCCCGCTCCTCAGCTGGGCCACCTGCCACGTCTTGCCTCCGTCTACGGACACGTCAACACGCACCACCTCCCTGCCCCCGCCGCTCCACGCGTAGCCCTTCACTGTCACTTCTTCCGCACTGCGATCCACCGCGGCGCCGTCAGCCGGTGTGGTGATGGCCGACTGAATGGGCAGCTCTTGGATGGCTGGAGCGGCCTTGAAGTCCACCGTGTCCCAGTCGGTCCCGGGGGAGAAGCCCTTGTAGTCATTCTGCTGCCAGTGGCTGCTGCTCTCTTCTGAACTCACTATGATCTTCCCCAGCCACTTCACATTGCGTGCGCCCACCGTGCCCGGTACCACCACGCGCACAGGGTATCCGTGGTCGGCGGGGAGATCCTCACCGTTCATTTCATAAGCCAGCAGCACATCGCCCTCCTCGCTGACGGCCTTGTTGAGAGGGATGGAGGCGCCGTAGGTCGTCCCCGTCACGTCTTTGTCCAGTCCTTCAAACTGAACGTGGCAGGCCTGCCTGGCCACGTCTGGCCCGTAGCCGGCCGCCAGCAGCACGTCCCTGAGCCTGGCACCGCCCCACGTAGCGTTACTGATGGCAGCGATGCCCCAGTTCAGACCCTTCACCTGCTTGACCTTGTTCATCTCAGAGCGCCGGTTACCGGCACACTGCAGCGTGGCGGTGAGCGTGTGCTTGGGGAAGCGAGTCTTCAGCTCCTCTAAAGACAGCGTCAGCTCTCCAGGTAGCCCCTCCACACGCAGCTGATAGGAAGCCGGGTCCACCGCAGGAACTGGCAGGTGGTTCCTTTTGAAGAAGATAGCAGAGGGGGTGATGTAGCTGTCCGACAGGATTTCAGAAGGCGGCTCGGCATTGAAGGGCTTGAGGCTGTTGATGCGCAGGGCGGGGTGTCGCTCAGGGTCAGAGGAGTAAGGGTCAGATGACTTAACGGACTGCTGCTTCTTTACGTCCGCTGCACTCAGCTCGCCAACCTTCAGACACAAACGTTTGATTAAACCATATGGAACTAACTCAATTTCAGGCAGGCTATCACTTATTTTAAGCTTGGCTCAGATGACCTCAAGTGCAAGTCAAAGGCAACAAGCGACAATGAACTCTGTTTGATTACGCGTTCACTCTTCAAGAGAAACATCAGCTGTACACTGGCTACTTGAGGGAGTGCCAGTGTACAGTCTCCAGCTTGTTTTTCCTTACAGGACAATAGTAACAGAATGTCCAATGCAATTATTAACAGAATCCATGAGCTGTCCCACCTTATACTCTGAGAGCATTTCCAGCACGTGTTCCGAGTTGTGTACAGCATACAGCGCCCAAAAGGGTTCAAGAGGTCCGCCTGCCGCCAACATGATTTTATCCCCTCCAGGGTGCATGGACACAAACTCAGTGATGTCATAGACACCACCTTTGTAAGTGACCCACACACCATTCTCCAGCGAGCGGTGACTGTAGACCTCTTTCTGGGTGAAGATGGGAAGAGATGACGTCTTCTCTATGGCCTGCACCCTGGTGGTGTCTGCCTGCTCGGCCTGCAATGCAGAGAGGCCAAGAGACAAATATAAGAAACTCTCACTGACAACTGTTGCAACACAGATTTAGGTGTTTATTACTTGATAGGCATGCACACTG
Source organism: Ammodytes marinus (assembly GCF_949987685.1). Lineage (NCBI taxonomy): Eukaryota > Metazoa > Chordata > Actinopteri > Uranoscopiformes > Ammodytidae > Ammodytes > Ammodytes marinus. Next base: position 29,996,666 of record NC_137233.1, read on the forward strand.
CGCCCACATTTACAGTTTTTTTTTCGATTGCTAACCCACAGTGGGCACAACTGTAGCTCAATGTGCAAAACTCTAACTACAGTCTGCACTACCAAAAGTCACTGGAGCTGAACATTTCACTTCACCTGCAAAATAGGCTCAGTGCAGCAAACACTATGAACCAGCTTCTTTGAGATAACACACACTGTCACTCAGAACATGCTCAGAGTATAAACACTAGCATCAAACCCCAATACACAAATTAGAAACTTTTAATTTTTACAGTTTTGAATAATTTGAGTTACTTCACACAAATAAAGTAATATTTTCTTTGAGGAAAGAGTGAAATGAGTTCACATGAAATTGTTCATTTTAAAACATACCAGTTATGTTCAGGTAAACAAAAATAAATGACGATCAGAAGTTTGCTTCAATAGATACATCTTTTTATTTTATATTTTATTCATAACATTTCCAAATGTAGTATATATCTGTGTACATATTCTATAATTGTAATACAGAAATCAATTCCTGTAATGTTGTCATTTACTGTAAGGGTGCAACTCTTACATTTTTGTTTGCTTGAAAATTCGTATTACAGATGCAACTTTATATCTTTGCAGATTGCGTTGCACCCTCAACCCTGCCTCTCTCAATGAGAGACAGGGTCTATCAGAGTTGCCCTTACTGTATTTCAACAGAAATTACAGCTCAATGTCTTCTAGGTCTTCCTCCACATATCCAGTCTCACTGCTTCTCTTCTCCCTCCAACAACCTGTCTTCCTATGTTTGAGCTTTCCCTATACTGTACAGTATAGTATGTTCACTAACAAGTCTAGAACAAGACACTTTCTTAGTGTTTCAGTTTAAATTGAAATCAGCAGTGTTTGAAATGCACTATGCTGATATCCATTCTGTTTTGAATGTGTGGTCTACAGTTGTGACAGCAGTGTGTTAGCATTTGAACAAAGTGCTAGAAATCCACAGTGTTGTGTAGGCTGAGGTTAAGCCATGAGATAAGTGTGTAGAGTTTTGAAAATTGTGTTTAAGCAATGAAAAACGAGCTACAGTTTGGTCCACATGAACCGATGCTGTGCATACTGTTGTTAGAGTTTTGCACTTGTTGTTCCAGTTGTGCCCACTGTGGTTTAGCGATCGAAAAAAACTGCAATGCTGCGCTTAAATATAACTCATGCGCTGCTGCTTTCAGGCAGGAATTTTTAGATCAAGCTAAAAGTTGATCTAAAAATCACATGCGGGTCAATCAAATATATTTTGCTTGTTGAATAGCAGCAACAATTTCCTGAGCTGTACATATAAATATTTAAATGTATTATTTTCTATTATTTGTCAAGGACTAAGAGCAAAACACAGCATAATGAATGCATACAGAAAGTAAGAGCTTTCTGACTGAAGAAAATACATGATATACCCTATTGTCCTACCAGTGTTCTGCTAATAAAAGCAGCTGCTAAGTCTTGAAACAGACTTTTTGAAGCATCACTGTTAATTATTCACACAAAAGTATAGGCGAGCTGCACTGTTGCTTGCGGTGGTTAATGTTTGAGTTGGATGTCTGAGTAGTAAGCAGACATCCATTTGTTTTTGCATAAACTGATCTTCAAGACATTTTGTTGAGATGCAACAGATGCAGCACACTTCTGCAATTGTGGTCAGCAGTTGGGGAAATAAATATTTGTGGTTTTAACTTCTAAACTTCCTAGTTTTTTTCTTTTCTCTGAAGAAGATGAAGCATCCTTTATGGCTCAAGATGTGTAAGCATGTTGAGTCAGACCAGACGTGGGAGTGAAAACCGATAAATGAGCTGACTTTGCAGCGAACCGATGAGACAGGTTATTGCCCCGCGCTGTAAATAGCAAAAGACCAAAAAAGGGTGCGACTTGGACGCAACACTGCAATTTCTTTCTTCCTCAATTGAATGTTGTTACAGTTGTGGTAGCAGATTTTGCATATGATATATCTCTGGACTCAAATGTTGGAATACTTAATAATGCAATAGTAAACATTTGCTATTATCTTGTATAGACCATAGTGCAATGACATATGTATATATTGAATGTGTTTTAGTGTAAACTGAAATGTAGATTCCTCAAAATGTGAGTGATGCAACAGACCACTCGGACAGCCACGCCTATGTTTAACTTATGCACAATTACTCTGTCTGCTCTCCTATTGTCCTATGCCCAAACTCCTCCTATGGTTAAGTTATGTACATTAGAACTGTCTGCCTCTCAGCCTGTCTGTCCTCCGACTACTGTTAGACGCCTCCCCTCCTGGGGAGCAAATGTCCCTTAAATACATGACGTTTTAAGGAAGAATTTGTCACTCTTGCACATACAATCTCTGTGTCTGTATTAGTGACCTCTCCGCGGAGATCCTTGCTGTATGATTGAAATAAAACCTGATGCTACTATTAACGTATCACTGTTTGCTTAATTTTCCTATTACACAGTGTTTACAGTTGAAAAAACAACAACAACGTTTGATTAACATACTTTAACTGTGGTGCAACGAAAGCAAATTGAATATTTTACTTTGCAGATCTTACCTTGTGATGGTGGTGGAGGCCACAAGCCAGTACGGCCCCCGTACCAGCCAGCAGTCCTGCCAGGGCATGTCTCCAGCTGGGACCATGGGCACGCTGGTACCATCTCTGGTCCTCCCTGCTGCTCAAGAGACGGACTGCACACGATGCCACAGCAGGTGTCACCTGATGCCTAAGAGGTGAACAAAAATAATTAATTATAATGAATAGTAATGTAACTTAAGGCAGATCAAGCTGAGCTAAATAGGTTTCAAGGATAAGTATAAAGTACAGGTGCAATCGCAGAGTGTAATATAAAACGATAAAAAGGGGCTAGAACGCCACTTGTGATGTTATGCAATTCATGTACTGTCCGTTATAGTATCCTTCATTAAATCAAGACCTTTGACTGGGTGGAGCTCAGAAAGGACACCAATTAACTAATCCCTCAAATAAAAAGCAGGTATAACACCTGTGTTACAGTTCTGGACCTTTGTATGTTGAGCGGGCCACATCGAGTCAGGCCGTGGCAGCGTCTGAGAAGCAGCATTGCACTGATGATCTGAAGAAAAGAAAGAAAAAGAGTTTCATAGGAGAAAGGAAACTCCACATGTGAAACATAACATCACAGCAACAAAGTAACAAAGGGACAATTTATCTGAGCCGGGAACAGCTCAACCAAAGACTGATTATTGCTCCTCAAATTGAATTGTTTCAGAAATGAGTCATTTCTGAAGGCCTAAAGAGGAATAACTATGTAACAACAGCATTGAGATACGAAAACAACAAAGATTACAGAAGTCTTAGAATAGTAACATCATTTTGTGTATAAAGAAAAAAATGTATCACTTTTTGTCCAGTCAATCATCTTGTGACCCCTCAGATTTATATGTCAGACCCTTTTGAGGATCCACACCCCCAGGTTGAGAAACACTGCTAGAGAGCAAACATTAGCCAGCATCTGGCTTGGTGGCTGCTGTTTGTTTTTCCCATCCAGATAACTGGAAGCAACCGTCAAAGTCTTCTGCAGCTTTAAATTCTCATGACAACAGGGCTTACTAGGGACTCTCAAATCAGCACTGAATCAGAATACTATTTAGGTCCGACAAGAGAAATGTGGATATTGAGGTTAAGATTAGCTTGCAAAAGGACCTGCAACAGTCCAGCTCAATACAGGTTTTTGTCAGCGAAACGCTAGTACATAGAGTAATACATAACCTGGGACAGCTGCTAAAAAACACATGCTGTTGGCTACAGGATTTTTTTTTCTGTTTTGTTTTTTTACCTGAAGGCTATTTTATATTTCTTTTGGGCGAAGATCACCAAATCGTCTTTCTTGTTTTCAGCCGACATGTGTTGCTGTTCCAAGATGACCAGCTGAACCTTTAAACTCCTCTTCAACTCCTACTGAACCAGCCAACCAGCATCTGCTTCAACCTTCAAAAGGAGCCAACCAGCTCAGGGGGAGTGAACAGAGGAGAAGGGCTGAGCTACAACTGCTGTATGGTTCACTCTTCTCCAGCCACAGAAATGCTACTAGATGTGTCGCTCCTTTATAGCAAACAGAATTGGTCCGGTGTGCAAATAAGAAACCTGCCCATACTTATGAGCATTTAATTGAGACAAATGTAATTTAAACAGGGCTTTGTCTTCTTCCCTTTACAACACCCATGACATTTTGACAATAATTGGCCGTTATGACTCAGTAATGACTCTGGCCTGAATCAAGAGAAAGGCCTCACTAACCTTTAATCTTTGGGTAGGGCTGCTTTGTGAGGAAAGGGCTGAAAGTGACTAACTGGGAGGAAGGGCACAGATCTTACTGTCCACCAGAGCATCTGACCAAAATTACAGGCACAATCTTTCCTTTAAAATGTAGGCCGAACTTTAAATTACTGCGTTGTATAAATGTTTTTTTTTTTGAACAGCGCTTAATTACAGGTTATCCATACATTGACAGATAACATGTAAATGAGGGCTGCTTTATCAATCAATTACCCCTGGCTTATCAGTGCCAGTGGTCATTAAGATAAGTCTGGTCTTCAACAAGCAAGCGCTAATCTCCAAGAGGTTAGAGGGGTCCAATGGTGATAGGCTACTGTTTTCTTTAATATGTCTCTTTCACTGAAGAAATAATAATGTTGAGCCATGAGCTTCCAACAGCTCAATCAAAAAATAAAAGATCTCACACGATCTGCTTTACAAGCAAGTTGAAAAAAAAAACCATCTAAGTTAAGTTATAAACATTTGATTATGACTAGTTTGAGGTTTTTTTTCCCCTTAGGATAGGCCTACTTTGCAGAACACTTAAAACCGTGAAACATTTTTCAATGGGCTATATTAACTTTTGGAGATTGAAATCCCCTCGCCTGAATTATGCTTTTGAAATGACCTCACCTTCGTTAATTTACAATAAATCAGGGCTTTTAAGCACTTTTTCCAATTCCTGGTCTGTGGTGCACAACAAGGATTTAACAGAGAAGTACGCTACTGAATTCTACACAATAATAAACCCAGGTATTAAAGAAATTAATAAAAAAAAAAAAAAATACAGGCACACTCAACTGCAAGTGCCATTTACCCTCTGACATTCATGGTGCTGGTTGTATATCTGACCAGACCATTTAGGAGAAGTGTGTCAAGAAAGGTATGAAGCAGACACAAAACTCTGATCGCCTACTACACCGATACAACATAATGTAACACATTTGGCTGACAGTGCACACTCACACTGCTGTAGTAAGCAGCAAGGGAGACCATTAAAGACCTAACATGGCTTTGACAAAACCTGATTTGTTTGTCTTCAACAACAAAACACCTTCAACAAATGTGGTGGCCATGCTGTGGTCAGTACAGTACTGTGCTCTGGTTGAAGCAGTAGGATCTGTGGTGTGGACCCTTAACAATAAACCCCATTGAAATCAACCCTTAAGAAGTTACCATAATGTTCTTCTCTTTATGTCAGTTAAACTCACATCCAAGGTAAACAAGCATAAGGCAGCCAGCTCAAATGGTCAGTCGAAAATAGCTTCAGACGTTAGAAGAAGAAACGCGACGTTAATCTGACAGTTCGGAGCTTCATCACCCTCAACATCACCCTCCTCCTCCTCATGGCTAGGCTAACTAAAGCTAACTCGCCACAATGTCCCCGTCTTAACTCACTCATTCACATAGCTTATTTCCCGCACAGGAAACATAAATGTTAGTTACTCACTCGGGTCTGTTGTGTCAGTCTGCTTCGGTCTGCTTGGACCCACGTCACCCTCAACTATGCTCAACCGAAACTAACGCTGAGCGGCTCTCGAACGTTACACAAACAGCAACCGGGTGGCGTTCAAGATCAATAGTGTTTACTTATCTCCAGTGCATAGATACTTTAAAAGATAAGGCATAAGCCTACCTCATGTCAACTCAAAGCCTCTGTACACTGTACAGTTTGGAATAGGAAGGTGTATCCTATTATTTACTATCTATGGGTGTATCACACACCCGCCCAAACCTAGCCTTATTAGGTCAAATGGCTTGACGCCTATAAACAAGTAAAAAATAGCCATAGGCTATATTAATTTATAGTATTTACACTAGTTGCTGTAACTCTATCTTATCAATAAAAACATTAGCTCCAGGCCTCCAGCTAATGCACCCTTTACTTAAAGGTGCAGTGTGTAATATGACATCATCAAGAAAGTTCTAAGGGGCTAATCCTTCACACACCCTGAGATAGGGCTGTACGAGAAATCTTATCAGATACAGCCTGATTGATCACTAGATAAAAAATGCCGGATCAGCAGTCATGCACAGTTGGGGATGTGAACGTCTTCTTCCTGTCTGCCCTCAGGTATGAAAAAGAACATAATGGGTCATTAGATTTATTGGTTGAAGTACAAGTAGTACCAGTGCTCTTGCTGACCTCAGCAGTCATCTTGGAGGAATTCTTTAGCAGGAATCTTTTAATTGCTGCAATCAACTTCAGACACAAAGTAGATAGGTGTGTGGACATAGCACAGTCAATTTCACCAGATATACTGTATGCCTCGCTGCTGGCCTGCCAATTGATGCAAAAGTGCAACCAGCAATAACATTTTCAATTAAGTATTATAATAATAACTTGAACATGTTACCACAATAGACTATATCATTTTACATGTTATTGAGTTGAGGAAAAGTAAAAATAAATGTTAATAAATTGTCCCCCTTCTTCTTTTGTGTCACCACATGTGTACTTATTATTTAGTTTAGTTTTTCTGAAGAGAACAAGTGTTTAAATACTTTTTGTGTTAGAATGTTGAATAGAAGCTTTTTTTCTCTAAAAAAAAGGTGCAGTAGTTAGTCACTTATTAATGTTCAAATGTTAGACAATGCACATTTAAATCTACAAAGTGATGACTGTTGAAGAGAAAGAAATAAAGTCAGAATTTCACATCTTGAAGATATTTCACACTCTTGTCAGCAACTAAAGTAAATCAGGGACCAATATATTCAGATCAAACCCCAAGGGCAATAGACCACAGTTCCTCACTTCAATTTCTTCTGGTTCCATTCAACTCTTTAAGGCATTTCCAGCTGTAAAGACACTTGCTACAGAAGGGTGTAATGTCTGGACTCAACCACTATTGTGTGAAATGCGGCTGAGGGTTGTTGTAGTTTCCCTGGTTTAAACGTTGCCGGAGCGAGGCCAGCCATGCCATGTTTGGGGAATCCAGTAAAAATATAACCTAGCTGGGGCACGTACAGAGTGAGGTTTCTGTAAGACCCACTGGACCATTCTGTCTGTGTTTTGATGGACAATATTTCCATCATCACTGGAATTCTTTACACATTTCACTTCTAAATCTCTACAGTAAAAAATAAAGTTTTTTTTTAAATACATTGTGGTAATGATACATGTGATAAATAAGAGTTTATCCAGGTCATTTCTATGTGTGTCCTTCACTGCCCTCTGACTGCGTTATGTCAGTGAAGTCCACTTTGTGAATGGAGCAGAACATCTTGTTGATCATTGAAACAATTTACAGGCAAAACAAAGCCTTCAGCTCACAGAGAAGAGACACATCAGTCTGACATTTCAACATATAAAGAGAGCCAGCAATCAGGCCTTTGTCAAACTGTACACACACGCCTTAAATATGTGTTTAGAGTACTTGTATGCAGGTGGGTGCAATCTATTGTATGTATTAAAGCTGTAAATGTCAAAGATAGATGTGCTTTTGTTGCACAGTTCAATGCTATTCCTTAAAAAAAAAGGTTTTAATCTCTAATGGATTTTTGTAGTTTTGTGTAGCTCTATGATCTGTGTTACCTACTGCCCCTCAGACATGTGATAAGTAATTCAGTCTGACCAGAAGAACTAAAAAAACTTCTTATAGTAGTTCATTGAACCAGGAGACATTCATATGCACAACATGGTGAACATGTGCTTCTATTGCTTCTGTAAACCATATGCACTTACTGTAAATGCTAGCCTATCACCCATGTCATCCATCACTACTGGGCTCTATAGCATAACCTGCTGGCAAAGAGTACACAGTCAACACTGCAGTAATAAATGATCAAAATCTAATAGTTATTCTTTGAACTATTCCACAAATCACAGGGACTTAATACATTTAGTTTCACCATTTTAATCCACTGGTGGTGTAGTACAAAACATGGAGGACTTGTGTGAGTCATCCATTACCTTTTTGTATGAACTGTATTAAGTAGCACCCTGGAATCTATGCAGTCCCCACATAATAAAGTGGTCTTTTGGGTGCATAGTGCTCCAATTTACCTTTCTGTATCTAACCTCTGACTGATTCTACTAAAAGAAAATATGGAAAAGCATTCAATGGCACCAAAGATTCTCTGACACTGGACTTTGAACAGAACTTCAGAACAACGTGTATACAAGTTTAATATTTTGAAAAAGCATTACTTCAGATTTTAAATACAATATTCTGAAAAATTGAAAAAAAGAAAAAACAAGGCTCTACAAATGAGAGAGTCTACATTACAACATGGAAAATGTCCAAACAAGTAAACCCTGTTACTATGTCGCTCCAGGATTTAGCCGTAGTCTTTTTAAAATTCACATTTCAGCTTAACTTGGTCTTTGTCGGTCTGATTCGTTGTAGCAGTACTTTGCTTGATGAGAACAACTGTTAACCACTCTTCCAACACAGAAGGACTGACTGGATCCAACTGGTGCGTCCAGTGTGTTCGCTGACATTCACTGCTGTGTCATCTTGGCTGCTTCAGCTTTTATTAGTGAGATGAGTTCCAGATTGATTAGAAACACAAAGCGAAGACCTGCAATCTGAAGAAGGAAGACACAGCGGGTTTAGTATGTCTCTCACTCTATACCACTCAAAATACATCATGGCTGTTCAGTTTGGATCATATACAGTGCCTTGCAAAAGTATTCACACCCCTTGGAATTTTCCACATTTTGTCACGTCACAACCACACACGTACATTTATTTTATTGGGATTATATGTGATAGACCAACACAAGGTGGTGCATCATTGTGAAGTGGAATGAAAATGAAATATGGTTTTAATTTTTTTTTAAATAAAAAACTGAAAAGCATGGCGTGCATAAGTATTCAGCCCCCCTGAGTCAATACGTTGTAGAACCACCTATCGCTCTAATAACAGCTGCAAGTCTATTGGGGTATGTCTCTACCAGCTTTGCCCATCAACTCTGAGCAGCTTCCCTGTCCCTGCTGAAGAACAGGACCCCAACAGCATGATGCTCCCACCACCTTGTTTCACGGTAGAGATGGTGTGTATAGGGTGATGTGCAGAGTTAGTTTTCCGCCACACATTGCTCTTCGCGTTAAGGTAAAAAAACTTCCTTTTTGGTCTCATCTGACCAGAGCACCTTCCTCCAACCCTTGCCACAAGCTATGCGGGGGACACAGCATATTCAGATGAGACCAAACTTGAAGTTTTTGGCCTGAATGCAAAATGCAATGTGTGGCGGAAACTAAAACCCTATACACACCATCCTCACCGTGAAACATGGTGGTGGCAGCATCATGGGGATGCTTTTCTTCAGCAGGTACAGGGAAGCTGGTCAGAGGTGATGGGAAGATGGATGGAGCCAAATACAGGACAGAAAACCTGTTATCTGCAAAAGACTTGAGACTGGGGCAGAGGTTCACCTTCCAGAGGGACAACTAGCCTAAAAATACAGCCAGATCTACTATGGAATGGTTTATATCAAAGCATAGTCATGTGTTAGAATGGTCCAGTCAAAGTCCAGACCTCAATACAATTGAGAATCTCTGGAAAGACTTGAAAATTGCTGTTGACAGACGCTCTCCATCCAATCTGATGCTAAATCTGAAGCTCAAGCTATTTTTTAAAGAAGAATGGGCAAAAATGTCAGTCTGTAGATGGGCAAAGCTGGTGGAGACATACCCCAAATAGATTTGCAGTTGTAATTGCAGCGATAGGTTCTACAACATACTGACTCGGGGGGGCTGAATACTTATGCACTGCACGCCACACTTTTTAGTTTTTTATTTATAAAAAAAAATTAAAACCACGTTTCATCTTCATTCCACTTCACAATTATGCGCCACTTTGTGTTGGTCTATCACATAGAATCCCATAAAATAAATGTACGTGTGTGGTTATAAATGTCGAAAATTTCAAGGGGTATGAATACTTTTGCAAAGCACTGTACAACTTGGTAAACACCCTCTACACACCTCCACCACTGAGTTGTTGTTGAGTTTCCACTTGTTCCCTGACAGGACCGGTCTGCCATCGATGTAGATGGGCCGTCTGCCCTCATTGGCGATGAAGAAGTCTCCATTGTTCTTCAGTTTAATAATTCCTGTACATGTCAATACAAGTGATTCATTAACTGATAAATACACCAAGACGATTGACTGGTAATTGGTAGTTTAGGTAAAGTCAGCAATATCTGTATATAAATCAATACAATAAAAAGACTTGTTTAAAAATCAATTGTTGATTAAAAATGACTGAGGGCCTTTTAAGAGAATATCTACTTTCTTTGCAAATTCTGCACGAGTGTGACTGCTATTCTCTATTCAACTTCCACACATTATGTGTCATAGCTTAACCATTAGTATAAAATGAAACATAGAACAATAAATGTATATTGCCCCTGACCAGAATATGGCGAAGGACCAACTAAGTCCTATGAGAGGCCGGCCTTGTTGTACTCTTAAAAAAGGTTCCTGCTGAGGAGACAAGCTTTATCTTGGTCAAAATACAAAAGCGATGACAAAGAGCGTTGTTCGCCAAATTCCCTTCCAAAAATATAACATGTGGTCAACATAACATCAAACACATTTTAGTAAAGAAAGAGCTCTGTCCAGTAGCTCATAGGAAGACAATGTATGAGTTTACTCACCTTGTTTTCTTGATATTTTCCAGGCAGGTCCCTCTAGCGATAGGTCTACATCTATGGGTTTGTCCTTGGTCGCCCTGCCCAACGTAATCTGTATGAAAAGATAATTAGCATCACAGTGAAAATACCTCTCTGACTGTTTTCTACATTTTATTTTATTTTTTTAAACCAAAAATGTGTTTGGGAAAGACGTTTTACCTCTCGCGATCTCATGAGGTAGCGTACCATTCTTCCTCGTAACGCTGCCAGTGTCTGGTTGTCAAAGTCGGGCATGCTCATCCCTGTTGGCGCAACAAACATGAAAACAAATGGGTTCCGCAAATCAGGATTCCACAAAACAAAGTATACCTTAAAAAGGCAACGGCTGGTGCTCGATGAATCATAGTTTATATACCTGTGATACTGTCCACGAGCACCTGCCAACGAGGCAGCTCCTGCTCCAACTGCCTGATCTCCCTTTTCTGGTGTCGATCAGAAATCATCAGCTCTGAAAGGGAAGGCCAAGGTAAACCAGGAGTAAGGAGGTTTATAACACCACATTGATCAAATATTTACATCAATGTTATACAAAAAAACACAAATCCATTAGGATAGTTAACTGTCAGAGCAATAGTAATGCTATAGCTGTATAATAACAAACCAATGGTCTTCCTTATAACAACTCATAACTAAACCAGACAGCTTTGTCATTAGGTATCTTCACGTAATGAAGCATCTGAGCTTCACTGTCCATTCACAAGGTGAGAAGATGAAGTGTATTATTATTGTATAACTAGTTTCTTCATAATACAGTTCCTTACCATGTTCCAACACCTCGTCTCTACTCTCCCTGTGTAAAAAAAGAAACAGCGGTAAAATCTCATGGACATGCAATACTTGAAGAAGATGAAAAATACCAGTGCTAGATGAAAGAAATAGTCTTACTTTAACTTTACATCATCGACCATTTGCTCAGCGTCAGAGAAGTTGAGGACCTGGTCGCCTTTAGGGAGAGGCTGGACTGCAGCACACAATCAAAGGCATCAAGACAAGAACATAAAGGAACTGTGGCACTCATCACTTCCTTAAAGAGATGAAAACACAGGGCTTTCTCCAATAGCACACATTCACTTTTTCAAATTGAATATCTCACTTTATATGACAATTCAATAAACTGTAATGTAAATACTTAAAAATATGTAATTTAGTAATTAACCACACCACAGTTATAATATTAGGTATGTGATACCGAGTCACATACTAGTTAACTTAATAAAGAGTTATACCCTTTATACTTTAACTCTTCAAAATATTTCACACTTTATTTTAAACATACTGGTGTGTTTTTTGACCTAGTACACATAAATAATAGTTTGTTTTAAGAACAAGTTACTGCTAGAGCATTGCAGTTTGCTTGGAGTTGGAGGATGGCCAAGAGAAAAATGTTATCCATAACTTGATGTGCATCATCGGTCTACAAAAGGCATTTCTTTTCCATGTTTTGAAGTGATAGGGGAGACTCATCTTACCGCTCTGGTCATCCAGTAGATAGTACTGCTTAAGGAGCTGCCAGTGCACCAGCAGGCTCTTTGGGGTGCGAGATGGGTGAAAGACACTGGGGTGTTTGCTCAGAAGCTCCTGAAACACGTCCAGTTTGGGCTGACTAGTCTGTGCAATGAAAAACATAAACAAAACTGCTTCTGAACAGCTGAGCTGGATAAAAAAAAACAGCCTATATTCAAATTGTATAATTCTAAATGATTTCTTTGTTTGACATTATATATTTTTATACTTTAATTACAACAGTGAGACGTTCCTTAAGTAACAGTTTGACTTACTGAACCAATCTTGGCCAGCAGGGCCTCCTCAGACTGACTAAAGAGAGCTTTGCTTTGGATTGCTGCAATGGCCTCTGGGTGAAGCTGACGCATTGCCTGCCATGCTAGCCTGAACAGAGAAAACAGAGATAATGGAATTACATTTTAAATGGGTGAATTATATAGATATGAATACACTGTATGCTGTAGAGACTTGGAGAGGGAGGTCAAGCTGCTGGCGCTGGTTAAGTCTCTTACTTTGAGATGACAGGATCGTAGAGGAGAGAGTACCACCTCTCTTTAATTTCCCGCAATGTGAAACGACAGCTGAACTTGACCCCCAGATGAACGGAGGTCAGATCTGTGGTCTAGGGACAAATACAAACTCTTAGATCATCAATTGAACTAAGAAAGTCTTACAAACAAGCTCATCATATTAGTTTCCAAACACCATCCATACTTTCAGATAATGAATATTACTTTCTTTCTACTGACCTGTAACACCGCGTTTATAAGTAGGAGGTCATCAGTGGGCTTCCATCGCCCCAAGTCTTTTGTGATGTGTAGAGGCTGCTTGCTTTTCTTTACTCTTTTAGTGATGGGTGCAGGGTTAACTACCATGCTAGGAGGCGGTGTGAGAGCAGTTCCAGATTTTGTCACCTGACAGAGTTGCATAAAAAGGCACAAAAAAAATATCCATCAAACCAATGTAAGCTTATCATCTTTGCCACGAGATCATCCAAGAATTTGTAAAGGTCTTGTGTACCTTTTTTTTCTCGCTGGATGAAGGTTCACTCCCTGAACAGCGGACAGGCTCCATGACCGGAGGGCCTTTAACTCTACTGGACGACTTGACGAGACTGCTTTCCACCAGCTCATCGTCAAACTTCTTTCTCTTTATTGACCTAAGGGATGGATAAGAGCATTACATAAACAATACACATGTTTGCTTTTAATGCCAAGAAAAGACATTGATTATTGTAGTTAAGTTTACACAGCCTGGAATATTGTACAAGAGCACAAGTCAAACCTGGAAGAACTTCTGCGTTTGGGAACCCCACTGCCAAATGCTTGAGTTGCCGTCCTTTTCACGTCTTTGACTCCGAGTGACTCTTCGTCCTCCGAGCGACTCTGAGCACCAGCTACTGCCATCGGTGCACCAACTACAGGGTCACCCGCTTGCATCTGTTCATTCACATCAGGAATAAACCAGACAATTCTCAGCTCAGATTAGAAAGGCCTCAACACATGGTGAGATTAGACTTTCAGTGGCTCGTATTACAAAGCTTTCACTTCCCAGAGTTGCAGTGTTCATAGAGCATTCACTTGATCTTATTGCAGCTTGTGCATAGTTATTACAGTATTACGGTCTAAGAAATCAATAATATGCTGTCATTTTGCGGTGAGCAGTATGTCTATGGATTTAAGGAGCATACACACACCTTTCAATGGGTTCTTTGGCAGGTACATGGTAAATGAGTTAGGACTATACCGGCCTGGTCACCCGTTTTAAGCAAGTCATGTTAATCCATGATAGTAAACATCTTCAAAACTCTTTTGACAACATGATTGAACACAGCTTTAAAAGAGCCAAATTAGAAATATAACGTGAGAGTTATAACCACACTGATGAAAGTAATTTATTCACAATTTTACGTAGACACATTATAAAGTAGCTATGTATGTTTATGTTTTTGAGAGTAGGGGGGATGGACTGGCTAATCTCAGAGATGCCTTTGTTTACAAGAAATGTTAGCCATAAGACCTCAACTGTTCCATTCAATAGGTTATATTTAGCATTAGCATACAACACAGTCTGTTTGCTTAATCAACATCATTTGGTAAAAATATCGTTGCTTTATGTTGGTTAGCTAGCATTAGCTTAGCTAACACAACGTCCAGCGTTAAGCGGCCAGCTAAGCCAACTGGCTACACCATGTCTTGTGACTCACCTTTTCTCGCTGATTTCCTTCGTTGTGATATCTGGTACGTTCACCGGAGTCCGTATAGTATATTTGTGCTTCTTTTAAACACCTTATTAGCCAGCTACATGGCTAACTGGCTACATTGACGTGCCCCTGTTAGCATTAGCTGCACTGCTACAATGTTTTCTTCCTGCGCGGTGGGCAGCTTGCGGCGCGTTACCGCCGCCTGCTGGGCTGGAGAATAAGCTGCATGTTTTAAATCTACTGTAGGCCTACACTGCCTCTTATAATAGGTCCATGAAGTCTACAGCACAGCCATGCCTACAACCGATTTATTTGTTGTCCTATTGTTCCTTTATTTTTTTAAACAAAAATAAAACTGTCTTTTTATACATGTTATAACCTATAGGCCTACCTAACCACTACAATTTAAATAGGCTAGTTTTATAAAACTGTCTTTTTATACATGTTATAACCTATAGGCCTACCTAACCACTACAATTTAAATAGGCTAGTTTTATTTTACTGTTACAATATACTATTTACAAATCCCACAGTTGCCTATGGTTTCCAAAAAGGAAGATGATGTCACATTTTGAATGAGCTTTCTTATTCTTTGAAACATTATTAGATAACCTATCATAGCTGCCAAGTCTCACTCTTTGGCCGTGAGACACACGCAAATCAACCCGTTCACACTCTCACACGCCACACCTCAAATTTCTCACGCGGAGAAATTAATCCCCAAAATAAAATTTGTTTTGCGGGACTTTTATTTTCAAATTCTTATTTTGAAAAGCTAAGAGACATGAGTGCCGTGACTTCCTCTTTCTGAACGTGCACTGTGCATTCGAAGCGGGAGGAGAGGCCCCTACCTATACCTTCTCTTCTGAGCTGTGTGTTGATAGCCTGCCAAGTTACAGCTGATAAGAATTGTGTCCCCGCTGGCCGGTGAGCGCGCGTGCATCAAACATATTAACCCTTCAATTTCACTCAAGTAAATTCAGAAGATCTTTGGATCGTTTTGTATATTGTTTTTTGGTCATTTAGTTTGAAAATTAGGTTTGCAAAGTAACAAATGGCTCATCCGCCAATAAAAATGCTTTTATTCTTCTGTGTAATGAACTGTAGCCTATGTATTGCACATTTATAGCACTTTTCATAACACAAATCAAGGTAGCATAAGAGGAGGGACCAAAGTAACCCAGATGCTTTATTTTAGCCTATAGTAGTTTGCATTGGTGTTGAACTATTCCCTATTTTTTTTTCTTTGAATACAGCCTAATGCTGCTAGTAAAATACCATACTCAATAGTAGACATGATATAGAATAATTACTTTTATTACAGTTTAACCAAATGTTTTAACAATAGGCTACAGGAGATATTTGAAAGCACTACACATGAATTGAATGCTATTCAATAACATTTGTGTCAGCGTGAATGTTCTCTTTTACTTTACATAAAAATGAATGCAGAAAAGGCACACATTGCTTCATAAAAATTCACCAGAATGCAGGAAATTAAGTGTTTAATGCTCAAATTTTTATGGGGGGGACCCCCAGACCCCCACTTATAATGTGTCCACACCCAATGTTTAAATAAAACCTGTCTTACGACTTTGCAATTCATGAATTAGTTTATTTTAATAAGATTTTTGATGTTTTATCACATTTTCCAATTGTCTTTATTTCTGATTTATTATGAACAATATATAAACTTACAGGACACTAGCAAAAATTATTGGGTGGGAGAGAGGACACGGTTTTGGGTCCCTCGGCCAAAAAATCTCACTCCAAACTTTTGGTGAAACTTGGCAGCCCTGCCTACATGCAGCATGACAGGGATTTGTCACACAGGAACTTTGATACTCAGTGCTGTATTTCTTAGAAACGGCCGCCTACGTGCCTGGAGGCTGTTCACTGGTGTTAAGCTAACAACACTTGGAAACATGTTTGATCGGTTTGACCTGATCTGTTGCAGTCAATTCAGGCTAAAGGGGATTCTTTTCACTTAAAGGTGCAGTGTGTAATATGACATCATCAGGAAAGTTCTACAAAGTTCTAGAATGCAACACTCCCTGGGTAACCCCAACCCTTTCGAATAATAACAGAAGCTACAGTGGCCTTCAAGGACAAGAACAATTCAAAATTTTAAACAATGCACCTGATGACATTCCAACTATGACACTTTCAAGATGGCGGCACTAGGCTTTGGTCCAAGATATGCAGAAATATGGACATCTATGAGATCCTTTCTAAGGGAAAAAATTATAATTCAAAAAAAAAATTTCAGCTATTATGCACTAAATTAAATGTACTTATGGATATTATAATTACTTTCTACAAAATCTGCTAGGAAATAAAACCCAAAATTCTACACACTGCAGGTTTAACAAGAAAAGTGGGCATCAGATTTACACTAAAAACACAGGTGACATATGGGTGTAGTCTAACTTGAAACATTTTATTGACATCTACAGTAACAGGTTTAAGATGTTAAATTAGAATAAATACAGAGTTAAGATACTGAACGTTATAATATTTACAAACTGGTATCTGTCATTGAATGTTTAGTTGTGAACAAAATAATTAAAGACAGATAAACTTGCATTGCACTGCACTGTTGAATTGCGGCATACATTTGCATTTAAAAAACAACACAGACATATTTACAAAGCATACGTTTGGGGTATTTAACAGGGGCACCTTGCATTCCTGAGAGGCATCAATTCCACAGCTGCCATTTTAGATTTTCTGAAGGAATACATAACTAAACAATTCACCCAGAGTTGTTTAGTTAACCAAATGTTTATAATCTGCACCTTATAAAACAAATTTTGATCAACATAGTGAACAACTTATTTACACAAAACTTTCACAGCAGCTGAATAAGAGAGGGGATTGTTAGAATCAATGTGTAACTGTGCCAATCTGAGATTCTCCTAAAGCTGTTGAACAAATGACCACGCATTGTGTACCTCACATTCGAATAGACATGTATGTTCCTTCCAGTATACTGGAATAACATACACAGAAACGCTCCTACAATGCAATATTTGCACAACCAGGACACACAGGACATTGCTGATGGTGCTGTGTTTGGGTAAGAAGATCATAATCAGATTTTAAAAAGGCGTTACCTGATTCAGAAAAAAAGTCCACTTCAAACACAGACACAATGCAAATTCCATGAAAAGCAACAAAAAAAGGAAAGTCTGAAGCAGAACACTGCCTTGCTCCTGGCCCTTTGTGCAAATAAGTGCTTGATGGTCGTTTTATAAAAAATAAAGTGTAAAACTTGGAGTTACACCGCTCCCAGTGGAAAACGTCATTGAAGAGCAGTCACAGCTCATCCTTTTCACTCAATTGTCCCCGTGCACACTGGGTGACACGTAGGTACGGAGGGCTCTGCTGTGTCCAAGGTTGAACGCCTGATTTGACACTGTGTGCGCCGCGCTCGCCGTTGCTGTGAAAACTCCGCCTGCTGGTGCTCTAGTCTCTAACGCGGAGAGAATCACGTTCTCGTAACAAAAGGGCTTCAGGAGAGTGGGTCATCGTTCAACAAACAGCAGGTTAATGTCACTTTCTGGGACCAGCAGCGTCCGTGTCATGGGCTTCACGGAAATCCCCTGCGGGTCCGGCTTCACGTCGAACTCCAGCAGGATCTAAATGGAAGCGGAACACAGAGAGAAATGGTTATGGCTTATCATGTGCAAAGTGCTGGGTAGTGAGTGACTCTTAACTGAAATTCCTCGATTAAAGGTGAAGTAAGCGATTTATTTATGTTAATATAAGTGTAAAATCGCTCTTTATTCATACAGTGATCACTTACATAATGTGCGCGTTTCATAAAGCCGATCTCTCAGTCAGCTGCTTTGCATGTAGGCTAATCGGCAAATAAACTTATTGGAGGATCCCAACATTTTTATCCAATCAGAAGAGAGAACGCTACGAATCGACCCTCGTCTCACTCATATATAGGCCTATATACACTCCATGGTCTCACTGCCGGTGCACGCCAGAGCAACAGATGGGTGAATGTGTATGCGCCTACATGGCGGAGCAGTTAAAATTCCTTCCCAATGTCTGTTTTGATGGTTTTTATCATGTTTTATCACACTTATGGATCTGAGATGATGCTAGATAACTTGCTGCTTGAAGACCGCAGTGCATTAATGTGGTGACTTAGGGACGAGCGAGGGGACTGCTAACTGCAGTAACTGACAGGAAGTTAGCTAAAAGAACCATTCCGCTTACATCACCTTTAAGTAATTAATTAAATTAATTAGTGCAGCTGGATTTGCACAATGGTTTCAAATCCCCCTTTTTAATTGCTTACATTATTCCAAGAAAAGAAATGAGGCCAAGAGGATTTGTTCAGCAACACTGCAGTTACCGACAACGTGTTTTTAATGGTAAACAATCTAAATGACTTGTTACGTAAATCAAATAATCTGTGTGCATGCATCATGTAAACGAGGAATGTATGCAGTACACAGCAACACACTGTTACTGTAATGTAAATGCATCTGGATGTATTCCCTTTTTAACAGTTAGTTTACTAATCAAACCAGCTGATTAGTTCTATATGACTGCAACTAAGCTGCTTTCAACCTGCGTGCTTAAATCCACTAAAACGACTGCTTTGGACTGGATTACGGACAGATTTGGGTCGTAATACTTTAAGAGCTAGTCACACTTCTCAGCAAAAAAATAGTCTTCCTTGTTACAAACTTCTTATAAAAAAGGGGTCCAGCCAACTCACCCTGGCAAGCGCGAGGTAAAGCTCCAGCTCGGCGATACGCCGGCCTATGCAGCTGCGTTTGCCCACGCCAAAGGGCACGGAGGCGTACGGGTGATGGGTCTGGTCCTTGTTCAACCATCGGAGGGGCTGGAATTCATCTGGGTTAGAAAACACTGCCGGATCCCGCGAGGTAGCAAAGTGGCACAAGGTGATCAAAGTCTGGAATTGCAAAGGTTGTACTGTCAGATACAGTATGTGTGGCTTTGACAAGGGAGAACCATTAACATGACACATATATCAATGTAGCCCGCTTCTGAGGGCTCCTTTCAGTGTAACACTCACATTTTTAGGGATGAGATAGCCTCCAACCTGGATGTCTTTGTCTGGGATCACTCTGGCATTGGCGGGAATAACAGGGTACAATCTGCAAAACAAAACGACATTGAGCAAAAATGAACCCCCCCGCAGATTGAGAAACGTATTGTCCTCACTCAGTAGATGTAGAGTGGAGTTATACCTGAGCACTTCTTTTACTGTGGCCTTCAGGAGAGGCATGCGGGCCACGTCCGCAGCCACCGGTATTCTCCGACCCCCCAGCACACCCAGCACCTCATCCCGGAGAGAGGCCTGCACCTCGGGGTGACGGGACAGCTCGTACAGCGACCATGACATAGTGCTGGAGATCTGAGAAAAGGCAGAGGGTGCACAGATGTTAGGTCAGTATCATTCGGGGGAGGGGGGGCGGGGGGGGGGGGGGGTGTGAAACCCAGTGAAAGAGGTGGACAGAGCCTTCGTTCTTACCGTGTCGACGCCGGCGAGGAGCAGCTCTGTGACGTTGCTGTAGACGGTCTTCATGGGCTGCCCCGTACGTGACAGGAAGTAGGTGAGATAGTTGCCTTCCAGCGTCTCTCCGCGGGCCACCTTCTCTGCTTCGGCCTTCATGCGCTGGTCAATGTGACCTTTTGCTGCAGGGACACATTGGGAAAAATGAACTCACTTGCTTGATGAAACAGAGCAGTAGGTCATGGGCTTTTATTTGAAGTAGGACAAAATCAAGTATTATTTCCCTTGATAAGTACCCAGAAAACCAAGCATTATTTATGATAAACACTTGGCTTTCTCACGCACTCACACACAGATTATAACCACAGTTTGATCCTGACACGCTCAACAATGAGATCCTGATGATCTTATTGTGCGTGACAGTTAAACCTGCAGTGTGTAGAATTTTGGGTTTTATTTCCTAGCAGATTTTGTAGAAAATAATTATAATATCCATAAGTACATTTAATTTAGTGCATCATAGCTGAATTCTTTTTTTATAATTATTCTTTTTTTCCTTAGAAAGGGTCTCATATATGTCCATATTTCTCCATACTTTGGACCAAGGCCTTGTCACCGCCATTTTGGAAGTGTCATAGTTGGAATGTCATCAGGTGCATTGTTTAAAATGTAGAATTGTTCTTGTCCTTGAAGGCCACTGTAGCGTCTGTTATTATTTGAAAGGGGTGGGGTTACCCAGGGAGCGTTGCATTCTCTAGAACTTTCTAAAACTTACTTGATGATGTCATATTACACACTGCACCTTTAAGAACGTTAATCTCCTGCTTCCCAATTCCAGCTTGCTCCAGAAAAGGCAATTATTTGAAACATTTTCTAATTTTGACATCCGCTTGAAGTCTTATTGTGCTGTGAGAGCGAGTGGGACTATTGGCTGAGTGGAAACAGCCATTAAAAGCTGAGGGGGGAGGGGGGGGGGGACACGGAAACTGATTAGTATAACTGATAAAGTGTGGAAAGAGTAAGGACTGAAGCCTCATCACAATATCATGTTAAGTCTTCTGACCGTCCCTGCTCACAAATATTTTATAAAATAGACTATTATTATTTATTATTACATTGATACCTTCCAATTATTCTAAAGCATTTTTGGAAATAAAATTTACTTTTTTAGCCTATAGGTATTTACAATAATCATTTTCAGATTTTCCAAGTGTTTTCCCCGGGACAACCCCAAGCTCAAACATTGAGGAGGGATTACCTACCAAAGTCAAACATGTAGTCCCAGGACTTGCAGAAGACATTCCAGGGTTTAGGAAACAGCCGGTGCATCCATCTTGGCATGGCCATGGTGAGCAGAGTCATCACAAACATGGTGTTGATCGACTGGATGAAGCGCTCCGTCTCTTCAGGGACCACCTCATTCAGGCAACCAATTCTGGACTCAAACAGCACAGAGGAAATGCCTGTCAAAAAAAAAAAATAATTGAGGAGGTGGGAAAGACATGTCACAAGGGGTTGACGGAAATGTAACATAACCTCAGGATAAAACCACATCAAAGTGACATTATTATCTTTGAAGTTGTCAGCTGCTTCATCATAAGAAGCAGGCATTTCTTTTTCATCCCATAATGTAGAGCATGGACTGAGTATTTTTAGCTTCATAACTGGATTGAAGCAATTACATAACTGTAAAGAAGACTTCAAACTGATGTGCAAACTATCTGCCAATACAACTTTAATATTGTTTACTTATGTGTCTTCAATACAAAGTTCTCGAATTATGGATTCTTTCAGTGCAGATTAGACCATGACATATTGATTCGTTATGTAGGAGGACCTTTGGCCTTATTCACTTTTTTCCTGATTTCACTCGACTTATAGCAACGGCTGTGAACGTCACAGTCTGGGCCCAGGCACCATTTAACATAACACAATGATTTGGACTGCGGTAGAGGTAGTGTTCGAGAACTGTGTGCAGGTAACCACACAGTCACTGGATTGAAACTGTGTTTAGTCTGGGGAAACCTGGAAGAGGAAAATGAATGAATGTAGCTCTCTCCTTTTTTTGCTGCAAGAAAAAAACAGTTGAGGCAGGGAAGAAAGTAAATTTTTTCATTCTGATGCATGTGTCCTAATTTCATTTGCTCTTTGAATGTTGAAATAATTCTGCTAATGAACCTGCATGCAAACGTATTACCAGGAAAATATTAAAGCACCAAGAGTACCTTTCCTTATGAAGCAGCATAAAGACTACATAAAGCATTGTCGAAGTTAATATAGGCCTATATATAAACTGTATATGTTAGGTATGTTATATCTTAATCTGTAGAGTATACAAGAAAACCCTACAGCTGTAGGATAAATGTAGTGCAGTAAAAAGTACATTAAGAGAAATGCTACAAACTACATTTATCCTTCAACTCTAAACTTTACTAATGTAGAAATACATAGTAAAACAAAAATAATAAAGTTAAAGCAGGGGTATGTGATTTCTGATTGGTCAAAATGAACATGAGCTGTACACTTTGACCAATCAGAGCGAGGCTTTGATTCTCTGTTCTTATTGGCTAGTGGGACTGTCCATTCACTTTGGCACGACTTTGTTGGTGCAGATCTTGTCAGGGAGGGACCATAGGGGAGGGACCAAAGAGAACAAGTGGAGCGGTTGAGGTATTTGGATTCGAATCTCTATCTCAACTGCCATTTTCTCCCATAATCCTCCACCCCAGCTTTAAGTGCAGCACCGACTGTGATTTAAAAGGCAGAGCGTTTCAGGTATTGCGATCGAAAGCTATCTATTTTAAGATATTTTGAGGAATCAGTCAGGCAGACTTTTGACTTTAAGTTAGTTCTAGGGTAAAGTATCTGAATACTTTTTCCGCCAATAAAAAGGGTGGGTTAAAGGTGTACTTGTTGTTGATCTTAAAGGTGTACTTGTTGTTGATCTATGATGGAAATGCTGGAATTGCTGGCTTTTGACAGGCATGTATGTTTAAAATACCATTGCTCTCACATGCAAATTGATTTGTGCATGTGGCTGGCCCTAATGACCAATGTTTACATGGTGTGGTACACACACAACCAGCAGTCCTTGTAGGGCATTACTCCTCCAGCCTAGGTTAAAACCTTACCCTCAAGGCCGAAGCGGTAAAACTCGCTGGCGATATCGGTGACAAGGCCTCGGGAACCCCTGCGGTGGCGAAGTTTGGCGACCAGGTCACTGACCACGCTGTTGAGGGTTTGGTCGTATGCTTCCACCGCCTTGGGCCGCAGCATGTGCTTCCCCAGGAGGCTTCTCATTGACTGCCACTCCTCCCCCTCACTGAGAAACACACACACACACACACACACACACACACACACACACACACACACACAAAGAATAGAATATTTATTTCCTCATTAGGAGCAGGAAATTGTGATGCCCTAATGACTCCTGTGTCACTGTGTAACAACTACTGTGTTGTTACATGTGTTGATATGGTTGAGCCTCTTTTGGTTAGCTGAATTGGAGTCTGTGTGTGTCATTGCATTGGGTGACCGTCTGACTCTTGAGAGGTTTTATTTACTTCAAAATTGTTGTTTGTTTTGTTTTTTGTTTCTCTTTCAGTTTTCCAAGGTTGTCCATGGGGTGGGGTGTATGTTTATTTTTATGTTTGTATGCATATTTTCAGAAAATCTATAAATAAAGTATATATATATTAAAAAAAAGAAGGAAATTAACAAATGCCCATGTTAGTATGGCATCAGTGCATCCGATTCCAGGTTAAGGACAAATGCAAAAAAACGCAAAAGAGGAAGGAGGCAGAGACAGCGGAGGGATACTTACGATGTGAGAAGGCCATAGTGATGTCCTCTCAGCTTCCTATAGTCCTTCCAGGAGGACAGGTCAGAGCGCATGGGGTGCTGGCCCTCCTGCCTAAGCACCTGCTCAATGAGCGCTGGATCAGCCACGTGAACCGTCAGGATGGGGCCAAAGCTCGCCTTCCACATGGGCCCGTACCGCTGCACCCCCTCCACCTGGGAGAGAGAAAAGAAAAAGAAAGAAAATAAGAAGGAAAGAAAGAAAGAAAGAAAGAAAGAAAGAAAGAAAGAAAGAAAGAAAGAAAGAAAGAAAAAGGGGTTAGCCTTGTAAAACCTGCAGGCTATTTCACTTGAGATACATAGCGTGAGCACGGTTTGATCAGCCAAATCTACTTATCTGCTTGGCTGACATTGATAACTAATTAGCAGAATGTTTGACAGGTTTACTGCACAGTAGACAAGCAGCACAAGACTATTATTTGATATGTTCTTAGTACTATCCCTGGATAGGCAGAATAGCCTACTTCTGTCAAGTTACCTTTGACAAAAAAAAAAATCTAATTTAAATTTAGATTAAATTCCCTCTTTGCTCAAAAATATGTGTTCCTTATTGTCACTTAAAGGTGCAGTGTGTAATATGACATCATCAAGAAAGTTCTACAAAGTTCTAGAATGCAACACTCCTTACACACTGCAGGTTTAAACCTGCAGTGTGTAGAATTTGGGTTTTATTTCCTAGCAGACTTTGTAGAAAATAATTATAATATCCATGAGTACGTTTAATTTAGTGCATAATTGCTGAATTTGTTTTTTTAGAATTATTATTTTTTTCCTTAGAAAGGGTCTCTTATATCTCCATATTTCTCCATACCTTGGACCAAGGCCTTGGCGCCGCCATGTTGGAAGCGTCATGGTTGGAATGTCATCAGGTGCATTGTTTAGAATTTAGAATTGTTCTTGTCCTTGAAGGCCACTGTAGCTTCTGTTATTATTCAAAAGGGGTGGGGTTACCCAGGGAGCGTTACATTATAGAACTTTCTTGATGATGTCATATTACACACTGCACCTTTAACTTAGATGTTTGAGCCTCACAGTGCAGGGTGATGTATGTGCAGAGTTTAATATAAGACTGCCTTTACAATCACTTGCTGAATGTTGAGTTACATTTCTCTGTGGTCGCTTTCAATCACAAGAAAAGATGATTTTGTGCATATGCATCATTATAGAAATTCTGTATATTCAGTGGGCTTTGATTAGCCTATGGATTCCGAGAATTGTTAACCACTTTATTTCAATGTGTTGATGAAACAGGCCTAGAAAGCCATTTCACAGAAATAGTGAAGAATTCTTCACCCCGTCTAGTGTATGGTTCTCCCTTACAACCATATACAATCAAGGATGAAATGCAATTACTGTGATGCAGCCTATGATGAATGCATTTCTTTTTAAATGCAAGAATAGTGTTTAATTGCAATGTCTTTAAAAATGTATATTTTAATTTATTTATCATTTACCTGTAACTCGTGCAGCCTTGACAACCCCCGTTTGGCAAATAGATCCCAGGCGAAGCTAGCGACCGAGGGTCCGGGCATGTCATCCAGGGTCCTCAACGCCTTAGTGGTCCCCACCGCACCGGCTGACGCGCCTTCAGCCCACCTCTCTAGCCACTTGACAAGAGGGAAGGCGCTCCGGCCGGACACTTTAAGAGCTTGCTGCAGCATCCTTCTCGTAGTGGAGTGGAGTGGAGGTAGTTGCTCATCTTGCAGTATTTATAACGCGCGACGTGCTTCTCGAACCTGCGGAGATGATAAAGCTGTACATTTGATTTGCACCGTTTGGGCCAATGGTGTGAATTCGGCGCAGGCCCCGCCCACGCACGCATAGGTCTCTACTGCGAACGAAGGCGTGAGCCGAGAGGAAGGTGTGTCCAATCACAGGGCCGAGCGCAGACCATCCCAGAGAAGACGGCACACGTGGAGGTCATGGGTAAATAATAGAGCGCGCCTCAGGCTTGTCTAGCCCCCTCAAATCCACCCAGACCTCAGCACTTTGCTCTCTGATAGTAGCCTACAGCATACTGTTTACAGTGATCACGCATTCGTGGAAACGGTGTCTTGTGTGCTTAAAAGATAACTTACCCTCAAGGCAAATGTTATTATTATAGATCCCCTCACGTATCTAGGCCAGCCAAGATTTCAAGCAGAAAGAGCTGGAGAAAATCCTGACCTGATTTCATGTTAACTGGATGTCGTCCAAAAGCACCATGTGGGCGGATTGTGAAGTAACAACCCTGGGGCTGTACTCAGATCTGCTTTGACTTTTACTCCCGTTTTTCGTATGGGCCTATGTTCCCCAAACTAGGATCCCCAGATAGAACACAATGTAACTTGAGTGAATTATGAGGCCCTATTTAATGCAGGATTCAATAGATATACAGGATTTGATTCCGATGTAGTCAAAGGAGGCTTTGGATGTTTTTCCCCCTTACATTTCAATCATGTTTTGGCCTATAAAGAATGCACAGGCCTTGGTTTGCATTGTTCCATGTGGAGATCAGAATCAATAATTATACCAATGTATTTTACCAAATCAACTTATCATAATAAAGACCCCTCACTGCATATTACTGAAAGTACATTTTAGTCTCTGTGTTCTTTGGTGCTAGGCATCATATGTTTTTCTATTGTAAGTTTTCTGTGATGTTTGAGTGCAAACCCTCTGAAATACAGTGTATGATTAGAAGTCACCCTTTGAGCAACCTTTTCCCCAAGTACCAGGCTTAACCATTTTAAATAATACATTGTCAACTGCAACAACCACCTGTAAAAAATACTACAGTCAAATGCTAGAATCCTATAGCCTGGTCCTACCAGACCGTTGCACTTTATTTCATTTGATGGGAAATGAATATTGAGCGGAAGTATGTAGGCGGGCGGTGCCAGGCTAAGAATCCTATAGGAGCTTACATAAATGTGTGCAGCCTGCAGGAAAGAAGAAATATGGGTTGGCGCCTCAGAATGAGCCCAGCAGCCGACAAAAGGTTGTTAAAAAAAATGACTTATTAGTGTTTTTTTTCCTTCTCATGATTATGATGTGCAGTAACAGTGGATCAGCACATGTTTTATGTCTGGGTATCCAGTAGATTTATGACAGTGCTACAGGTGTGCTGCCCTCAGATCTTCTGACATAGTAAAACGGGAATCAGGAGAAATGTATTTTGCCACATCACATATCTGCTCCTGGGTTAAAGGGACACCTCTATGGTTTATATCAAAGCATAGGCATGTGTTATAATGGCCCAGTCAAAGTCCAGACCTAAAAACAATTGAGAATATTGAGAAAGACTTGAAAATTGCTGTTGACAGACGCTCTCCATCCAATCTGATGCTGAATCTGAACCTTGAGCTATTTTGCAAAGAAGAATGGACAAAATATATCAGTTTGTAGATGTGCAAAGCTGGTAGAGAAATACTCCAATAGATTTGCAGCTGTAATGGCAGCGATAGAGGTGGTTCTACAAAGCATTGACTTAGGGGGCTGAATACTTTTGCATGCCACACTTTTCAGTTTTTTATTTATAATTTTTTTTTTAAACCCCATCTCATTTTCATTCACAATGTTGCACCACTTTGTGTTGGTGTATCACATAAAATCCCAATAAAATAAATGTACGTATGTGGTTGTAACGTGACAAAATGTAGAACATTTCAAGGGGTATGAATACTTTTGCAAGCCACTGTATGTCTGTCGCATCCATTCCCCGGTTGTTTTCATACGGAGGCTCTGTAGACACCGGACGTCACTTCCGGTGCACACTGGTTTGTGGGTCAGAATCGCCTAAATAGCATGCTGATTTCAACACTAAAAATCTTGGCCTGACGGAGTAGGCATCTGGGTATTTATAAGCATACTAAATTTGACCACAAGAAGTGGGACAACCAAAAATCTTTTTTCTGCCATATTAAATAGCGGAAAGTATGGGTATTAGAACAATTGTGAAAACATTTCCATTTGTTCTGTAATATAATTAAAAAATTAAAACTTTCATATATTCTAGATTAATTTAACATAAAGTGAAATGATTCTAAAATAAAAATATTTTGCAGAAGGTTGACA
Organism: Ammodytes marinus; assembly: GCF_949987685.1. Lineage (NCBI taxonomy): Eukaryota > Metazoa > Chordata > Actinopteri > Uranoscopiformes > Ammodytidae > Ammodytes > Ammodytes marinus. The sequence continues at coordinate 30,024,726 of NC_137233.1, forward strand.
TTTCAGTATTATAAATCCTTTTGTTGATTGATTCTATGTAATATTCTATTTTGTACTGGATTTTTATTCCATATACCAAAGAAAGAAATGAAATATTCCACTTTGTGTACCGAATCTAGAATATATAAAAGTTTCACTTTTAAAGGTGAAGTAAGCGTTTTTTTATGTTAATATAAGTGTTAAATCGCTCTTTATTCATACAGTGATCACTTTCATAATGTGCGCGTTTCATAAAGCCGATTTCTCAGTCAGCTGCTCTGCATGTAATCGGCAAACAAACTTTTCGGGGGATCCCGAAATTAATATCCAATCACTAGAGAGAACGCTACAAACCTACACCCGTCTCACTCATGGTCTCAATGTTTATGTGCCTTCAATGGCGGAGCAGGTAAAAATCCTTCCCCAATGTCTGTTTTGATGGTTTTTATCATGTTTTTATCACACTTATGGATCTGAGATGATGCTAGATAACTCACTGCTTGAAGACCACAGTGCATTAATGTGGTGACGTAGGGATGAGCGAGGGGACTGCTAACTGCAGTAACTGACAGGAAGTTAGCTAAAGAACCATTCCGCTTTCGGCACCTTTAAATGTACTTTTCCAGGATTCTATTTTTTTTTATGAACTGTATTTCCCGATCTGACCTCCTGTCGACATCCTTCAAAGGTCAAGTGAAGGGAGGGTGATTTTTCTGGCTTGCAGCAGGAAGATGATGGGTATTATGAGTATCACTACTGCTTGTGAAGACTGGATCTGATGAAATCTAATAGAGATTAGTGAAAGAAAAAAGACAGAAGTGATTCTGGGTGGATTTTGTAGACATTTACACAGAATTCTAGATGGATAATAATACACAGGTCTGTCTTGCACACAGGCAGGTGCAAGTAAAACTGAACACATGAAAAGCAGGGGGAAAGATAGCGAGTGTATGACTGACATAACAAAGACAGATTAGGTTGAACAAAGATGATGATAATCGGCAGTAAAGCATGTAGCCATGCAACATTTCATAACTGCCGCAGACAGCTGTATTGAATGAAGCCTCCAGGGGTTAAAGGGTATCGGAAGACTTTGGATTAGAACAATCACAGTTTACAAGACCCAGAGTATTTACAGTACTTGACCCAAACATGTGAATCAGACTGGGAGGGTTTGATGCTGAGTTACAAGGATACAAGTGGAGCACAGAGCAAAGATCAAATCCGCTATAGGTCATATAACGTCAACACAAGACACAAGACACAAGACAAGTACACAAGACTTCCCAAGTGGAAGATGGTTAGTTATCTTTAATTTAAGTGTGAAAGATAAGCAACGACCTCTGAAACATAAACAACTTTTAACTAAGGTTAGCCTTGTCTTGATGAGTCTCTGTCTTACACAACGCACTGCAAACAAATTAAAATCAAATGTGTTTTCGTGATATGCTGATAAGAAAGGTGTATTTGTTTGTTCAGGACTGTTCGTACGTCTGCCATAGAAATGAACTAACATACGTAACTATTTAACTATTTAACAATAAATTCCCCTCATCTGGCTTTATCTTGCTTTTACATAAGAAAATGCAACATATCAGACACAGGCTAATCTAGTTTAAATGTATTCACCGCTTCCATTATTCCAAGACTATGCTACATAAATTCTACCCTGCTGTATCGCCACTGTGTGATGATGGGATACTGTTGCATTATGTTTTGGGACTGTCCTCAGATTTTTTTGCAGAGTTTTTGCTTTCTTTTCAGAAGTTTACAAAAGGAGTCTTTGTCCTTTCTGGATGCTCAGAGGACTCTTCAATTCTCCCTCCACACATTCAAACAGCCCTGATATTGTTCATGGTACTAGCAAAGAAACTGATCCTCCAACCGTGGAAACCTGTAACTCCACCATGCTTTAGAAAAGGGTTGCATGAACTTGTTGCAGTTGTGCACATTGTACACAATCAGATGTGCATCTTCAGTTTCTTGTTCAGCAGGCTGTCAATTTAAGACCACACAAGATGCTGTCATGAATGAAACTCTCCTCAAAACCAGACATTTCTATTAATCTGGCCTTTCCCTGGGTAACGGGGATTAATATGAATTATGAGAAACATATTAAGAAATGCTGTGGAAGAATGGCTGCTTTGTGCTGTCGTGCGGTGTGAATTGATGTCGCCCAGTTGTAGATCATGATTCATGCTAATGAATGCAGCGGGGATAGCCTGAGAGGTATTTCTCCCTTACTGTATTGGCCCAGCGCCCAAAAGGGAGGCAGTTATACTCCCAGACTAGTGGGTTAAAGTTCATGGCTGCAGTCTGCCTGTCTGGGTGGTATCAGAGTGTCTTTGTACACGCGCACACATACACACGCGCACACAAGCACACGCATACACAATGACGTGTAGTTGAGTGTATGTGCCCAGAGGTGCAAATGAATGAGTGAGTACTCTAGGCTATGTGTTGAGTGGTTGTACTTAATGTTTTCGCTCACTCAGCTCAGCAGGCTGGTAATGATGGTGTATTTATGGGGCTTTTTAAAGTATGGTTTGAATGGCCATGATTGTTCACCCTTAGACACATTACTCCAAAAGTCCCATTAGATAAGCACTCCATCAGGGGCATATCACCAAATTCTGGTCTCCTATAAAAGACGTCCTGATGAGCCCCCACAATACAAATGTGTAAAAGCTATGTTTGTCTAGAGTCCAAAACAGTTGACTGGTCCCTCTCTGAGCCAGATAACACCACAATGTATGATGAATGACCAAATTGTTACTTGTACATAAACACAACCTGGTCTAATTACTTATAATAACCAAACACACATACAGTATCTCTCACAGGAATTTGGGAGACTATAATGGGGACCCTGGACCTTCTAGGGGGGTCCGGGATAATGCTCCCCATAAGAAAAATGTTAACCTCTTAAAGTAAAATTCATCAATCTGGTGCACTTTGAGAATAAATCTAAGGCTAAATCAACTGTGTCTTATGTGAGCAATTTAGTATTTTTTCCAGAATAATTTGGAGACACAGAATTACCAAAAAGCAGAAAGAAAAAATGTACATGTTTAAAAAATCCAGTCAGCTCAGGAAGTTTTTAAATAATCCCTTATCCCGAAGCTCCTTCTCTCTTTGAAGTTTTCTCTTGTTTATTTTTTTCTAGTGGTTCGGTATGGGCCCCTGGTCTTCGTGGCCCAGTTATTGAAAAAATAACAAAAATGTGCTGGCGAATGATCTTCCTAGGCCCAAAATAATGTAATTTTTTTTATTTGTATTTGCTGGCTCATGATAGCTGTTTATCCATTTCCTACCATTTTAGTCCCCTTTGACTAAGAGGGCCGTGCAATCTTGTTCATCAGTTTATCACAGGGCTCACCTCATCAAGTGTTATATATGAGCGATTGAGCCAACTTAAGTTAGTTGAGATTTGTTCAGCGTCCTCGTCTATTTATATTTATACATGCATGTTGTACCTATTTGTCTAATGCAGTTTTTAGGTTGGCTTTCACTGTTTTTGCCAAATGCCTAGCAGCTGCTTGTGAGCACACAGGATATGAGGATGTGGTAATGAAGAATACAAGTAGAGCAATACCATTTCTGAATAATATTTGATTTTCACCAGTAGGTAATTGATTAGGACTGTGTAAAAAACACTTTCATTTCGGAATCAGGAATCAGAAGACTTTATTGCCATATGACATGTCAATCATGTTGAGAATTTGACCTGGTACAGTGGAGCACAGTTTACAACAGGACAGGTGCAAGCACAAGACAGTGCAAACCAACATCATAGTGCAAAAAAAGTAAATGATATAATAAATAAAGAAGTGCCAAAGGGTTACAGGTAATGACAGACCATAGCAAAATCAAATTGGGGTCAATCCGGTTTCACTGCCAAGACAGACAATGCTGCAACCTCAGAAACATGTTTATCTGTTATAGAAGGACAACGTGCTGACACAGCCAAACCTTAAACCACTTGGCACTGTGTGATATTTGCTAATCTGAAGCAATCTTATTTAAATAATGAAGCGGGGATGATGTCATTCCCAACAGGTGGAAAAATTTAGAGAGCCTGAAGCTGTATCCCAATCGAGGGGCTGCATCCTTCTAAGGACGCGGTCTACGCGGTCTATGAAGGCCATAGCCTGTGAAGGCCGATTCGAAGGCCGAACGAGCGTTGTTAATTGAGACGGTCTACGCAGGTCTCGGTTTACGAGCATTTCCGGTTTGCGTAACAAGTCGTTACCTTGCGTGACGACTCGCCGCTCCTGTGCTGCCTAACAACCCTGATTGCTGCCAACGGAAACAGCCCTGTCAACGGAGGAAAAAAGAATAAGAAGTTGCCTACCAGGCGAAAAGAAAAAAAAATACAAGAAAAAAAGAAAGGAAGATCAAAGTTAAGAAGATGGAGCAACACGTTGCTGTTTTGTTATTTTTTATTTTATTTTATGCCATCTCTGAAAAAAACGCAATGAATCCTGGGATATGTTGGGCCGCGAAGGATAGGCTACATCTGTTGGACCCTTCAAAACCGTGAAACGAAGGCTGCATTTCTCGGCCGGATACAGGGCTGGACTGGCCATCGGGCGTCCTGGGCAATGCCTGGTGGGCCGGCAGGCATTTTGGGCCGGGCCCATAAAAAAAAAAAAAATGGACCCTCGGCTGTGTGACTCGGCCCGGCCAAGTCACACAGCCGAGGGCCGAGGTCCCTTCCCTCTCGGGAGTGCCGTGGACATATAAATGTGCTTGCAGGCTGTCAACTTCACCTGAAAGTTAAATAAAACTTTGTCCCAGGCCATTACTCATTATGATCGGTTCTAGGCTGGGAGGGCCCAAGGCAGAGGGGGGCTGCACCCAAAAAAATAATAACGTATTTTTATTTTTATTTTTTTACTGGCTCAATATAGGCCCCTGATCTTTGAAGGCCCAGAAAAATGTTATTTAGGGGAAAAAACTGATCAGGGGCCTTTCATTCGTCAGTACATTTGTTATTTTTTAAATAACATTGTTCGGGGCTACGAAGATCAGGGGCCTATATTGGGCCATTAAAAAATACAAACAAAGGGAAAAAATTCCCGAAGCTGACTGGATTTTTAAAGATGTACATTACTTCTTTCTGCTTTTTGGTCATTCGGTGTCTATAAATTATTCCAGAAAATAGTACTAAATAGCTTACATAGGAAACAGTTGATTTAGCCTTAGTTTTCTCCTCAAAGTGCACCTGATTGATGAATTTTACTTTAACATTTAAAAAAATCTTCCCGGGGGAATTCTTTTTTAAATTATTATTAATTAACCTTTATTTATACAGGTAAAATCTCATTGAGACCCAGGGTCTCATTTACAAGAGAGACCTGTTCAGGTAGGCATCAGCAGCAACACAAAGTTACAGACTAACTAAACATACAGGAGACACAACACAGAACACAAACGGTAAAATAACGCAGTACAAAGGGCAAAGAACAAGTTAAGTACAAGTTAAGTTATGTACAAGTGCAGACCCCCACGGACTGTCTCAACAGCCTTCCTACTAGCAGTCTAAAATCCCCTAAAGGAATAAAACTGGACAGCTTCAGCCTCTGCTGGAGCTTGTTCCAGGTTGCAGGCGCAGCGTAGGAAAATGCCTTCTTTCCCAGTTCAGTACGGACTGACGGGATGGCAAATGAGATGAAGTCCAGGGACCGGAGGCTGTGATCGGACTGTTTCCATGCCAGATACATTGACAAATAAGAGGGCAGCAGTCCGATAATGGATTTATAGATAAAAAGATACCAGTGAGTGGTTCTGCGCATGGAAAGTGAAGACCAGTTTGTGAGAGAGTACAATGTACAGTGATGTGTGAGGGGTTTACAATCAGTTATGAATCTCAAGGCCCCGTGATATGCGGCATCCAGCAGTTGCACGGAGTGAGCAGAGGCATTCATATATACAACATCCCCATAATCCAGGAGTGGCAAGAAAGTGGCCGCAACAATACGTTTTCTGGCTTTAAAAGAGTAACAGGCTCTATTTCTGGGAATGCTCCCCCGGACCCCCCTAGAAGGTCCAGGGTCCACGACACAGTCTCCCAAATACCTGTGAGAAACACTGTGTGTGTGCATGGTTATTAAGAATCATTAGACCAGGGTTGTGTTCAAGTACACATAATGATTTGGTCATTCATCAATAGAAGCATTGTGTTGTTATCTTGCTCAGAGAGGGACCAGTCACTCATACATTTTGGACTATAGACAAACACACATGTTACATGTTTGTGTTATAAGACCGCCTCTCGGATAGCCCATCAGGACTTCCTGTATAGGGGCCCAGAATGTGGTGCAATGCCCCTGCCTCCGCATATCGTATACATAATCATGGTGGGCTGCCATGGCCAAAAATGCCAGGGCCGATTTTTTGTCCCAGTCCAGCCCTGGCCGCATATGAAGGAGCCTTCCAAACGGGACAAGCCTTTGCGCGCCGCTATGACTCAATCGGTCTTCAAATGCAGCCTTTGTTGGCTGCGGCCCCTCGAATGGAATAACGCTTGAGAGTGCTGCAGCTGTTCTCCGTTTCAAAATAATAGCCACGTTTGAGTAGGAGCCGTCTGGCTCAGACCTGCGCAATTTTGACGCGCGTCTTGCTGAGTGCACAGCATTTTTGCTGTGCGCTCAGCACAGCAAACAAGGCTAATGACTGCATGGTGTCCATCAGTAGCAAAGCTGGCTGGCAGTTTATGGAGGTGGTGGGATTACATTGGACTTGTAATATAGATAACTGTATTGTTTCCATATAATTATTACTATTAACTTTAAATGATTTACTTTAGGGACAAGGGTGGTCATTTGGCTATAATTATGGTGTATGTATTTTTTTAAATAGTTTAAATGTCATAATTTCCACAGAACTAACATTAGCCTCATTATATTCAAAGCTATTGTAGATATATAACATGTTGTGTAGGTTGGGCGGTCTCCATCCTTGATTCTCATTATACTGCACATACTAATTTTTTTACTTTTTGAGTTTAATATCCGAGTGCCAAACATTGATTGATTGATTTGGTTGATTCAATTTATTTCAGACATATCAAAATTACAAAACAAAATGAAAAGCATGAAAATACAAAAAAACATGTCCAAATGATTTCACAATTTTTTTTAAATAAACACATTACATAGGATAGGATAGGATTTACTTTACTGATCTCCAATGGGGAAACTGGTTTGCCACCATAGTCTGTACAACATACAACACAGGAATACAGTAACAACATAAAACAAGCATAATCACAGGGGGAGTGTGGTCCACTACCATAGGCAAGGCAAGGCAAGGCAAGTTTATTTATATAGCACAATTCAGACACAAGGCCACTCAAAGTGCTTTACAGGGGCAAGATTAGAATACATTAAACACATTATAAAACATTTAAAAGCGAATAAAAGAAGCAAATAAAGAAGCAAATAAAATGAAAATTGCAGGTTAAAATGGAAACAAAAAAGTCTTCAGACTCACAAAAAAGTCTTCAGACTCATAGTAAAAATAGAAGGTTAAAAAAATAGAAGGTTAAAAAAGGGAATAAATAACAATATAACAATACTATGATGTGCAAATGAGCAATGTGCAGTAATACAATCAAATCAAATCAGCAGTCATGATTAAAAAGCCTAGCTGCTGCAGGAACAAAAGACCTCATGAATCTCTCTGTAGAGCATTTCGGTAACAGGAGATGTTTACTCCTGCCACTTCTAACAAAAGTGCAGTGCAGGGGGTGATCGTCATGTGACAGGACAGTCCTAAGCTTCCTCCTGGTTCTCTGCTCTGTGATGACCTCCAGAGAATCAGGGCTCATACCAATAATGGATCCTGCCTTTTTTATCAGTTTGTTGACCCTGTTCCTGTCCTCTACTGTCAGGCTGCCACCCCAACAAACAACAGCATAAAAAAGGACACTTGCAACAATACCGTGATAAAAAACATTAAGAAGTGATCTGCTGATTTCAAATGACCTGAGTTTCCTTAAAAAAAACAATCTGGACTGGGCTTTTTTTTAAATGACACTGGTGTTCACTTTCCAGTCAAGCGTACTGTCCAGATGCACACCAAGATATTTGTACGAGGGGACCACCTCAACTGACTGTCCCCTAATGAGGATGGGGGTTGCCTGTGCTTTTTTCTTTCTAAAATCAATAATGAGCTCCTTCGTCTTATCAATATTCAGAATCAGGTGGGCTTCCTCACACCAACTGACAAAGCTATCAACTTCTGTTTGGTAAGCCGTATTGACATCTTTGGTTATATAGCCAACTAGGGCAGAGTCATCCGAAAATGTTTGCAAGTGACAAAGTTCACTGCTGTGCCTGTGGTCAGAGGTGTACATTGAAAATAAAAACGGAGATAAAACCGTACCTTGTGGGGCCCCAGTGTTTGTGGAAATAATGCCAGAGCTAGTACCATGAAGCCGTACAAACTGGGGTCTACTAGTGAGGTAGTCTGTGACCCATGCAACAGTGGAGCTGTTGAGGTTAAAATTGAAAAGCTTGCTGGCTAAAATATGTGGCTGCAGTGTGTTAAAAGCACTAGAAAAGTCAAAAAACATTATTCGTACAGATGCATAGGTTTGCTCCAGATGGCTGTATACCCTGTGCAACAGGTAGAGGAGGGCATCGTCCACACCCAGCCCTTCTCTATAGGCAAACTCTAGTGGGTCCTGAAAGGCACATACCTGCTTCTTTAAATGCCCTAGTAAAGTCCTTTCGAAACATTTCATTAAGTGAGAGGTTAAGGCAATAGGTCTCATGTCTTTAAGTGCTCTGGCGTTAGGTTTCTTAGGCACGGGCACAATACATGAGGTTTTCCATGAAACTGGAATTTTAGACAGGGACAGAGACAAAGAAAATATAAAATGCAATACTGTACACAGCTGATCAGCACATACTTTTAAAACTTGTGGCATGACCCCATCCGGACCAGGTGCCTTATTTACATTTTACATGACAAATTATAGGTGGGGTGTATGGGGGTGCTCCCCCCAAAATTTTTGAATGCATTTCCTTAATTTCCTGATTTCTGGTGGATTTTTATCCACCGATCTGTGCCTTTTCGGCATCAATTTATGTTGGAAATGTCTTAATTTTTGTAAAGGCAAAGACAACATTCAGGTTCCTGGTGAAACAATTATAAAGGACTATAATGCAGTAAGGAACTCAGGCATTCTGGATTGAGCCACAATATTTATTCTCCTGGATTTTTCAAAACTTTCTGCACATTCAAAACATATCACATGTTTTGTTTTTTTAGGAATCATGACGCAGCACCAGTGTTAGCTATTACACTTTACATTGGTAATGAAATGCCAAGCCACCATTGGAAACGAAAGGGGTGGGCTATCAGCAGCTAGCTAACGTTAGCTAGTTGGCTAAATTGTAACTTAAAGCAAAAATTAGAAACCAGATCATTTTGGCATTAATCCTTAGACACTTGACGCAATCAATCATCAATATTGCATGCTATTTAGCCACATACAGTCATATGAAAAAGTTTGGGAACCCCTCTCAGCCGGCATTATAATTGACTCTGCTTTCACAAAAAAAAAATATAAAAGTGGTATGTCTTTAATTTACCAGGAACAGTTAAGTACTGGGATGTTTTCCAAACAAAGATTTTTTGAAAAGCAGTATTTGGTTGTATGAAATAAAATAAAATGTGAAAAACTGGCTGTGCAAAAATATGGGTACCCTTGTGGTTTTGTTGATTGTAATGCCTGTAACAGCATGTAAAACTGATGACTTTAAACACAAAGTTGGTTGGATTATGTTGTTAAGCCTTGAACCTCATATAATTGTCTGTTTAATCATGAGAAAATGTATTTTAGGTGCCTAAATGCAAGTTGCACTTCTCTTTGACTCTCTGCTGAAGTGAGACAGAATGGGATCATCAAAACAGCTCCCAAAAGATCTGAAAAACAAAGATTGTTCATTGTCATGGTTTAGGGGAAGGCTACAAGAAGCTTTCCCAAAGGTTTGAATTGTCAATTTCGACTGTAGGGAACGTTGTCAGGAAATGGAAGGACACAGGCATAGTGGCAGTTAAACCCAGGCATGGCAGACCAAGAAAAAAACAGGAGCGGCATAGGTGGAGGATTGTGAGAATGGTTGCACACAACCCACAGATCACCTCCAAAGGCCTGCAAGAACATTTGGCTGCAGATGGTGCATCTGTACATCGTTCAACAATTCAGCGCAATTTGCACCAAAACATCTGCTTTTTATAAAGACCAAATAACTTAATTTTTGTCTCATCAGTCCAAAGCATTTTCTTCCAATATGAAGCTGGCTTGTCTAAATGAGCTTTTGCATACTCCATGCAACTGTATCTGTGGCGTGGGCGCAGAAAGGGCTTCCTTCTCATTACCCGGCCATACAGATGTTTTGGTGCAAATTGCACTGAATTGTAGAACCATGTACAGATACACAATCTGCAGCCAGATGTTCTTGCAGGTCTTTGGAGGTGATCTTTGGGTTGTGTGCAACCATTCTCACAATCCGCCGCATATGCCGCTCTTGTACTTTTCTTGGTCTGCTAGACCTGGGTTTAACTGCAACTGTGCCTGTGTCCTTCCATTCCCTGACAACGTTCCTTACAGTAGAAATTGACAATTGAAACCTTTGGGAAAGCTTCTTGTAGCCTTCCCCTAAACCATGACAATGAATAGTCTTTGTTTTTAAGATCTTTTGGGAGCTGTTTTGATGATCCCATTCTGTCTCACTTCAGCAGAGAGTCAAAGAGAAGTGCAACTTGCATTTAGGCACCTAAAATACATTTTCTCATGATTAAACAGACAATTCTATGAGGTTCAAGGCTTAACAACATAATCCAACCAACTTTGTGTTTAAAATCATCAGTTTTACATGCTGTTACAGGCATTAAAATCAACAAAACCACAAGGGTACCCATATTTTTGCACAGCCAGTTTTTCACATTTTATTTTATTTCATACAATCAAATACTGCTTTTCAAAAAATCTTTGTTTGGAAAACATCCCAGTACTTAACTGTTCCTGGTAAATTAAAGACATACCACTTTTATATTGTTTTTGTGAAAGCAGAGTCAATTATAATGCCGGCTGAGAGGGGTTCCCAAACTTTTTCATATGATTGTATATTGGCCTATTTACAGCCCTCAGAAAACTGACAGCTCTTCTTGAAAGTTCATCAATTCATGGCTTAAAATCCTGAGCTGTGGAACTTTCAGCAGACATTCCTAGCTGTAAGCAAAGTACATTTCTTAGCAGTTGGGAGCGTATGCGATGTGCGGATATGACACAGGCTCCATGAAGGATGAACAATTATTATTATTATTATTATTATTATTATTATTATTATTATTATTATTATTATTATTATTATTATTATTATTATTATTATTATTATTATTTTTTATTTTTTTTTTAGAATTCATTCAAATCGGCCGAATTGATTCGCGGGCCACATCAGAACGTGTCGCGGGCCATGGCCTTGAGTTTGACACGTGCATTACGGTATCTACGGTGGGCCCCTTTGTTTACATACCCTTTGTTTACATAACAGTTAAAGCGTCTAGGCTGTTTATTTGACACCAGGGGGGTATACTACGAAACAAACTCAACAGAGCCCGGCTCTCTTTTTTTGATCTGGTTCAACATAACACATACCCTCGCTCAGAGCTAACCGGTATCACGAAGGCAGTTATCAACCTCTTCTGTTGAACGAGGGTTTCAGCTTCAGGCTCTGTGCGCGTCCCCATGAGAGGGGGCGTTTGGCCGTCATTTGACTCTGTTTCCGCACTGACTGGACTGATCTTGTGCCGCTAACTTTACACTAACGGACTGATTGCGAGCAGCTGACTTCGCTGACTTCACAAGAGTTTGTCAGTCTGAATTATCACAGAACAGCAGAAAACAGAGAGCCGAAAAAAACTCTTACTGCAAATAAGGAGAGAGTGGAATGTTGTCAGAAAATTGGGCTACTGAATTGATTAATTTATTTTACAGATCGTTCTCGCAGTGCGTAACGTGACATTATAAAGCAATTAAAGGTTGAACTCTGATTTAAACAGTACACCATTTAGCCTAGTTGAATGATAATCCTACACTTAAGAATCTGATTTAAGTCTGACACTGTCCCCTAATGAATAGCATTGCATAGCCTATGTGGAAAACCACCGTAGTTTTGGGCCACATCAAAATTAATACAATTTTGATTTTGATTTAGGCTAATAGCCCTTTATTTGCATCTTATAAATACCATTAAAATAAATAGCCTAGATACAAAACCTGTAGTCTGTATTTTCCGGACAAATATGAATCTACTGTGAGAAGCTTAACCTGCGAGTCTGCAGCGATGTCCGAACTGTGACAGCTGTCACCTGTCACGTCCCAACTGTAATCGCTACTGATGAAAAGAAAGAAGCCTACAGTGAAATAATGTTGCAACCTGTGATTTTATAGAACGCTTCATTAAGAGCCAGTGTGTGTAGATCGCCAGGTAAAATCATTTGAGGTGAGAGCATAGAGTGGCGCTGCATAGGTCTAGGCTATTTTACATTTTCTGCATCAATAACTATGCATGTGGCAAAAAGCCGCAGCGGCAGCGCGATGTTACAATTCACTCTAATGTAAGCCTTATGTCACGGCTTCGTTTTGTTCATTTACTTACTGATCAATAAGTTTACTGATTTAACTAGTTTACTCAGTGAGAAGTATCGCTCAGACAATATAGTCAGGTCCGCGGGATTTAAAAATGTGTAGTTTCCTTAAAGAGCAGCGCTCTAAGAGCCGAATTTAAACTCAAACTCTGCAACAAAAACTGGTCTGGGCAGGTTAGCCGTGCAGCCTCTGTTACCACGGTGATATAGCCAGGTAAAAATAGAGCCACCTTTCGTGATACCGAAAATGCTGGCTTTAGACCGCTTTAGACTCAACAGACCTCGCTCAGCCCTTAATCTCGCTTCGTAGTATACCCCCCAGATATTTGACAATCAGTGATATTGACGACAAGCATTCTCCAGAATCGCTGACTCCACCATTAACTGCTGTGTGTGTGTGCCATTGATTGAGAGTAAAGTATTTTTTTAAACACATCCTTGTGTTATAACTTGGGGCAGCTGCCTCTGTGAACACGTTCAGAGGAGGATTAACCTTTGACCTCAACAACATTCTGATGTCCATATGTAACAGCTTATTTAGGTATGAAGCAAAGGCAACATCCCACATTGCTTTACTTGTGTTGCCAAATGTTAATCATTAAGATTCCCTTTCTTCGATTCCCCTGCAGTGCATTTAAAAGTGAAGTAAGCGGTTTATTTAAGTTAATATAAGTGTTAAATCGCTATTTATTCATGCAGTGATCACTTAGGTAATGTGAGCGTTTCATAAAGCCAATCTCTCAGTCAGCTGCTCTGCATGTAATCGGCAGATAAACGTATTGGAGGATCCCAAAATTTTTATCCAATCACAAGAGAGAACGCTACAAACCGAAAACCGTCTCACTCATGGTCTCACTGCCGGTGCACGCCAAAGCAACAGATGGGTGAATGTTGGGTGAATGTTTATGCGCCTACAATGGCGGAGCAGGTAAAAATCCTTCCCAATGTCTGTTTTGATGGTTTTTATCATGTTTTATCACACATGGATCTGAGATGATGCTAGATAACCCGCTGCTTGAAGACCGCAGTGCATTAATGTGGTGACCTGGGGACGAGCGAGGGTACTGTTAACTGCAGTAACTGACAGGAAGTTAGCTAAAAGAACCATTCCGCTTACAGCACCTTTAAATAAACTCGTTTGAACATTTTCAAAGATGTAATTTGGTTGACTCAAATGGCTTTGTTGCCTCATGGCAATAATAAGTGATGCACTAGACTGGTTAACATTTTCACACCATAATTCATAGTGTAAATACCTCCTGTGTTTTTCAAAGCACATGCAGAATTCACAACATGAGTCAAATGTTATTTTGTCAAGCTAATGTGGTTTTTCCTGGCTCAGAATGGGCCTTTGGGGGGTCAGTACGCGACCGACTTTTATGTGCAACAATAAAGGCAAAAAATGTGTGTATTTTAAGAAGGGTATAGGCCTATGGGGTTTGGAGAGGGGAGTTTCTCTAGCTAAAGAGCATTTCAGTCAGCCTGTCAATCACTGTGTTACCATGGAGCTCACTGACTCTGATGAAATCACAATAAACAACCTGTAGATATTAACTGATTAATAATGTAATTGTGTATAATTGATCCAAACCATGGAAATTGCAAGAAGGTATGGATGCTCGATAATGAAAAAATCATAATCATGAATTTTTTGATTGACATTTTGTAATCACGATTATTAAGACAGTTATTCATTGATTTAAGAACATCATGCTTTTATTTAACTTTTAACAAGGTTGTTTCTATAAACACCATGGCTTTGGACTTGAAATATATCCTAATTGAACTGAAAACAAGGAAAATGCAAATAGATAAGTGAAACATTTAATATGAAAATATTTTTATTGTGGAAAAAAGTGAGCATCTTTGTGAAAAATATTTTTAATAATTGAATAGATGAATATCATAATAAAAATAAAACGTTGCAAATGGTGTTGATAGGGCACGTCTTTTGCTAGCATTAAATCTAAGGGCATGATTTATTTATGTCTCATCATGGAGCTGGCTGGATGGCCAATTGCATTGTACATTGTTGACTGTTGTGGTTGCAGGAGTCAAGGATCCTTAAACTACCTGTGTAAACTACCGCTCCCTTTTTATTATTTTATTGCTTGGTCCATAGACCACTATGAATCGATTGTAACCCTTATGCCTTGTTAAAAAAAAGTTACACTGAGTATGTTAGTGGACATTTGTGTATGTTGACCTTTAAACTGCAATAACATTATAAAAGATCAATATTTTTTCCCAATTTTTTTCTTCCATTTTCTACACTCAAATTCAATATTCCAATTTTTTTTATCGCCCATCTGAATTATAGGTGAGAAAATAGATTTTGGGGCATTATTACTTTTTGCATAATGTCAGTTTGAAAAAAAAAGTTACACTGGGTATGTTAGTGGAAATGTGTGTATGTTGACCTTTAAACTGCAATAACATTATGAAAGGTCAATATTTTTTCCCATTTTTTTTCCCATTTTCTTCATGAAGGAGTTGTTGTTCATTCTATGTTATGGTTTAATAAATGGTGATTATAAATTAACCCTTTAGATGCCAGTTTTGATCATATACCACCAACCGCTTTTTTGAAAAATACACTAAAATTCAATATTACCAATCATTTTTTTGACTTTGGTTATTATTAGTATCACCCGCTTACCCATCTGAATGATGGGTGAGAAAATCGATTTTGGTGCATTATTACTTTTTGTTTAATGTCAGATTGAATAAAAAAAAGTTAGATTTCTACCATTGACTTACATTATAACAAAACTTTTTTGGCAACCCGCCTTTAAATTAAAGTGAAACATTGTTTTTGCGTCTGATTTCCCATTTTACTGCAGAAAACACAATGCAATTTGGTAAAATTAAAGAGAATAGTAACATTTACCCATTTTATCACCTCTTTTATCATCGTCTTTATTTCAAAATATGAGTTTTTATGATGAAAACCACTCACTAAATCTACAAAATACAAGCTTTAAAAAAAAAAATTAGTTTGTATATGTGTGTATGTGTCTGTGTGTGTGTGTGTGTGCGTGTGAAAGTTCATGTGTGTGTGTGAAAGTGTGCTTGTGTGTGTGTATGAGAGGAGAGAAATTAAAACGGGTACAGATTTGCAGCCCTAATAGCCTATGACACATGTAAACACACACACCCCCAGACACACACAATCTTATTTTGTCATGGACATGCAGACAGCAGTCCATACTTTACATTCCCGTATCATAAAGTTCAATGACCTGGTTGAATATCAAGTTGCACAAATCATGTTCAAAGCTACAAATAAACTGCTACCAGGTAACATACAAAAACTTTTCTTTGACCGAGAGGGGGGTTACAATTTGAGGCAACAGTTAAACTTTAAGACACTGGCGGTACGCATGACTTTAAAATGTCATTGCATCTCAATTGGGGGTGTGAAACTGTGGAATGGGATGAGCACGGAGCTAAAGCAATGTCCAGACATGATCCAGTTTAAAAAAAGGTTCAAAGCAATGATTTTCATAAGGTACAGGGATGAGGGTGTGAAGTAAGAGGGTAATTATAATTATATGGATATATATACTGATTGTATAGATATGTATGTATTGATTGTTTATAAATATAAATATAGATATATGCATTATATAAATATATAAAATATAAAAAATGTATATATATTATAGTACAGAGAATATAGATAAGAGAGGCGAATATAATTGTTGTTTTTGTTTTATTTTATTTTATTTTTTATTTTTTTTATTTAATAAATATTTTTATTTTTTATTTTTTTAAGGAAAGGGGTAGGATTAAATAAGTGTATACTTCTTCCTGCTCCTTTTCAGGCATATTTATTGTATTTCCATGCTTTTCATTTTGTTTTGTATGTTGTATGTCTGAAATAAACTAAATCAAATCAAAAATCAAATCAAATACTATCCATATCAGAACACCTTTGACAATTTTCTTTAGATTTGTTGTCGCAGTGGCCAGTAATCCGGAAGTTTGACAGAAAATATGAAAATTCCCATATTTTTCTCATTTGTGTCATGAGGCATGTTTGCTCCTCAGTTGGAGACCGTATGAAATGCATAAATCTACTAGATATGAGTTACAACCTAAAATTTGATGCCTCTCCTTCAAAATGAGTCCAAACCATGATATAAATCCTGATTAAATCTTGCCATGGCCAAGGAATCAAAAATACTGGTTTTATGGCTTTCTATGAGTTTACGAAATAGCCTATTTTTACACAAGGATTTCAGTGTCTGTGATTTGAGTACACACAGACTAACTCCTGGAACATATTTTTTCACTTCAACCATTTTGACTTAAAGAGGTATTCACTAACTATAGGGGAGAACGGGGTAATCTGAGCCACTTTTTACATTTGCCCCCCTCTAAGCGAGCTAAAATGATTTATCACTCAAATTTACACATTTCCCATTAATTCAGGATGTTTCCTAGAAATGGGCATTAGCAGAATTTTTTCAAGACAAAGGGCAGTGAAAATATGATTGTTATAAAAAAAAGTTGTCATGTGGCTCACTTTACCCCAGCTGTGGGGTAAACTGATCCACTTACTTTTTCCACTCTGAAACTACCATAACAACACATATTGTAACAGTAAGAATCCTGAAAGCTAGCCACACATTCCAGAACTAATGTCGGACTAGTAAAAGAATGATGGGGTTAGGTCAATTAAGCAAAGCAAATTTTCTAAACACTTGAAAGTAACTCTGAACAAAATCAAATACAACATATTATAATTCAAAAGGTTTTAATAAGATTCAAATTAAAGATAGAACCAGTTAGATTAGAACACAGTCTGGGGGTCAGAACACAGGACCCTTAGAGCCAGCTTGTGTCTGGGGGGTCAGAGCAAAGAACAATCAGAACCAGCTAGAGCAGCCTGGGACTCAGAACACAGGAGAAGACCCAACTGGATTATAACATCAGCCTGTCATGGGCAAACATTTTTTTTGAGCTTGTTTTTACATAACTTCATCAAGTTTGCTACAGAGAAATGGGAAATTAGATTCAAAATAATTTTTCACTTTAATATAAAGGTGGCGGTCAAAAATGTTTGTTATAATGGAAGTCAATGGTACAAATCGTGTACTTAACATACACAGTGTAACAAAACATCTCACAGTCAAAATAAAGTGGAAATGGATGAAACTCAGAATATCCAAAATTCATTGAAAAACACACCTCCTTACCAAATTTTATGGCTAGGGAACAATCACAGCCAAAATTATCTCAAAAATGCAACCCCAAATACACAAATTTCCACTAACAATGCATAAGGGTTAAGTGAGTAACGAAATATGGTTGCGAAATTTTATGTGCAGACATAGTGTCATATGCCTTTTTTCCTCTCTTTATCTGTCTCTCTCTCTCTCACGGTCGCGTATACAGTATGTCACGTGACTTGCGTGTCCGCGCGTGACTTATCTTGCACATCATTTTAGTCTGTTGTGAGCAGGCCCCCAGGATGCTGCCTTCTCCGAGCAGCCAGCATGGACTAGTGGCCAACCCATTGGTACTGCATGCTGTGAATGGGAGCTTATTTTCATGGTAGCCCTAAGGCAGATTTCCCTGTCCACACCAATACAAGCGGCGAACAAGATTGTGTCGCCGCAAAATTTTTCTGGATATCAATCATAGGCTCAAACTTATCTTGAGACCATATACTATTAAAGCTGAAGTTTTTTCATTTCAAAACACCACATAAAGCGTTTTATTAGCCCAACGGCTTTTAACGGCTTTCAGTTTGTTTTCGAGGGAGGAGGAGGGAGCGGCACGTCATACACTTGGGCGTGCCAGGGCTTACATGAAAGCAATATGGCAGCTACCTTGTTGCTTCTCTGCGCCTGAGCAGCTTTCATAGGAATGAATGGGCGCCATTTTTCAATACGGTGTCCATTTCTTTATATGTCCATGGTTGTGAGTCTGAAGTGTTTTCAGACAATACAATTAGTTTTACGTCTTCTAGAAGTTGAAAAAAAGCTAGGGAGGGGCCGAGCGGAGCGCACGGCCGAAACAAGGGTTCGCTGCATTTAAAAGCCTGCATGTCACGGCGTGCGGAACAATGATAGTTTTATTACGATTATTTTGTTTTCATGATTGAGGGAAGCCGTAATAGTAATGGAAATTGAAACTCAAGTTATTGCCTAGCTCTATCTATAAGAAGGAAGACTTATATTGGGATCAATTTGGAGAGATTTTAAATTGCTAAATGTATTTCAATCTTTATCATTTTGGCGCTGGTGATTTTCCTTTGGCGCTGACTAAATCCTCTTTGGCGGGCGCCGAAAATTTCTCTATGCAGGAAAAATCCTGAATAAGGCTGCTTTCTTTCTCATTTCATGTTTAAAACTGCACAAGAAACACTAACCTTAATATTTTAATGTTATAAATGCTAATTTGAGCAATGTGTTCTATCCCCACGGCTTGGACAATTTGTTCAGTTAGCCAAGAACGTGACATTAGATTTATCTAGGAGTAAATCATTGGAAGTGGAATCCCTGAATTTGCTTTTCGTGGGAACAGATGACGAGAGAGATTGCTTAACTATTAAAAACTTCCAACTGTTTCCTCATAACCTGGTACCACTTGGCTTGGAGCCGAAACCTTCAGTGTCAAGGAACTGAGCAAATAGCACTGTACAAGAGTGGGCATGCATTTTACATTCACAGATGGACTTTAGCCCACAAGCACAAAGTAAATCTGTACATTGTCTATACTGTATACTTCCAAGACTCTTGGGAGACTGTTAAATTACACATACTAGTCTGTCAGCCTTCTGTATATTCATTGATGTTCTTCTAAGATAAAAAAGTAAGCCCTTTTCAGATATTCGTGATTTTCAGTTTATGGGTGCTTCAATTACTCTGAAGTTTTCCAGTGTATGGGCATGTGCTGTCCTGTTCATAATCACCACCCCCTGCAGCGGCACACCTGCACTGTCCTGTTTCCAAACTCCTGACAGACAGAAATACCAACCTGTAATATACAGCTAATATAATTAAATGAGCAGAGAAAACTCACTTGGACTTCCCAAAGCTCTTTTGCAGAAACGTCTAATAGCTGAAGATAATACAGTGGGTCTTTACTTTAGATGTGGCAGCAACACCAGCTGTGGTGTATACAGTATTTGGAGTTTTAAATAAGTTACTTAAATATAATTGACTTAAGAGTGAACCGCTTGTGATCCGAAAATGACCTCAAACATATATCAGTGATTCTTGAGAAGTGTGACAAAACAGGGTGCAATGTTGAAAAAATACAAACCCTATGTTTCGGCAAATTAAATTACATGTATGTATCCAACATATACTAAGCTACTGAGCTAAGCTTTGACACAACCTCCCAGCTTTTGTTTTTCTTACCGTCATTGGCCTATCACCACCGTCAGATGTCAACTCTGTCAGATTTCCTGTCTGACGGTGTTGACATATTCAACGTTTCTTAAACATAACAACTGGAATTTATCTAGTAGCCATTTGGTTTTTCTGTTGATGTTAGGTGCTAGTATGAACTACTTCAAGAAAATAAAATTATCAAAAAATGTCAAATAATTTCTTCAGAAATTGTAAGTCGGTGTTGACGTATCATGGTTGTGACGCAGGACTTTAACGATTTGGAATGTAAAATATTCTAAAACTACAACACCTATCAGAGCCTGTCTGACCAATGTACTCTGCAGAGGTAGAATTTGACAAGTGGTCCTTCAAAGTGACAGCTGCCCTTTATTTCGCCTGATTTCATTTCATTTTACATAATGAAATGTCTGACGGGGTTGACTTACAGTAAAGTGGTCCCACCACTTAGAATCCTTATAAAACATGAATGTGTTGTAGAAAAACAGTTTTTATTCATGTGAGAGATTATTTAGTGTTGCTTTTGATGAAAAAAGCTCTTTTTAATCATAAAAGTAAATTTTGAATAGGTTTTATTGCATATGAAAGATTGAAACCTCTGTGGACACACTGTTTTGGACGTCGTGAGAAGATAAAACGTGTCATATATTTGACATAATAATGATCCCAATTTGCAAACTCAATGCTTGATTTCACTTCTGACGGAGCACGTTGCAGTTTGCAGGATTATTTTTAACCCAGACAATGACCCATGATAAACAAGCAAAATTAAGTTGGCAAATTTCTCCATCTATTATATTTCAGATCTGGGGACCATGAACTACCACATGAAGACAACAAAGGTATATAGGATAGACATTTTAATAATTTCAAACCCTTTTCAAATGAATGCAAAAAAATTAAATTAAATAAACCCAAGAAGCAGGATTAGCTGGATAGCCGCTCAGTAAAACCTCCTAGGACAAGGAGTGAAGTAAAAAGCACAGCTGTTCTGGGATTTTGGTGAGAAAACGGCAACACAAAACACATCATATAGTCTACAATGAAGGAAACCAAACACTGACTTTTTGTTTTACAAAAGGAATTAACAGCTTCCCAGGAAGTCCAAAACAGCACTTTGTAGTTTGGCAAAAAAAACAGATTTAAAAAAAAAATCCATTAAGAAAGAAACGCATAACACTGCAAGTCTAGTGGGGATAGAGATCATTTTCTGATTCACCTTTCCTTTGCTGTCTTTTGCGAGCTGAGGAATGAAAATACAAATAAATGAAACTCAAATCCTCATTGGGGGAATGATGTAAATGTTTATAAAAGGAAAACTGTTCATGTGCTGGGGGAATGAGCCCCAGGCTGGAGCTCCACAGGGCAGGTTATTCCTCCATGTGCAGGCCACTGTGTTCCATCACTATTTCAGTTGAATGCATGTCATGTCCAAACTGTTTAAGCTCTTAGGTTTGGATCCTCAATCCTGCGGAAAACTGCGAGGAAGTTCTTTCCTCCACTTCTCTGCACTTTCTTTCCTTCTTCTGTACAGGACCCCAAACGACTTACAATGACATCGTCGACCTGTCAAAATAAGAGTGACCACAGAGTTTATTCACACTATTCAGTAACCTACAAATCATTATTACCAAACTGTTTATTATTGTAGTCAAGGTATGTTATAAATGAATATATATGAATATATACTTACAGTATATAAATGTTTATGCTGCATCATTACCCACTCCCCCCTTATCCAGTCATTAATGTA
This sequence comes from Ammodytes marinus, assembly GCF_949987685.1. Taxonomy (NCBI): domain Eukaryota; kingdom Metazoa; phylum Chordata; class Actinopteri; order Uranoscopiformes; family Ammodytidae; genus Ammodytes; species Ammodytes marinus. The sequence continues at coordinate 30,046,491 of NC_137233.1, forward strand.
AACATGTCAACATTTTGGGAAATACACTCTGCCGAGTTAGATAAAAAGATCCATTTTTACAGTTAATATAAAGTTGGCTAGTTTAGTTTAGACTAAAACAGTCCCAAGACTGAAGAAGATTTTTACTTTTTAATTTTCAGACATTGCACAAAGGCACCATAGGCTTGGCTAATGGGCCGTCGGCTGTCGCTTCACATTCGGAATACAGACACGTGACGAGAGTGATTTTTATTCTCATATCTAAGACAGAAAGAAACTGCATGTCAACGTACCAGTTCTTTATCAGGGACACGAGTAAACAGAGGGTGTTCAGTGAAGTGTTTCACCATCCAGACGTGCACTTCCTCCACATCTGTCATGGTATACACCAAACCCTGACATGAGCAGACAAACACAGGGAAGGTTTTAAAGACAGTTCTGGGAAAGTTAGTCAGTTGACAAATCTTCACTGGTTGCTAAACCACGGATCCATGTATCGATCACAAAATAAACCTGTGGTGTGCATAAACAATATGAAACATTTCAGAGTGATGTGCTTTCGTCATATCTGGAGAGCAATGGTCCTTGTTAAAAAAAGATAAAAATAACCTACAGCCAACACAGAGGTTAATCAACTCTGTCACTGTAGTTTACTTTAGAGGCTGGACTGATAATGAAACTAGAACAAGTATTACTGAGAAAACTCCATGTTTCCACAACGGTATGGATTTTGTTTCAGAGAAGGATGTGTGTGTCTGCACACATTCAAGAGTCCAAATTTGGTATCAAACTGTCTCTTTCAGGCAATTTCTTGACGGCCTCCCCACCCACCACCAGTGATGCCGGTAACGCGTTACTTAGTAACGCGTTACCGGCATCGGATCTCTTTTTTCAGTAACGAGTAATCTAACGCGTTACTATCTCCAAACCAGTAATCAGATTAAAGTTACTCATCAAAGTCACTGTGCGTTACTTTTTCTGTAATTTTCCTTAGTGAAACATTTTACATAACTGCACAAATGACTGCGATTGCGATTTAATGTAAATAAATGTGCGCGCATGTGTCTCTAAACGCTCCAACTGCTCCAACCGCTCCTCTCGTCTTTTTGGTAGCGCCCCTCGTCTCTGACATGCAGCGTGTGTGTGTGTGCCTATGTCTGTGTGTGTGTGTGTGTGTGTGTGTGTGTGTGTGTGTGTGTGTGTGTGTGTGTGTGTGTGTGTGTGTGTGTGTGTGTGTGTGTGTGCAGCAGCATTACGGCCGAGTCTAAGCTGAACTGTGGCGCAAAACAAAGTTTTCCCCCCGATGAAATATAGCGTCTGCTATGGGGATATTTAGGATTCGGGTACGGTGACGTTGACGTTGAAGAGATAGAAGTGTTTAAAACTTGGAAACTTATAGTCACGTGGCGACCGGTGGCCGCACACACCCAGTCTATCAACACATGAGACATCGCAGAGAAAAGTCAAATTAATGCATGAGAGTGAAGGGCCAAGCACGTTAACTTTAAAGACACTGCTACTGTCTTTGCACTTTGGAGGAATGCATTTATTTTCATGGGGGGGAAAAGGTTTTTTTTATTACATTTTTCAAACCATAATTTTATTATTTTGAAAACAGTATGCCTATAGGCTACCAGCCTACAAGCTTTATTTTATATATTTTCAATTATTCTTAATATGTGCATGTTTTTAAATTGAGATGGGTTTCAAAACCTATAAAGTAACGTTTAAAGTAACTTGTAATCTAACTTAGTTACTTTTAACATCAAGTAATCAGTAAAGTAACTAAGTTACTATTTTAAGGAGTAACTAGTAATCAGTAATCGGATTACTTTTTCAAAGTAACTGTGGCAACACTGCCCACCACCACAGTTAATTTATGGCTGTGTGCCAATGCTGAGGGCCCTTGTAGAGCTTAGGCACGCACGCACGCACGCACGGACGCACGCACGCACGCACGGACGCACACAAGGAAAAACGATAAAGCCAAATTTTGACACAAGCCTTCCATTGTTCCCAACAAAATCATGTGTCACTGTTGCCCTGACAGCTCTGACAGGCAGAAGCAAGGTGCGTGCAGACATCAACCACCTGCAGTTTCATTTCAGCAAATTCATTTCATTTCTGCACACTACAATGAATCTAAATTAAAACGATTCAATGAGCTTTCACTGTGTTGGGGCGGTGTCCAAGTTGCAGATACTTAAAAAGCTCTGATAATAGTAAAGCTATAGCACCCTAAATTGTGTGTGTGTGTGTCTAAATACAGGCCTATAGGCATATAAATATATATTAATTTACCGTCAACAAATCCCATTAAAATCAAAAACCAACAATTAATAGATCAGACTGACAACTCTGTCCATGTAGCCAAACCCTAATACGTTTTATTCCTATGTGCCCAAGAGCTACATTTAAACCCATCAATGAGCCACACAGTTGCACTGGTTGACATACGATGAACATGGACACTTTAGTTTATTTGATTCAATCCCCCATACAATTTCCTGTTGTTGAAATACTCAACTAAAGAAACACATGTTTATTAGTCCGCAGATAAAAAATATAGTAAACCAATAAAAGCTCAATTTACAGCTGTTCTGTTGTTGCTGCTGTTTTCAGGAAATGATTTCACCATTGAAAATGAAATGTTCTTATATTTGTGACCTGTGTTTAAATCACTCCCTTCTTCAGCAGTCATAAATGGGCTTTTGTTTTGGGGAGGGACGTTGGAAAGTCCTACGAGACAGACCAATGGATTGTTGGTTGTGGTCTTTTCATGGGATTTGCTGACAAAAAAAAAATATAGAATAATAATAACCCTTCTTTGTTTTTTGGAATTTTACTGGGTTTACTGTTCTTTTATTTAGAAATATATATGATATTTAATTGTTTGCAATTTTTTGCTTGATTAATGACATTTACACAAATGATTGATGATTACTTTTGTATTAAACTACTAGCTGCAACAGGTTTTATATACATACCCCGATCCTCAGTGTGTAGGCGTACTCTGCCAACAATGTAGAACTAATGATCCTCCATTTGTGCTTGGTCTTCTTAAAGTGAGGGTCAGGGAAGAGGAAAAACATCTTACTGAGCTGAAAGAAACAAAGAAATAGGAGTCAAAACACAAAAGTAAGCTAAAAAAAAATTATTTTAGTTTTAGTCATTATTTGAAGTTACCTTAAAAGCGTGCATGTCATCACTTTTATAATGTCTTATTTTGTGGTTGGTTTTTGAGAACCGCCGATTAAGAAAATGGAATTTCCCTTCTTCTCCCCATAAAGTTCCCCGTGTCTCTCTCTTTTGACAAGCCTAGGAGTGAAGGCTCCATTGATTTCAGTCTGGCTGATACATTAAAAACTTTTTTTATTAGTTCAAATAAATAACGTCAGGTATAGACAGAAAGATGTCGGGATAATCACTGGGGACTGCTGCAGCCTCAGGGGGCCGCTTCAGCGCAGATGGAAAAACCTCAAGACTTTTTGGGCTACAAAACATAGTAAGAAGTAGAAAAAAAAAGAGAAAGGTATTTCAGGTCTTGTAACACATCATGCATGCGAGAAGGATTGGGACTAGATTTTAAGCACCATTCTGGGTGGTCGCTTAGTTCTCAACCCCCCCAAAAAAAATCTGGGTAGTGGAGGCAGGTTTGTTCTTATAGTGAGTGAGGAAAACCACTAATACCAGTCTACAAATTATCAAACGATTTTTGTGTTTGTGAAGAAGCTAATTCATTAGTTGAAGGGAGTGCCATGTCAGCAAAATAGAGCACCTTAATGCCAAATAACCCAGCTAGAAAATAATAAAGAGAATGACAGAAATACAATTTGAAATATTTCAGCGATAAAAGAGCAGCAATATATTCAGAGTCATATATGAATAATAGAGCGAAGGCAGCATGATCGGGCAAAGTCGTAAACTATTCCTGTGACTGAATGATTTTAGCAATTGTTTAAGTCCTCAGTTAAAAGTATTACTGTTGGTCTCTAGTTTTAGATCAGTGGCAGACTGGCCAAAAGATGTCTTGTAACATTGGGACAAGACAATCACCATTGATAGAGGCTAGTGCGATTGCCTTATACGAGAGCTCTGACGGCTAATGGCTTACTTCATTTTGTAGTTTGACAACCCCTTCAAATGAATCGAAAACAAATAATATTTGGTTGGAATTTCTTCACAGTGTACTAAAACTCACCATCAAATTTTTAATTCTTATTCGGGATGATGCCTAGGTACTTGACTTCATTCATTACTTCAATTTCTTCAGTCTTAATCTGTACCTCAAATACATCTTCAGGCCTATTATATTCATTTCACACCTATATCATTTGTATCCAAAAATGTGTCAGTGTAAAGGCCAGGACACACCGGCCCGATAATCGCCGTCGTAGAGTCGGGAGGGGGCGGGGACACGAATCCGTTTGGTGTGTGCCGTGAAATCGGTCGTCGTAGATGTCGTCGGGCAGTCTTTCAGTTGGAGCAATTTGATTTGTGGAGGGCTAGCGAATCAGTGAAGCCCGGAAGTGAGGCGGGTAGCACAAACAGCTAACAACAGTTAGCCATCGTTTTAATGCGTTTGTTTGTTTGTTTCGTTCAGCGAGTACTCACATGCATCAACCCTTGTTGACTGCTTGACACCATGCTCGACACTCTCTGCTAAAAATGGTGCTCTTTATGGTCCATAAATATAAATACGTATTTATATCTATGTTTATGGTCTAGAGCGCCGTCCCATCATTTCCGGCTTCTGTATTTTTTCGGGCCACAATACAGATTAGCGCCGCCTGCTGTTATGGAGACATTACGTCCCGCGCAAGCGCAGAGCGTACGGAAAGTCAGCAGTCGGTTTGGTGTGTTCTTTGCACTTCTTCGGCCGCGACGGGAAGACTGGAGCTCCCTGAATCGGCAGTCTCCATTTTCGGGTAGTCGGACTGGTGTGTCCTGGCCTTTACAGCAATGATCTTTTAGTCTATGCACAGTCGGGGGGGGGGGGGGGGCATTTGAGGTGAAGCTTTTCATGCAGGCAACCTAAATTGAACCCGGTACACTTAGTCCACTGTGTTAATGCGAGTTTCAAAAAGAAATAGATTACCTGGCTAATCGGACCGGATAAACGTTATCTTGCACTGCTCTATGCTCAGCTGAGGCGATGACTTGCATATCAGTCAATCACCCCATTGTTGTGAAATCCTGGATTAGCAATCCGTCTAAATCAATTCAGTCCATATGATAAACAAGAAAGCAATTAATTAAAGACTATGTGCTGTTCTGTACATGGCAACCAAGACGTCTTGACTGATTGGCCAGAAAGAGTGGATTCACTTTTAGTAACCGGACAGTACGAACACACACTTATGAAGTAGGTGCTTAAAATTCACTATTAAACTGTAGGTAAAAAAAGCCACAGCGAGGCTGCTGGCCACATGCAGGTAGTTTGTTATATGTCCTTATGGCGAGATCAAAGGAGAGAGGAGATTGAACGGTATTTGTGACTGCATTTGAATAGACTTGAAGTGAAGCACAGATGGAATTTCTTGTATGGCAAAGTCAAATTTTTTGTTATGATGAAAAATATGTCAAACATTAGACACATCTGGAGGCCCATTGCAAATGATGTGCAACGGTCTGTAGGGATTGATGGATGTATCCATGTGTTTTGGACTAACTATCTTAATGGAATGGAACGTGTTGACCCTTCTGCGCTCACCAATTTAGCTCTCTCCCTCTTTTATTAGCCCACACCTAGGCCTACACACACGTTAATTCTCACACATTTGATGTAGCTACAAGTCCAAGTGGTGGGCAATTCTGGTGCCGACTAGTAAGGCAGCGGACGTTAACGGACTATGCATCCTTAATAAATTCACGTCAGGAACACCGCCTGTGCGCTTGCTTGTGCGCGTGTCATCTCATTAGCATCTGTACTTTGGCCACGGCACACCTCTCCCAGGTGTGCCGTGGCCAAGGGGCTGTTCCGTGCCCCCTTAGTCTCGCTGACAGGAAAGGTGGAAGATCAGGTGCCAATCACTATACTGCGCGACACGGGAGCTACACACACACCTCTCTCTCTCTCTCTCTCTCTCTCTCTCTCTCTCTCTCTCTCTCTCCCTCTCTCTCCCTCTCTCTCCCTCTCTCTCTCCCTCTCTCCCTCTCTCTCTCCCTCCCTCCCTCCCTCTCTCGGTTGACGTGAGTTTGGGATTGCTTTATAAACATTACTCTATTGTTTAAAGTTGATCCATGGTTTTGTCTGGGTTATTCAATGTTTATTGGCCGACTAACGAGCCTGTGTGGTGTATTAAACAGCCTTGCCGATTTCTTGATGGAATTATCATTAGAATACTTGATTAGTGTCATCTGCTCTCATACCTGTCCCTTTTTAAAGAAGTTGGGAAGGTACTTCATGGCATTGCTGCGAAGGCAGGCGATGTTCTGGTAGCTGCCCTGCTCCAAGGCACGCAGCGACTGGATACGATCCCGGACGTAATCCGACACTTTGACTCTGATCTCCAGACCCAGGATCAGCTTGTCCGGGAAGAGCAGAGACAGCTCCACTGTGAGGAGACATTATACACAGAGACATGAGATGAAGGGGACTTGAGGTCCACACACACACACACACACACACACACACACACACACACACACACACACACACACACACACACACACACACACACACACACACACACACACACACACACACACACACACACACACACACACACACACACACACACACACACACACACACACACACACACACACACACACACACACACACACACACACACACACACACACACACACACACACACACACACACACACACACACACACACACCTTGCTGCAAACTGTTGGTGGTCAAATCATAACTACCTAAAAGCCCCCCGTATCCACATCCAATGTCTGCAAACTCCACTCGGTGGGTCTCCTTTTCCACAGAGGGGTCGCAAGTGAAGAAGTGTGGATACAGCTCCGACCATTCCATTTCCTCAGGACACACCGGGCTGAGGGGAAGAGAGGGGCGTTTTAATATAATGAACAACTATGAAAATAGCTGAGAATGAGTGTGTGTGATGTGGGTAGAGATGGTACTGCTGTGAGCCAGACTACTAAACTACTAAATCAAACTATTTGATTGGCTACATAGCTTTGACAGCTACTTTTAATTTATGTTTAATATTCCATCTGGGACTTACAACCCCTATTATATGTATGGCCAGCAGGTAGAGACAGAAAGCTACAAGAGCAGTTGGTGGTGCAGATATCACAGTCAGACACATGGACATCACTCACTAGTCAAACGAATGGTGTGCCATCGGGTTAGAATGGGCTCGCTGTCTGTAGTAGCGCTTCTGCGGCATTGACACACTCATGTTGGCTTATCAAACAACGTCTTCGTCTGTCACGCTGTTATTACATTAACACAGGGATTCGTTTCTGAAGGTAGACTCACGGACAAGTCACGCTCGTTTGAAGTTAGACCTCCCGGTGGAGAGTCGCAGCGTCTTTACGTCATCACCAAGCGTCTTCTCCCGGATGTTGCCAGGTTTGCTGCAATCCAGCAGAGCAGCGTTTACACGTTTCTTTATAGGTCCATGGTTTACAGTTACACCATAGATAGTAGCCTATATAAAAGGTTTGCACTTCGGCACGTCTGTATGTTTCTATTCCACATACAACAATAATAAATTATATGTGGAATGAAACAGACAGAGGGTAATTATTATTAATAATCATAGTGTTTATAATGATAATATTTCAATAAAAACACATTTGGCAGCGATCTTACCTAGGACAAGGCAGTATGTAAACCAGTATGGTGAATATTGGTAAAGACTAAGAGAGGAACAGTTTTGGAAATGTCATGCTTCATGTCCCTTTAAACTATAATCCTAATACCATATAGGTATCTAACCACAACAAACATAATTTACATAACAAATAATATTTTTTGTTTGTTTTTCCTTTCACAATTATATGATATATATGAGTCATTCTAGAATTGTGGGTACATTTCTTGTCTCCTAAAAAAAACCTTTGTTTTTGTTCCTCCAAAAAAATATTTATTGAATCTGTTTTTAATAATAATATTAATTATATTAAACTCTAACTTATTAAGATATTATTTAATATTTTTTTGCATAATTCATACATAAAATATTGAAAAAAATATTCCCATCCCACCCATTATTGACTGTCTCTCACTACTGATTCATACATTGAGGTCAAATTAAAATGTAAAAATTTTTTATTTTTTATTTTTTTGCTTGATCTATTTAAAGTCGTACAATTAATAACATGAAATATAAAATGTATGTATTATTTAAAATTTTAATTAAAAAATATATATTTTTTGTCTGTCCGTATGTTCACGTCAACTCTGTTACCTCTGTTATAAAACTGCAATAAATCTCCGAAGTGTTCACATAAAACGCATTTGACCAGCGCACAGTGATGTCACTTCCTTTGGCGGGAAACCTCTGGAAGACAGTGAGGTATGTTCATGTTTCTTCTCTCATCATTTAGTAATATATTGAAAAATCATATACAGTAGATTAATTATTCGTCAAATCTGTTATGTTAATATTCAGTGATCATCTCAGTAAATTGAAAAAGTATATATATATATGATGAAAATATATTAAATTCTGTTTTAAGAAATGTTAGCTGATATCTGTTGTGAGCTTAGCATGATGGAGTAAAAGTAAAAAATTGTGGAAAATGTCAACTCTGTTACATCAACTGTCTATTTGATTGTAACAGAGTTGACGATACGCAACAGAGTTGACGATATGTAAGTATTTGGCAATAATTGATATTATTGATTATTATTATTGATTATTATTATTGATTATTATTATTGATTCTAGGTTATTTTACTGCAACAAGTACATCTGTGTTACACAATTTCAGGATAAAAAAGTGAGTAATTTATCTTCTAGGGAGATGAGTCTTTCAGCAGCTGAAAGGCAGAAATATTTATATCCAAGATGTATTATTTAGGATTAAAAAAACATCTGTATATAAAATGTTGTTTAAATGTTCAAATGAAGCCGGAAGTTAAGGTGAATGTGTAATTGTTTTTGTCTTTTAACTATGGGTGGTCAACTCTGTTATGAACGTCATCTCTGTTACCATCAATGTCAACTCTGTTTGAGTTATGTTTTTATTTAAAATTGATGATTAAATAAATTTTATTGTTATCAAATTGATTAGACAGTATGAAATAACTACCACAATAAATTACAATTTATTTAATACATTTTTAAAGCTACATTTAATGAAAAAGGACACGATCTTGACATATCAGTTAAATGCATTGGCATAGTTAGCTTTTTTTTAAAGTCTCTTTCTTATCAGTCTAAAAGTTTAATTTATGGATATAGAGACAAAGTTATCTTAGGGAGGGCAAGGTTTTAAATTATATATTGTTATTTTACTCTATATAATTGACCCAATTTGTCTCTAACAGAGTTGACCGACTTTACTGTTAGTATGATGTTTTGGAGAATAAATATTTTAAATCATAAAAGTTTGAGGTCAGAAGACAATAAATATACAACATTAAGATTGTGTTCTATCAGAATAATAAAGTTGAATTGGAAAAAATCACAAGTGTTTCCCGTATTTTTTCAATATCTGAAATGTACCCGCAATTCTGGAATGAGCCACATATATATATATATATATATATATATATATATATATATATATATATATATATATATATATTAATCTAGATTAAAAAAATTAATCTATGCCCACCTCTAATATATATATATATATATATATTAGAGGTGGGCATAGATTAATTTTTTTAATCTAGATTAATTTTGGAATTAATCTAGATTAATCTAGATTAAAATGGCTCATTTGAATTCATTCATAATATGTGTGTGCTCCTAAATAATGACTCAAAGTAAGTCTTTGAGAACGTGTTTCTCAAGCCAGGTGGCGCATCAGACCAGGGGCTCATCTCCTGTGCAGGTGCACACCTAATGCATCAAGTTAACTTGCGTGCAGAAAGAGGATGTCACGGAACTCATGTCCGTTAGCTTTTCAATATAAGACTGTCAAAATAAAAGTCCCGCAAAACAATCGTTATTTTGGGGATTAACTTCTCCGCGTGAGAAATTTGAGTTGTAGGCTAGCGTGTGAGAGTGTGAGCTGGTTGATATGAGTGTGTCTCACGGCCAAAAGGGTGAGACTTGGCAGCTCTGTCAGTTGTCAAACAAAGCGGACGGACGTGGTCTCTATATCAACGAGATCAGCTGAGCTATCACTGATAAAAAAAAATATTGTTTCCATAATGATTTCCATAGCCTTAAGCCATAGGCTAGCCTACATGTTGTGTAATTCAGTGATTTTCAACCTTTAATGAGTCGAGGCTATGCATTGGCTTTGGCGATTTCCCTTGCCTCTTTTTTTTCTCTCCACACAAAGCTCTCCCATTGCACACACGCATGCCCTGGCCGCTTCCGAGAGCACAGACTGTTAGAACTCCTACAGTAAACCAATTCCGCATTGCACAAGGTGCAAACAACCTTGGTCTTGTCGAGGTTTCCATTGGGAAGCTTCTTAAAAATACATTTTCCCTGAAGCAAACCCGGCGGCTTCCTAGCTGCATCCATGTCAGCACGTTACGTTTGATGTGGTAGGCTACACAGGTGCGAAGTCGGACTCGTTCTGACTCGTGCACTACAGTGCAATTCGGCCAGGTATATATCCGCGCTAAAATAAGAGGAACAAGAGATTAACGGCGATATTTTTTTTATCGCCGATAAGAGTCTGGCGTTAACGCAGCACGTTAACGCCGTTATCGGCCCACCACTAATATATATATATATATATATATATATATATATATATAGCTTAATAATAACATGACATAATCGTCACTGGACTAAAAAAAGTCAGTAGATTACCATTCATGTGATTGTTAATTTGTTTATTTTTTGACTTAATAAATGATCTGACAATGCAGACCCATTTTCAGAAATAAGTCACATGTTGTGCTGCTATCCTACTGTATATTATAAATCCACAATATCACTGAACATACGCATCATGCTCATATAAAAGTGTGATGATCAGGTTCAAGATTGAATCTGAAAGGCAAACAACTAAAGCAATATTCCTATTTGCATTTTATAATCCTTATTGGGAAAAATGATGGGTAGGAAGTTGAAATAATATAAAATATAACATTTTAACGTATTTTCCAATAGAAAAAAAACACCCAAAATCAATTCAGAGTCACTTTTCAGTTTTTTGAGTCACGGTCACTTCTTGTTGCCTAAAATGAGACAAAACACAAGATAAGAGATAAACAGAGTATTTATTACAAAATGTGAATTGTACCTTAATTGTGTTATGTCTTAAAGTTTTATTGGGCTTTTAAAAATGTCATGATCTGTAGCATATCATGGTGGATCCTCTGGAACACGCTGAATAAGTAAGGGACGCTGAGGACATTGTCATGGATGCCACAGAATTATTTTCCCCATACATTTCTCTATTATACAGTCAAATCCAAAACGAATACCATGACCTTTATTTTTTCTTTACAAATAAACAAAACAGTTAATTGACATTTTATACTGCAGTCATAGTCGTAAAAAAAATTGTTATTAACTTAAAGAATCAAAGCTTTTTTGTTTCTCTAAATTTGAATAAAAATTCAACTGAAATGTTCCCCCTTTGCACACACCTCAGAAAGCTTTCTCATTGTCCGCTCATAGTTCAGGGAGAATCTGATACATTACTTGAGACGAGAAGTTTAACGGCAGTGTAAATGTGGCAGACTAGGATTTAAAAAAGAAATCCCAATCAACACTTTGATGTCCTTAAACCATGGATCACTTGTCTGTATAACCCCACCTCAAACAGTGGTCACCCTCATGACCACCTCTTGGTTGGCACTGTGCAGGTTGTTGGCTCTCAACTGGCTGAGGATGTGCAAAATAGCGTAGCCACAGTTGTGGCTGAGAATAGTCCTGACATGTCGACTTGTCCTCCGCTCGCTGTCTGTCCTCTCAACACTGGAACTGATGGGGTCACCTAAGTCCTTCGCTTTCTCATAATTCAGCACTTTCCACTGCTGGTTCACTGCCTGCCAGCGCTTAAAGATCCGGTAAACAGAAGTTCCTTCATGGATTATAAGGCCTGGGCATGAAGGACAAAGGGTGGGAGGAAGTCGGGGGGCAGAACACAGGGTTAACATATAGACAAACAGTTGTTTGTTTAATCGTTCAGTCAGGAATAACTAACAGAAGGTGAGAGCTATACGTTTTCAAAGATAAAAAGATTATGTATACTGGACTTGTTTGTGGATATTTTGGACTGATGATTGTGGAGAAAAACTAAGAATAAAAATGATGAATGATGAATTAACCAATTGTATTGTATCTATACTGTTTCTTTATTCTCTTTCTATTATTATTATTATTATTATTATTATTATTATTATTATTATTATTATTATTATTATTATTATTATTATTATTATTATTATTATTATTATTATTTTTTTTTTTTTTTTTTTATTATACTTTTTCTCCTGTTGACTTTGCAGTCAGCCACTGTGTTAGCAAGTAAGATTTACAAGTTATTTCTAACCATTTTTAACCATGTGATTTCCATGACATTTGCTAACGTAAGGCATACTCGGTTTCCAGAGAATGAATACTACACACAGTTATTATCACCTGACTTGCCCTCTGACACCCCCAGCATTTTGACATTTTTGTAAAATGTTTTGAGAACTATTGAATGGATTGTCCTGAAGTTTGGTAAAGAGATTCATGGTGCCCAGAACAAGTCTACTCGCTTTGGTGATCCCCTGACTTTTCATCTGGCGCCACCATGAGGCTCAATATGGTATGGAATTAAATGTCAACTGCTGGATGGATTGCCATGGACTTTAATTGTTATAACTTTGAGGCTCCCCCTGGTTTTTCAATTAGCACCAACCAAGGGTCAAATGCGTTTGTTTTATCACAAAATTCCAGTAAAAATGAATGTCATTCTCACCATCCTCTGCTTCATTTTAGCATGCTAAATTGCTACAGTAGAACATATTAGTATTCATAATAAGGTAAGTAAAAGAAAGATAGGTTGTGCAATGATTTAAATGCTATCTAGATGACAATTTAGTAAAATATGCAATAAATGTACCGTTGTGTTTACTGCAATGGTATGGCATATTTTACTTGATAAATAATACCAAATGACATAGTTCTTTTTGAGAAATGATTCAGAAATGATTATAGGCTACAGCCAATCTGTGATATACAACACAACATGTCAGCCTCAGTATCTCTGTCTTACCTACGCAAACGACATCCATGAAGCCATACATGCAGTAGCATATCTGGAAGAGGAGGTCCTGCCGCTGCCATTTGGCTGACGGGCTGAGGGACGACCACACCAACCAGGTGATACTGGCCAAGAGGAACAAAGAGCCCAGGATAATGGCTGCGATCTGCACCTTCTCAATCACAGTCAGAGAGATGGCCTGCCACTAGAGGAGACAGAGCGAGACACACACATAATTTGAAATGCAGTCTAGTAGGTATAAGTTGCACAATGCTGTAAGGTACCAGTGCCTCCCAACAGCCATGTATTACCTAAATACATATTTATCAAGTGTTTGGGAATGGCAATGTTTTTGTTATGCAGGTCTGAAAGCTGAACTTGAGAATAGTCCTAAATCAATCAATAATTATTATTATTTTTTTTCTTCAAAAGGCAATCTGGCAGGTTTCTGGTTTGTGTATGACATTAAACTTAGCAAGAAAGACAACTTAAATTTAAAAAAAACTAAATTGATTATCTTTTTAAATAAAATTGTTACTTCAAACGGTGTTCCAGAAATACCATTTTCCTGTGTGGAAGGTTTGTTTACATGGTACACCTTTGACCATGAGTTTCTTCCACAGTCTCTTTGTTCTTCAGAGCTGTGAGTCTGTTCTGGCGGTATAGCTGTCAGTGTTTAATGTTATTCGACTTCCATTCTTTCATGTGGCATTTACTTGACAGCATATGATAAGATTGTGTATATGACTCCCTACTGCGGATCCAAATATGCTTTATCACCCTAATTCACTCCTGGTAGTGTGAGGTTCTACACCTTCACAGTGATGGAACCACACTGTCATTCTCCAACTACAGTATGTACCTCTCTGCTGCTCAAGCTTTTACACAGATAATACAATATTATAGAATAGAATAGAATATAATCAAGTCATTCCCTAAATCTAATACTATTCTCCATATATACTCTATTTACAATATTCCTTCAGACATTGTCTAGAAAGACAAGAAGCAGAGGGAATGAGCATTTCATCTGATAACATTTCTGTTGCAGCATTCAGAGGCTGAAATCATTTTGCAAAACTGTCTTTTCATGTGTGTGTCTGTACTCTCTGTCCATGTACTAATACACACTTTGGTTAGATCATGTGCCACCTCTTTGAAATATGTGCAGCATCTCAATTATGTGTTTTTGGCATATTCCTCAAATCCCCATAACTGTTTTCACAATAGTTTAAAAAGGTGAAAAATAGCTCTGTTGAAATTTAGATGGGACGCTCGATCTCTTCAGTGCAATCGGTGCATGTTGAGAGCACAAAATCAAGCCTCTGTGGACGGGGTAATGTATATACTGTGGGCGACCGTGGCTCAGGTGGTAGAGCGGGTTGGCCAATGATCCAAGGGTTGGTAGGTTCGATTCCTGCCCTGCCACCTGTGTCATGGTTGTTGTGTCCTTAGGCAAGACACTTCACCCACCTTGCCTGGTGTGAATGTGTATGACTGCTATATGTTTGAGGTGGTGGTCGGAGGGGCCGTAGGCGCTGAATGGCAAACACGTTTCCGTCAGTCTGCCCCAGGGCAGCTGTGGCTACTATCGTACTTTAGTGTGAAGCGCTATATAAATCCAATCCATTATACTGTATCCATTTCCATTTCACCTTATGACACTTGACTGCTTTTCTACCAATCGCTCCCTCAAAACTGGAAACGTAAAGATTGGCCTTGAGTTGTTGCTATATCACCTGGCAGAACAGTATAACGTCAAGGGGCACCCCCAGTGAGGATGTTTTCCACACACAGTGAAGGTTAAAGAAGACATTCGGCCGTACCTGCAATGGGTTCTTGGTGCTGATGGCCAGGACCTGGTACTTGAAGTAGCAGATCTCGCAGCTCCACAAGCCTCTCTCACTGATCCAGCGGATAAGGCAGGACTGATGGGTACAGCGCACAGAGCCAGCACAGCGACATGGGCTCAACAGCTCCCCCTGTGGGACAGAAAAGGAAACTGTTCACAGGAGCTGCTGGGTGTGTTTGAAACTGTCAGTGAATTACACGACTCCATTTGTTTAAGATGACGGTAAAAATACACATCTTTTTCACGAATAGGTCCTAGTTCGGAATCCCTAGCCGACATGTTACTGTCACTTTTTTATCTACTAGTGATGGATTGTTTTGAGGGTGCTGTATTCAGTGTTTGTAGCTAAATATAAATATATATATAAAAAAGATAGGTAATAGCTTGGAGAAAATATAATCATAAGATACTAAATGTATGTACTGTATAATATATGAATAATACGTTTAGAAAGGATAGACATTGAAGGTCAGCAATGTTATCTTGTAGCACTTTTATTTTCTTAGTCTCTTTTGTTGCACAACACATTTTGAGCAAAGACAGATATATATGATATTGACTCCGATGTCGATTAGTTATAACTGTCAGAGAGATAAAGGGCTTCAAAGTGACACTGAATCATATGATGTATAATTAACAAAAACTGATAAAATGATAAATGGATACATCACAAATATTTCACTGTGGTTTGGTCTGTCGCCTATAACACTTTATGTAGCTTTCTTGTAAACCTGTCACTTTAAGAGTATTGTCATTAAAGCTTTGATAACTGTTCAGTTCTGGCATGCGTCCACTCAGAATAACACTCCTGTGCTTCTCAGGTTTTCGGTTGATGAAGCCACAATTTTTGAGAATGTTTTTATTTAATAGGGTATACTTGATGAAGTTAATTATGGGATAAAATGCACTCTAAAAGAAAACCCTGTTTTTGCAGTAATATGGGACTTAGCAACACAGAAAAAAAAGACTCTTGTAATGTATCTGTCATTCATAAAAATGCCTCCATCATTTAGCCTCACAGTGTTGAGCCTCCATTGGGAGCTAACATAGCCACACTTATTCATTCTGCCTTACAGCGTCGCTCTGATAGCACAACTGAATTAAATCGATGAGGAGTTCCCACAATAAATTGCACTGGCATCTCAGTCCACATTAACATTTGGGATGAGATTTCCTGAATCAGACATGATTTCCTGAATCTGACATGCTTGCATAAACATAACTGGAGCCAATACAGGCCTGCATTCCTTGAGACAAAGCTTTTTGTCGCAGCGGATCATCCCCCATTTGTTATCATTAATGACGGCATAAAAGCAAGTGCTACTCATTACTACGGAGATGTTTCATGCATCATGTACGGTCAATTAATAGTTATGTGCTGACTTGATATGTTCAGTGGACATCATCTAACCACTGCTGCATTACGAGTCCAAGAATACACACACCTTTAAATCTTGAGCTGCGAACATTTATAACAATAATCAAAATGTAACAATGGGAAAGTGGATGGTACACTTTGCTCTAATTAATAATATAATTGATAGGTTTTATATAGCGCTTTATTGCCTAGGCACTCAAAGACGCTTTACAGGGTTCCTGGTTCAATTCATTCACACACAGTCATACCGGTGGTGGTAAACTACTATAGTAGCCACAGCTGCCCAGGGGCAGACTGACGGAAGCGTGGCTGCCATTCAGCGCCAACGGCCCCTCCGACCACCACCTCAAACATACAGCAATCATACACATTCACACAAGGCAAGGTGGGTGAAGTGTCTTGCCCAAGGACACAACAACCATGACACAGGTGGCCGGGCGGGGATCGAACCGCCAACCCTTGGATCGTTGGCCGACCCGCTTAACCACCTGAGCCACGGTCGCCCCAAATGTATGCTCTAATGTATCAGACCCCCTGGTGCTTACATCTACTTCATCAGGGTACACTTTTCTTCTGTCACGTCACTTTCCTGCATCATAAAAAAATTAAAATCACAGAACATCTGGTGCAGGTTTTTGTTGAGAATCCCTAAGGCTCTTAGGCTGACAACACTCTTGCACATCTCACTTAATTTTCCGTCTGACTCTAGGTGACAAGCTGGGTCTCTAATTAGTTTTCTTACCTGGAGGGGTAAAGGAGAACTTTCCCCGAGACCTCTACAGCAAAATCTGTCTCTTCAAAGTTGATTTCATCCTACTGGATTTGACGAACCCCTTGCCTCCACATCCTGGATAATACGTGCAGCAGCCGCACTGCCTCGCTTACTCGAAACCCTTTGCATGATAATGAGCAGAACTTCCTTTCAAGTCGAGGAATCATTCTCTGAGACCTTTCTTTGTTGCTTTTTTAAATGGCCTACTTTGTGCATCAGATAATGAATCTACTGCTGTGAGGACTTTGTTGATTCAAATACTAAATGAAAAGCTCCTCCTACTTCCCTCCAGCTTATTCTTGACGTCCGTTGTCTGCCTATTGCTATTTTCAGATCAATGTTGATAGATGTATTGCTTCTTTTAGTCCAAGTCATTTTGGTTGTTGGTTTTCTTTGTGCCCAAGCAGACTTTACGCACACAAGTTGGGTATTGATAGCTAAAGACTGAGTATGTTTGAAAAAAATTAAATTGTCACTATACAATTTAACACAAATACCACCAATTATGAGGAGGGCTGCTCAGCTTGAGAAAACAGTTGGATAATCACCTCTGTGGTTTCGGAGGAGCTCTGTCAAATGTGAGAATGTAACCCTGAGGATGTCATATGATGTCGTCAGGGTTATCTCAGTTAGAGCTTGAAATAATAATAGAAAATAATGAATACAATCAGTGTGTTGAAATTGAAAAAGCTGAGAGAGCCTTGCAACAAGATGTAGATGCATTATGGGAAATGTAGGATCCAGCTTTTTTTAAGCTTGACCCACCCAAAAGAAAAAGTCTCTGCTGCTTCCATTTTGATTCATTTTGATTAAAGGTGGATTCAAGGATTCCGGAGAATGCTTGTTGTCGAAAATCAGTTTTTGTGCAAATGAATGAATATCTCCTCACAATCCACTACCTGTCATACTTTGTGTTTTGACTGGTATGTAAACAAAGGCGGCCTACCAAAGCTAACTTTACAGAGCCTACGTTGTGTATTAAGTCCCCCAACTACAAGGTGCAAAACGACCTATTTACTACATTTCTGCAGTATTATTGCCGTCAGATAAATGCCTAATGTTGTTGTTGTTGTTGTTGTTGTTGTTGTTGTTGTTTTTTTTGTTGTTTTTTACAAACTATTCTTAAATGAGTGATCTTCTTTGACACAGAGGCTATTTCAATTTGAATATCTCTCATTTGTGGATCCCAGTGCTCAGACAGCAGTGGACCCTGGTGAACATGACCACATTTTGACCTGCTTGAACATCCATCCTTCACCTGAGAACCACGTGGTTTGAGGCCACATGAACCAGAAATCCCTCGCACTGCTCAGGTCAGGTGGCTGTAGGCTCCAGGTGCCGGGGCACCAAGGACCAACTGGGCAGTGAGCAGCCAACCCCCTTGTTAAAGCGCAGTTACCGACAGTATGCTACTCTACATTTAAATACCTTCTCGGGCCCCTGGAAGCAGATCCGGCACTGCGGTGATCGCGTCCCGCTCTCTGAGAGACTCGGGAGGGAAGCAGCATCCAGGCCGCCTCCCTGGGGTTTGGCTGCAGCGTCTGTTTCCTCAAACGCCAGGCTGCGTGGCCGGGGGTCGGAGCCATAGTATTCCTCCTCATCGTCCCAGTGAGAGCAGCCGAGCCGCGGCCAACCACAGCCCGGGTCTGTGCCTGTCTCAGTCCTCCTGCTTGATCCAGAGCTCATCAGTAGCAACACTTTGAGTTCATTGAAAAACCTTCGGATCCTACACTTAATCATTCTTCAGCAGCTTTACTACACAGACACAACTGCTCTGTGAAACAAAACAGCCTTCAGCCTAACTGTGGCAGGTCCATTATGAACTATAATGATCATTATAATAATTATGAGTAGGCCTATCCTATGGCATCTGAACCACTTGGTTTAAGTATAAAGGTGAGATCCGATTAAATTAAAGACAGATCTCGGTCAAAAAAGCAATCGTGAAACAGGATAGGCTGTCAGACCAGCCCATGGCCGTTTGCATATCCTGTTGTTATAGCATGTGCACCGCAGTCCAGCCAATGGTGGACGGTTATTTTTCTGAGAAAGAGGCGTTTTCTTTCGGGATTCAATGGCTACTGAACGCCACAAACCGAAAGCCACCAACATTCAACGGGGTCCAACATTGTCCGCTCATGCATATGACAGTCCGGTTGTTTATAAGCCATTAGCAGGGGCTCTGCATCAACATATTGGTGTCCCTTTCTTCTGATGCGAGCGCTTCTCCGAGTGATGTCTATATTAATAAGCCCATCCCATTAACAAAGTAAGTTAAAGCCGATTCATGATCGAGTTTCTCATTCACCTGCATATGAGGTGATAGTTACGCAAGGTGGCAAAGCGTGGACCCTTTGTTGTCTCGCGGTGGCATCCAGCAATTCAAACCACTTTCCTCTTTTTCGTTGTATCTCTTCTTTTTCCACCGCCCTCTCGTTAAATACGTCTGACAACCCTGCTACAAAGTTTCCATGCGGCAGCGTTGCCTGGTAGTAAAAAAAAACATCGACAATGTAACAAATAAATCAATTTCAAGAGAAGTCGCGACGCTTCACTTCGCTGCGTTCCCCAAGCATCTCTTTCTGCCACGCATCAGGGAGAGAGAGAGAGAGAGAGAGAGCAGAGAGATGTGGACTCCGGCAGCCAGACTGAAAATGTCTCTTCCGGGTTGTTAAAAAAGCAACTGCTCATAATCATCTTCATCATCATATCCTGACCAAATTAACTCAGGGCCTGCGAAAATAAGTGGGACAATAAGACACCGCTTTTCGTAGCGAAATGTGGCAGGATCTCCAGAAGGTTAAAAACATTTTTCAGTTTCAGCTTTCTGGTTGCAGTTGTCCATTCATTCAACATCCTCTCTCCGAACAATAATGAGCTCCAGTCTAAGTAGTTAGCGTGCTTAGACTGGAGCACGCAAAAATTGCAGTTAACCTGCAATTTTAATTTTATTTGCTTCTTTTATTCGCTTTTAAATGTTTTATAATGTGTTTTATGTATTCTAATCTTGCCCCTGTAAAGCACTTTGAGTGGCCTTGTGTCTGAATTGTGCTATATAAATAAACTTGCCTTGCCTTGCCTTGCTGATAACAGGCGCTGCTGTCCAAGGTGCTGAAAATCACGTGATGCAAAGGCTACATGCTAGTATTCAACGGCTGAGAAAGAAGTGTATGTGTGTGTGTGTGTGTGTGTGTGTGTGTGTGTGTGTGTGTGTGTGTGTGTGTGTGTGCGTGTGCGTGTGCGTGTGCGTGTGTGTGTTTGTGTGTCTGTGTGTGAGTGTCACTGTCTCGTGGTGCCATGGTGTCATACAACTCTAATAAACAGACCAAGGACTCCAGGGCCTTGATATCATGGGACAGTGTGCACACACTAGAATAAAGAGATCCACCAATAACAGGGTCACACCACATCTGTCACAGTTGTCTCAGTCCAGATTGACCGGTATGGTCAATCTGGACTGAGAGATCAAGAGTGTGGGTGCGAGCAGTGTTTTTCAGGTGGGTGTCATCGAAATAGGGTGAGAAGCTCCTCCATGAGAGAGTTGGAGTAGAGCCACTGCTCTCTTGAGTAGAAAGGAGACAGCTGGCGGTTGGTGGTTCGGGAATCTGGTAAGGATGCCCCCTGCCTCCCTATGGAGGTGTTCCAGGCACGACCAGCTGGGAGAAGATTCTAGGAAACTTTCCCTTACATCATGCAGCCCAGTTTGTTTCTTCTGCATGATTTAAATCATACAATTGATCCTGTCTCAGTCAAATACAAATATACAGAGAGTGGCAGGGAATAGTTATGTTAAATGGTATTGTTATTGAGGACTTCAAGGCTTTTTTCATGATTATTGGAGGCTGTGTGATATATTATTTTCAAAAATATACAAAATGTAATAGTGAATATGAATTTAATAGGTAGGGGAGAACGGGGGAATCTGAGGCATCGGTTAATGTGAGCCACCCCCTGTATCTAGGCAACGGAAAACATTTGTGGTCATGTGAGATATATGTTTTAAAGCCCCTCTCATTTCCCCAAGGCCCTGAAAGAGAGGACCTCATGGTGCAGTGGTAAGCATGTTTTTTTCACCAAAATAGGTATTTTGCATGTAAAAGTAAATTTTCTTGCTGTCAACTTAATCAACTGTTGTGCCAAAGCAAATGTATTCACGTAGAAAAACTTATATCATACGTGTTGATGAACTACCAACATATGAAACCATGTGATGCTGATAACTGAAGATTAGCCTGAAATGCTAAGAGAGGTAGTTTTTTCTCAAATTGTGGTGGTGGGGGAAAGTTAGCCAAATGCTGTGGGGGAAAGTGAGCCACTGTCTCACTTTCCCCCACCATGAGGCACAAGTTAAGTTTAGTCTTAAACATATTTTAATGTAATATTACATAACATATGTTTTATTTTAATGTCATACACATTGTAGAAAAGCCATCATGCCAAGGAAATACACCAGGAAGACTACCTGGGGCAACCACACGGAAAGAGCACCTTCTCATCTTTCCCTGTAACCTTCAGGGCTGGAATGTAGAGTAGGCCTAGTTGTAGAGTATGACAGGCTGATGTTTTAATCCAGTTGGGTCTTCTCCTGTGTTCTGAGTCCCAGGTTGTTCTTGCTGGTTCTGATTTTCCTATGCTTTGACCCCGAGACACTAGCTGGCTCTAAGGGTCCTGTGTTCTGACCCCCAGACTGTGTTCTAATCTAACTGGTTCTATCTTTCATTTGAATTTTATTAAAACCTTTTGAATTATAATATGTTGTATTTGATTTTGTTCAGAGTTACTTTCAAGTGTTTAGAATATTTGCTTTGCTTAATTGACCAAACCCCATCATTCTGTTACTAGTCCGACATTAGTTCTGGAATGTGTGGCTAGCTTTCAGGATTCTTACTGTTACAATATGTGTTGTTATGGTAGTTTCAGAGTGGAAAAAGTAAGTGGATCAGTTTACCCCACAGCTGGGGTAAAGTGAGCCACATGACAACTTTTTTAAAACAATCATATTTTCACTGCCCTTTGTCTTGAAAAAATTCTGCTAATGCCCATTTCTAGGAAACATCCTGAATTAATGGGAAATGTGTAAATTTGAGTGATAAATCATTTTAGCTCGCTTACAGGGGAGCAAATGTAAAAAGTGGCTCAGATTACCCCGTTCTCCCCTACTTGATTTACATGGTGTCTCACAGTGAGACAATGGTATGCGCGGTATAAAAAAAAACACACCACACAAGTTATACAGAGCTTTAAAACAAAATCTGTCAAAAGATTAAAATGATAAAACAAGACTTCAGAGCAAGGTGTCAATGTGACATGATGAATCAAACAACGGTCTATTCAAGCGAACTGAATATTTGGTAGAGATTGTCGTGGAATTGAAATATCAACCTTTGAAAGATGAGATTGAGGCATTTAATACCAGATGACACAATGTTTGAATACAAAATAAACAGATCTTTAATGTTTGCAAACACGGTCAAGACAACAATGCAACAAGAGGATTGTAATGAAGTGACCACCGATAGGCAGTCAAACAGAGAAGTTATTGTGTAGTAACATGCTAAATGTAATTACGCACAAACATTTCAGCCTACGTAATAGATTTTCAGGGTTGGGTGTAGTGAGACATAACACATTTAGTTGGCGAGGAGAAGTCTTCAGTGCATAAAACAACCTGACTTTATCTTACACAAGACTAAGGTCAGAACAGTATGAACGATTCCACGAAGATTCACAATTTATGATAATACAATATAGTGTAAATATATTTCATATATTCACACAATAATAATTTCCCTAACAAGATCTTCATAGATTCATGCTGTTCGGTGTCTTAAGTAGAGATCTGATGCTGTGTGTTAACCTTTCTTGTAGTAATATAAAGAATCTCATAGAAATTGTTTAGCCTGGAGGTTATAAACATAAGAAGTGGGGGAAAAGCATGTCCTGTACAGTTAAGACTCTGCAGTGTCTGATCAGAGGTTTACATTAAGACAGAGGTGGGGGAATTCAGATCCTTTACTGAAGCAAAAAATACTGATACCTGACAATCCGCTGAAAAAACAACATTGTTGAAAGTAAAAGTCCTGCATTGAAAATGTTACTGAGGCAAACAAATAATTCAAGAGGATAATGAATATTTTCTCAATTAATAAAAAATTGTCCTGTGACTGTTATACTATCATATATTGTATCAATATATTATTATTACTCACATAAAAGGAGGATTTTACTGTTACAGCTGGTTGAGATTGATCTAATTTTGCATTTTCAACTATTCTGTATACGACTGCATCTGCTGATTAGTTTCTTAGATGTGGTGGAGTAGAAGTAGAATTTGACAGGAAAAGAAAATGCCAGTTTCACAGGTTTTTAATCATACACTGGGTGATTGATTGATGGAGATTAAATTATGTATAAATGTATACATTGGTGGAAAACTAAAACTATATGCCTGTCTATGTTTGCTCTAATAACTTTTTGTTGTGATTCTGTAACAATGACAAAATTAAAACTGAACTGAACTACAGTACTTGTTGAGTAAATGTACTTAGTTAGTATATCCCAGCACTGGATAGTACTAAGGACAGATATCAGTTACAGTATGAACACTGAGGACTGTGCGGTGTGGCATCATCTGTATGATAATGAAGGCTCTCAGGCTATCAGTATAGTGGTAAAAATTATTCCACAGCCAGAGGCTTTTTTATGTCCCATGTGAGCTGGTGCAAATGATCCCCTTGAAGACATTTACTTTAATGAGAATGTAAACAAACATATTAAACACAGTAAAGAGAACATTAATGATGTCAGAGATTTGTTATGGTATGTCTTTGTCTTGTCTTGTTTTGGTGGTTCCCTGTGTTTCCTGTTTTATTTTGGTATGTCTGTCTTGTTCCTCCCCATGTCCTGTCAAGTTTCCCTCCTGTTTGATTACTGGTCCCTCCCCTAATGTGTCCCACCGGTTCCTCGTTGTCTACCCTGTCTTGTGTGTGTGTGTATTTAACTCCCTGTGTGTCATTGTTCCGTGTCTTTGCATTGTGTGTGTTGGTGAGTGCTCTGTGGCCCTCTTGCCTTCCCTGTATTTTTGCCATTTTGCATTTTTGCTTTTCTTGTATTTTGGAGCTAAATAAATGATCATTTTCTTGAACGGTCTGCATCTGGGTCCTCCCTCCCTGCCTGCCTGCTAACCACCCCGTAACAGAATGCAAAGACCAGAATTGGACCCAGCAGACAGCTCTTTTGAGGTCGAGCTTGAGGAGGTAACTTTTACTATTTCTTGCCTCAAGAAGGCCTGGGAGAAGGGCCCCACACTCGACCACCGAGCGGCAGCCTTGACGCTGGCACGCCGAGCTGTGGAGTTGCAGCCTTGGCTTGGGGAGTCCCTGCCAGAGTGGGAAAATAACTTTTTATACCCTCCTGAGTTTTGGTCTCCCAGCTGCCAGCACAAGCCCAAGCCTCTGCCCCCGGTCCCCTGCTTCCAGCCTCTGCTCCCGGCCCCCAGCTTCCAGCAGCAAGCTCCAGCCCCCGGCCGCCTGCAACCAGCATGCTAGCCACCAGCCCCAGCATGCCAGCTACCAGCCCCAGCATGCCAGCTACCAGCCACCAGCCACAGCATGCCAGCTACCAGCTCCTGAAGGCGCTCAAGCAACCACAAGAACACTTTCCAGTTCCAGAGCCCACTCCACGTTTTCTTGAGGGGACCTGCCCTCCAGGCCTGCCAGGGGAGGCCTGCTTGCTTCGCCTTCCTGAGGGGGACCGCCCTCTGCTCCTTACTGAGGGGGACCGCCCTCTGCTCCTGCCTGAGGGGGCCTGCCCCCCAGACCTTCAAGGGGTTGCCCGCCCTCTGCCTCGCCTTCCTCCTGAAGGGGTCCGCCCTCTACCTTGCCTGCCAGAAAGGTTTCGTCGTCACTGCTGCCGGCGGCCTGTGGGCTGCTCGCCTGACACCCCTCCATTCTGCCCCACCCCAGTTCCTTGGCCAGTCTGTCACCCCTTGCACTGCTCCACTCCTGTTCCCTGACCAACCGGTCACCCCCTTGCTCTGCCCCAGGCCATTTTTAGTTTTATTTTTTCCTCCACCCACCCTGTTTGGGGGGTACTGTCTTGTTTTGGTGTTTCCTGTTTGATTTTGGAATGTCTGTCTTGTTCCTCCCCAAGTCCTGTCAAGTTTCCCTCCTGTTTGATTACTGGTCCCTCCCCTAATGTGTCCCACTTGTTCCTCGTTGTCTACCTGTCTTGTGTGTGTGTGTATTTAACTCCCTGTGTGTCACTGTTCTGTGTCTTTGCATTGTGCATGTTGGTGAGTTCTCTGTGGCCCTCTTGCCTTCCCTGTATTTTGCTTTTCTTGTATTTTGGAGCTAAATAAATGATAATTTTCTTGAGCGGTCTGCATCTGGGTCCTGCCTGCTTACCACCCCGTAACAAGATTTAGGTTATTCCACTTGTCACTTTTAGTGTCACCATGCATATAACATGTGGGTCAAAAGGTTGAACCTGCTCTGCTCTATGTACATAATAAAAACATATATATAATGTATGTATATAGATATTCTATAACTATTTTCTGTTCTAAAACATATCAGGTTAAATGCGAATGTTCACATTTCATTTAAAGACATGTTGACACGTCACAGGAAAATCACATTAATTATTAAATGAATGATGGGGCTGAATTCCATTTCCTGGCTCTGGTGTTGTACATGCTGACTCACCTGAGACACATGAATAGAAAAGAGCCAGTGCTTTAGTCATTAGCAACAGCTGTGCCTTTTACTATTATGACAAATCAAAATATCTACTGTGAAGAAAGCAGTCAATTAAATGGCTGGGAAAACATCTCATTCAGAAAAGGAGTAGAACTGAGACAGAATTAGAGGAACCTTGGATTAGACTTTTGGTCCGAGCCACTGTCCGTTACCACATTACATCCACATTTCTTGTCATGTGCGGATGCTGGCACACAGTCTGCTTTCTTCCTCCTTTAGGAACAGTGGCTGCTAAGAAAAAAGCACTCTGTCACACTGTGTCACAAATTGATTGTGCAATACACCAGAATGCATGAACCGTAAGTGGCCAACTAGGATTTTATTTATAAACGACCACAAGTCCACCATTCATGTTTTATTTCCTTCTGCAATCACATGCTGTTTGTTTTAAAGCAGTGCCGTTGGTTTGCAACAACCTCCATAAAGTAACTGACATCAGCATGTAAGAAATGACTGACTTCCCTCTAACTGCAGATTATAAGTAGTGTGCCAGTGGGTCATATTTTAAACTTAATGCTAACACTATAATAAACACCCTGAGAACAAAACGGACATCAGACTGGATGGGATTTAGAGTGCAATGTCATTATAATGTTATAACACAGTTTTCCTGATACACTCTCTATTTGAAGAATTAATCACAAGACATCAAAGGACCCACTGCATTGATGAAGTGTTTTTATTTTAATACACTTACTAATTATAAACCATTGATTTTAATCATCTGAAAACACTGTGTATCTATTCATCGTATAGTTATGATAATTTTTTATGTTCCAGATGTCCAATTAAGCAAAGTCTGCCAGGCCTCAGCCCTTTTATCCAGCATGAGACGACAAGAGAGACGAATGAGCTCAGAGAAAATGAGGGAGAGGTTGGTATCCTGTACACTTTATATCCACCATTTATTTTCTTTTTTGTTACTACATGTTTTCATGTTGTGTCTGTTTTGAAATATAATTATGACCCATATATGACATATTTTAGATATATTGAGGCTTGTTTTACTTCCATGGAAACAGTGGAAGAATGAAATGTGTACAGCATTAATAGATGCGATAGGTGTGTGTATAAATGGACATGGATGATGAATCACTTGATGGATACATTTATTTTTTATTTATTTTTTTGTCAGGGACAGTGCATATTCATGAACAGCTGTAACAATTACAGCTGTAAAAATGCCAGATTTTAGCAAAATGCTAGATTTCATCTGTTGTCCCTGGCATGCAAAGAAATACAGGTTAAAAAAAGAATACATATACAAAGGCACAAATAACACAAGAAAATAAAAGAGTTTAAAGGTGGTCACAGACTTGGTTTTCTTTTATCCACTGTTTGAGGTGTGTTTTGAAGGTTGAATAATTTTGTGAGTCTCTTATTGTGAGTGGGAGAGTATTCCAAGATTTAGTTCCTTTGACTGACAGAACAGTCCGAATGTAGTACGTCTGTATGGGACGTCACAGTCTCCTCGGGCTGCGGCCCTGGTGCCAGTCCCACTCGCAGACTTCAGCTTAATAAAGTCTTTCAAAGGTGGAGGAGCAAGTCTGTGCAAAATTTTATATATAAAACATGCATTTTTAAAATAAACAAAGTTATGACCATTTAATAAATGATGTTTATCTAAAACAATGCAATGGTGAAACGAAAATGGCTTTTTGTCAAAGCCTTTTTAAAAAGAGATAGTATTGGTTTAAGTGTTGTGCCAGCAGCAAGTGACCATGTGGTTATACAGTATTCAATATGTGAAAAAATCATCGAGTGTAAAAACATTCGAGCAGCATTAATGTGTGTATATGACACACAATTCTCTTGATTTATGAAGTGGCTTTCTGTCTATTCCATTGGGGACACACTTTCTCGTGTTTCCTTTGATTTGCTATTCATGTTTTCTTTTATATTGAAAATAGTTTTTGTAATTAGATGTTGCACTATTGCAGCCACAGCTGTGGGACTATGATGAGTTTGGGGTTAATAACCCAACGATAACATGACTAAAGTGGTAAACTGATGAGTCTGAACTGTTTGTCTATTATAAATCAATCAATAACACACACACTAGACCAAACTTTGCCAACAACTTCACATGTTTTAAATACCACCACAGTGTTAAAATACTGTTACATGATGAAGTCCTGCATCAAAATGTACTAGCCCTATATAGTTTCAAAAGTAAAAGTACTTATTAAGCAGCATGGTCCATTTCAGAATAATATACTGTATATTATATAACTGAATAACAACTAATGATCATTCATAGCATAACTAATGTGGTCGCTAATTTCAGCTACTTTATATTCTGCCAGGTAGCTCAATACATCAGATTCAGTTGATTTTCATTTTGAGTTAAAAATGAATATGATTAATAACAATAAATGAATCTGCAAAGAAACTAGTGACTAATGTTGTCAAATTGGTAGTTAATTGGAGGTGTAAATGGAAATATTGTACCCTAAACTGTGCATTACCTAAATAAGAACATTATCTAGGCTAGGCCTACTTCTTACTTCTGCATGGCTGGTTTAGCAACGTAATACAGGCTACATAGGCTTACCTTTAGTTTAGTGTCAACCCAAACGTGTAATGTATTCCTTGTTTTCTAGTAGGCTATATTAGCAGAATATTGAATGTTTTTTAAACGTGTTGATAAATTTGAGATGAGGTTTTTGTATGCAAGATATATATATTTTTTCAATCTCACAATCACAATATAGCCTGTTTTATTTGTGCACATAAATAAATAAAGTATTCAATAATAGCCTACTCGTGCCAGATATCCTACATAGGAATGTGTGGGCCTATTTTAGTAACAGGCTAGAAGCACTTATCTCTATTTATATAATTACATTCACGAAATTAACCAACGACATTAATCAAAGCTTGAATTTGAGGCTACATGTGATCACACTGGTTGGGTTAAACTTGTGCAGATCCATAGCTCCTCCTCCGGAGCTTTGCAAGAAGCAACAGGAAGCGACAGAACCAAAAGAGTGCAGTCTGGAAGAGGGAGCGAAGAAAAAAAAGAAAAAAAAAGGAAAACACAAGGGAGACCGAAATCATATCTGGTGGATTGGAGTCTCCACATCAGTTCCAACGGCGGGGCTGTGAGCGCTCTGACTGGACCGAGACCCTGCTGCTCCTGACCCCGTTATGTGGGGAGTTTGATACGTGGCAAATCACCGAGCATGTCCTCCCCTTTGAAGCAAAACTAAGCTTTTTTTTTTTATTTACCTGGCGCGGAGAGCGAAGCAGAAGAGGTAAGTTTGACAGTCTCGGGCTCCTCACACGTTAAACGGCTTGTTCTAACACTTTGACAACGGACGTTTATGTAATGTGGCCCAGATGTGGAAGTGGAGGTGATTCGTCTCATCCGCTCGCTGTCTCTACTTTTTTCCTTCTACTTATTCACTGTTTTCCCTCTGCCACGTCAGTGAACATGTATGCGAGGAATGGGGGAAGGAAGGCAGT
Source organism: Ammodytes marinus (assembly GCF_949987685.1). Taxonomy (NCBI): domain Eukaryota; kingdom Metazoa; phylum Chordata; class Actinopteri; order Uranoscopiformes; family Ammodytidae; genus Ammodytes; species Ammodytes marinus. The sequence goes on from NC_137233.1 coordinate 30,076,026, forward strand.
CCATGTGGCCTGTTGTTGCTTCACTTTTAAGTTTTTTATTTATTTATTTAAGGCAGTTTAATTAACAAAGGAGTGCTATCGGAGCACCACGTGTCGGTAGAGAGAGAGAGGGCCTGTTTCTCTCTGCCTCCGCCCACCGGCCTTCTATGTCTGGCTTGATCTCAGTTGATCAAGTGGTCGAATAGATGAATGGCATGTGGAGCGTCCCCCGGCCTGGTAATCAATACTAACAGGCTGGCGATCAACAGGCGGCCAGGGCAATGAACTAGGTTTAGCCAGAGATCAGTGGTACTTCCAGGTGTTGTACTCAAAAGTCAGTCACTGTAGAGGAAATGGTGAGATGTTTATAGGATGACATGTCATGTAGGCTACAGCTGAACCATTTCCTGTAGGACCAGGACCTGGGGGAGATTAGGCTTGAAGACCACATCTGGTCTGATCATTCATAGAGTGACAGTGAAGGTCTTCAGCCTTCAGGAAAATTCTGCAATCCAGCAAAATAGTAGAAAACAAGGTGTGAAAAAATGTATACGCCTGGTTTTTCACCCCGCTCTCACCTTTAGCTTTAGACAGTGCCTCCCACTTTCCGCTTAAACAGAATGCACACTTGCAGTCATTACATATCATTCATGTACCTCATAATGCTAATGTGTTACCGATATATCACAGTTGTAGGGGTTTTCCTAAAGAAGGAAACTGATGCCAATTACCCTAAACCATCAAGTAATCTTGTTCTTTTTTTGAATTAAAGTTATGGAAAGTTTTTCAAAGTTTATTATCAAAAAAGTTTAAGGGAACCTTTTTATAGGGGGAAAAGAGCTTATTCATTGGTAAATAATTTAATATTATTCATTTTTAATCCTCTTCTGAAAGTGTTACGTTTTGTTCTGTTGGTTGTTTTCTTGTGTTCACCAACTACTAGGTCTCAATCTATTCATGGTTGTGATCGTTTACGTGAGGCAGACTGTTTTTTTGTTTAGTGTGTGTTTTATTATTTGTTGTTCCATTATCATTGTTATAGCTGACGATAGCTAAATGCAATTTGTGTTCAAATTCAATAACTTTAGGTTGATAAAGTCAGATCCCTGCAGGGTTTCAACAAAAGCACAATAGACAGACAGTGAGATATATAATTGTTCATGTCCGTAGACACTCTGGCTCAACCTTCTTTGAGGAAGGAATGTGGTTTGTTCAACATGTATAATTGCAACATCTCTTCCTCTCAATAAGAACACTTTGTATTGACCACTTAAGTAATTGTGGCAGCACATGTGAATATTAAAACCTTAATGTGTAGAAGACCGGTGTCTGTTAATGTTTCAACCATCATAACTTGAGATATTATTAACCCAATGCGGGGAGGTAAATGGTTAGTAGAATAGTTGGCTGTGTTTCATCAAATCATTGGCATCTTAAAAATCAGCCCCACCAAGGCACATGTTTTATGACGTTCAGTAGTGACTTGGCATTTACTTCCTACTTTCTTGTCTGCAAATCAGTTGTTTTTAATATAGTTACAGTCCGAACCAGCTGGCAACCTAAAACTCCGACAGTCATGGGATGTATTAAAAAAATTGCTTAATTTAGTTTACTTTCATAAATGACAGTAATAATAATCAAAGCCTTCCATCTAAGAAGCTAGAACAAGCAAATGTTTTAATTTTTTGTTTAAAAAGTGACTGAAATGTTTCGGTAAAAATCATAACTTATAAGGAATGTTACCCCCGGTAAGTCAACTAATCGATTAAAAATGATTAATCTTTAAGACCAATCTGTTAAATGACTGAACGTTTCAACTGTAATTGAATTGCTACCAGTGAATAGGAGGAGCAGGCTGAGTAGGTGGAGGCTAATGCTGTAGATTGGAGGAGGTGAAGAAGGTGAGGGGACTTGCTCAGTGCACCAAACTGGTGTAACTGGTGAGACTAGAACAAAGTGGACGAAGGAGTGGGATGGCGAGTTGTTTGGGTTGCGTTGGGTTAAAGGTGGCCTACTACAACTATACTGTTTTGAGGACCAAAAGAAAGAAAGAAAACAGCAGACAAAGAAAATAACTTCCGGCGAACATAGAGGAACATCAGATCAATATTGTAAATAAGAAACTGTTCTTAATGTTTTATCTGGGAAAATAAAGGTTAAAAAAACAAAGAGCCAGATATTTCTCTCAGGAGTTGGTTGAGACCAAAACAGAGAAAGAAAGAGGGTGAACATCGGAGTTGCATATGCCACCTGGCCAGATTCTCGACTTCAAATTACTGCTTATGTTGCTCTGCGTCTTTTGGATGTGTAAAATAAATAAGCAACTGTTTGCTAAATAAGGGTACGTCAGTTCAGTTGTGTTCAGCTTCAAATCAGCTAATAACTATTAAAAAGATGCCAGCCTACATTTTAATGCATAGTTCGCTGTTTGTAGCTGACTGATAGTGTCGGGGGGCGATGATGATAAACTCAAATTTGTTGAACACCAGAGATGAAAAGGAACTTCATCGTGTACATTTTATTATGCTTTAATTAATATATAGATGATAGAGTTGGGCAATGCTGATACATATACCACGAGACTGTAGAAATGTGTCCACTGTGAAATCAACTGCTCTAGCTTTTACACCAAGGCAACTATAGTTTAATTAACTTCGTTTCAGTTGGGTCCTTGGGAAATAAGTGAGCCGGACTGCTCCATGACAATGTTTCATCGACAGGATTTTTGTATCGCTATGATAAGGTGCCATGCCAATTTTACTATATAGTAAATGTGTATTGATACAGCATACAATATGAAACTGCACCTTCTGTGATAGGGGATTTTACATTACTCAGTCCTTAGCTGAAACAGTATTTTTAAATTGCAAATATTGCACATTCAGCACATAACCAGAGCAGCGTAATCAGCACAGGTTGTGGAGCTGAGCAGTTCAACCTTCTCTGATGTTTCCTCCGACAGCAGGACTCTAACTACTACACACTGGTAGACGGCGTGAAGCAGTCTGTTCTACACATGGCTTTACTGAAGTGGAAAACAGCCCCTTGTTTCCCTATTTGTAGGGGTGTTGTGTTACAACAGCTTGGTTGGTTGTATGCGAAATATTGGAAAAACTGAGAACTTACATGACTGCATCACATCCATATCTGATGAGGGTCAGTGGTTTGGTGCTCCAAACATAGCCAGCGGCTGTTAGCGATCGTTACAAGCTCTGCACTCCTGCACTACTCCTCCTCCTTGTTCTCCTCCTCACCCTGATGCAGCCTTCAGCCAAAAAGTAACTGAATGACTCTGGGCGTCACAGATAAAAATCAGAGAAATTTGGACGCAAAAGCTATAATCAAATTCAATGAATAAATTAGAGCTGCAACGAATAATCAACAAATCGATTATTAAAATAATCGCCAACTATTTTGATAATCGATTAATCGTTTCAAGTAATTTTTTAATAAAAAATGTCCAAATTCTCTGATTTCAGCTTCTCAAATGTGAATATTTTCTGGTTTCTTTAATCTTATTAAGACAGTAAACTGAAATATCTTTGTGTTTTGGACATAAAAATACATTTCAGGAAGTCAACATGGGCTTTGGAAAATTTATCAAAATTTTTCACCATTTTCTGACATTTTACGGGCCAAAACACTAATCGATTAATCGAGAAAATAATCGACAGATTAATCGATAATCAAATAATCGTTAGTTGCAGCCCTAGAATAAATCAATTCCAAGTGGTGCCACAGGTGATATTAAGACACATAATTTGAGGAATTAAGAACTTAAAAAACATGAGCCGGTTGCAATTAGACTGTTTCGAAAATGTATTTCTGAGGCAGACTGCTGGCAGCATTATTTGAAATATGTACTCATTCAGAGATGGATATTGAAGCATGAGGGCTGTTGAGGAACATCTGTTGATTTTGGAGTAAAAAAGGCAACATGCCTCAGCTTCTGCAATGTGCTCTTCTTAGCCTGAGGACTGTTCTGTCTCTATTGGTGTATAGCCACCAGCTTCTCCCAGCCAACATGCGAGAGGAATTAACATAGCCTATATATATATTTATTATTGGGGCTCTACAGATGGCAGTGTATGCGTATGTGGGTCCAACAGATTGGTCCAGACTTGAATACATTGCCATGAATTTTCACAATTCCCAGAAAAAGTATCCAGAGAACTTTGGTGATCCCCTGACCTTTTTCCACTTGCGATTTAAGATACCTTTTTTTTGTGAGAGTCTCGAGAGCTATTTTATATTTGTAATAATAACTTTGATGATCCTCTTGACTTTTCAACTCCTTATTGTAAATATTAACGTTCCTGGCTTTCGCCTCTTGATTTTGTCTTTCAGTCTGTTTGATCATCGCCATGGCCCACGCCACTAGTATCCAGTATGAGCCCGTGGCAGAGATTGGAGGGGGCGCCTACGGGACGGTGTACAAGGCCCGAGATACAGAGAGCGGGCAGTTTGTGGCCCTGAAGAGCGTGCGTGTCCAGACAGACCAAAACGGCCTGCCCATCTCCACAGTCAGAGAGGTGGCTCTGTTGAAACGGCTGGAGCAGTTTGACCACCCCAACGTAGTCAGGTAAGAGACAGTTACCAAGGTGTTGTCTTGTATATAAAAGTCGCTGTGAACACCTATCACAGTTTCTATTGTACACGACACAGGCTCATGGATGTATGTGCCACCCAGAGGTCGGACCAGGAGACTAAAGTCACTTTGGTCTTTGAACATGTGGACCAGGACCTCAAGACGTACTTAGACAAAGCCCCAGCTCCGGGACTGTCCCCTGGCCACATTAAAGTGAGAACTAACTTGAACAATATCTACATTAAACTGCTTAACCTATCAAATAGATTAGAATGATGAAAACTGTATGGAAAGGATGGAGTGTTTTTAAAGAAAATATTTATATTTTGGCTCTTAACCCTGAATTTGTGCCTTTTTTTTTGTGGAAATATTCAATTTCAGTAAAAATATACCTGTGGGTCTTTGCAGGACCTGATGAGGCAGTTAGTGTGTGGTCTTGCATTCCTTCACTCAAACCGCGTGATGCACAGAGACCTGAAACCAGAGAACATTCTGGTGACCAGCCAGGGCCAGGTCAAGCTGGCCGACTTTGGACTGGCCCGCATCTACAGCTGCCACATGGCCCTCACCCCTGTGGTAAGAACTCACCTGGAACATACTCATAGCTTTTTGTGCACAGCGTTTTCAAAATCAAACTATCATTTTTTTTGTAAAGACTTTAAACACTCAGACTGCCGGCTTCCTTTCATTTCGTTTCATTTTTCCAAATAAAAAATAAACCTACCACTCATCTAGATATGTAATCTATCATACTGAACTTTTTCAGGACATTCATCTTGACGGCGCATTTTGTGTCTTATTTGTGTCCTCCCATCAATGCAAGAAACCATCAACTTCACGTTACCCTTTGAGCAATGTCCATGTTAGTTTATTATTTGGTAGAAACATAACATGAATGTGATGGGGTTTTTTTCTAGACTTAAATGTCAAATCTTGTTTTGAGTCTTTGTTGAATTAATGTTTAAGGAATTATTTTAACAAGACTAATAGTCTGCAGAAGTGCTAGCAGCTTTGTGAAGCGGCATATGAGCTAAAGGCTAACTTTAGCAGGCTATCTTGCTCAACATGCTAATATTTACCATGTTAAAGCTGGCGTGGATGATTTGGGGAGAAAATGGCAGTTGGGATAGAGATTCGAATCCAAATGCCTCAACCGCTCCACTTGCTCTCTTTGGTCCCTCCCTGACACGCTCTACACCAACAAAGTCGCGCCAAAGTGAATGGACAGTCCCAACTGCCAATAAGAACAGAGAATTGGAGCCTCGCTCTGATTGGTCAAAGTGTACAGCTCATGTTAATTTTGACCAATCAGAAATCACATACCCCAGCTTTAATCAAGTCTGTTAAAAATGCAAATGAAAACTAACATTGGCTAATTAGTACTAAACACAAAGTACTGCTTGTAACTCCATATCTACGGAATCCGACCGTGCTTACACTTATTTTTGAAGGCTGTTGTCCAGAAAACAAAGGTCTTTGTCTTTTCATTATTTATTATGTTAATATCCGTCATCTTAATTTAACCACTATCATGAGTTAATGGCATTAAAATATATATATATAAATCGATACTGTTGTCACTCTAACGATGTTTGTTGAGATTTTTAAAATAATTTATATATTGTATGTATTTATTGGTTATTGATATTATTTTTCCTTGACTTACTTTTAAATGATTTGCTCTTCTTGGTGGTTCTTGTTGTCCAGGTGGTGACACTGTGGTACCGTCCCCCTGAGGTCCTGCTGCAGACCAGTTATGCCACACCTGTGGATATCTGGAGCACTGGCTGCATCTTTGCCGAGATGTTCAGACGCAAGTGAGTCTGAGAAGAATAACGATAATATCTTTTATGTTTGTTAGGGTTGTATAGAGTACTATGTGTATAACTGTGCCAGTGTTTAAATCCAGGTTTATAAAAGGTAGCGTGAAGCGATTCTTCTGTGATTTTTTTTTGGGAGGATAGGCCTAAGGTGCAAGGTGGAAAAGTTATATGCTTACAAAGTGAGTCCTAGATTCTCATAGAACACACTGTAGTTAGCTCACAGTTTGATTTTTTTTTTTTTTTTTTTAAAGATATTGTTTTGGCATTTTCATGCTTTATTGACAGTGCAGAGAGACAGAGGTGAAATGGGGCAGAGAGGGGAGTGACATGCAGTGAACGACCGCGGGTGGGAATCGAACCCGTTTCTGCTGCTGGGCCCGGCCCGGGAGGGGGACGCCTTACCAACTGAGCTAAAGGCGCCCCCCACAGTTTGAAACTTTAACAAACTTTTTAAAATCTCACGTCTCCTGCTAAATGTATTATTATACTACTGATTTGCTTTACAGAGTACTTATAGGAGGAAACTACAGCTCTATATAGTCAGTGTTGAGTTATTCATATGACAATAATCTGGCCTTTACTACCCATAAACAGGTTAGTCATGCTTAAATTACCATGACTGGATATTGTAGAGAAAACAAATGAAACACATTGATGATAAACAGTTTGCAGATATGTTTAACACAAATATTTCCTTGTTATGTTTTATTTATTAAAAAGCAAACATAATCTGGGCTTTCCACACATATGGGGAAAATGTCATAGTTTGTTTATAAAGTGCAAATATATATATACAGTAGGCCTATATAGTCCCAAACACACTAACACTATATTATGATTCATTATGTAAAAGCTACAAAAAAGGGGAGGTATGCTCCACCTTTACACTAGATTGTAACTCGAATCACATCATATATTTCAGTGTGGGTGAGAGGTCAGAGCTGCTGGGTTGCGTTTGTCAACAGTTTGAAGGTTCGGATTTGATCTGCAACTGGATCACATTGGGAGATTTCCTTTCGCTCTGGGGAAATCTGTTCCGTGACCTCTTACTGTGTGGAGGTGGACTGGTTAATACACCTGCTGGGCTTTGCCACACACTTCATGTTACAGCAGCATACACATATTTCAAGTGCATGGACGGACACAGCAGCTCCTTCTAGTGTTAGCTATGACACATTGCACAAATACGGTGGGTGAAGAGATTGATGCCTTGCAAATAACTGCCCGCTGTTCCCAAGGCAGCACACAGTGTCGCGAAAAAAAACTGCTAATCTGTGTCTAAAGAGCATGGTGTTACTGGTTGCCGTCCTGCACAAACAGAAATGTCAAAGACTTGTGAACTAATACAAATAAGAATAAATCTGATTTGATGAGATTTGCCTCTATTAACGTTTGTATTTGTTCTGTCTGTTAGACCTTTATTCTGCGGGGAATCAGAAGTTGACCAACTTGGAAAGATTTTTGAGTGAGTAGCAAATAGTTATCATCACATCCGCCTGACCAGAAGATTTATCGGTAGTTGAGTCATATTACATCCATTTCATTGGAAATTATGTCATTTCAGAGTTATTGGCTTGGCACCTGAGGAGGAGTGGCCGACTGATGTTAAACTCTCAAGAAATAACTTCCCCCCGCTCTTACCTCGCCCTATCACTGACTTTGTACCAGAGATAGACGAGCAGGGGGCACAACTATTGCTGGTAAGACTTCTCCATATATAATAAAAAAAACCTGTTATTCCTTTCGTTCTGATTATTGATTCCTGTTCAGCTGTATACAGAGTTGTAATCAGGACAGTAACCGAAAAGAAACCTCAGACTCACTCACATTATAATGTGAAAGACATTTTTTTCTTCTGAAAATTATGGTAAAATACAATAACTATTTAGATGACTGTATGAAACGTACATCTCTTTGCAATAAAAGTATAATTCGTTTCTGCAAAATCTCGACTTTAGCGTTCTGATTGCCACCAATATTAAAGGGAATATGTATGTTATGTAAACAGGTTTTTTTGGGATGGGGGGTTGAACCAGTATACCTTTTAAAGTGGTCAGTAGCCTGTATTATATTCTACCCTCATGATTTAGAAAGTCTAAGTTCGAAATCAGATACATGATTTTATGCAATTTATAGAAGAAAGCTAATACATTATAACGGCTCATTTCTGCATTTCTTGACTTTCTTGACCAGTAACTTCCTACAGTTTTTGCTGGTTGCCTGGCAACCGGTCCTGGTCAGAAAATCATATCCCTAAATAAACGCCGTATCGTCTTTATCTTTTTATTTGTATTTAAAGATTAATAAACACGTTAGATATAACATGTTAAAAGTGACCTTCAGAGGTTCTGGTGGGTGTATTTTGTCACCTTTTGGACAGAGCCACGCTAGCTGTTTCCAGTCTTTATGCTAAGCTAGGCTAACTTTGACAGTAACGCAGCTTTAACATCTTGCCATTCTTTCTCCCACAGAAAATGCTGACCTTTGACCCCTTGAAACGGATATCTGCACTGAATGCCCTAGAACACCCATATTTCCAAGAGGAGGAGACATTGACTCAAAGCTGAAAAAAAGCAGGAAAACGATGAGGTGAAACTTGCACAAGAGGTAACAGAGTCTACGTGTAGACCTGGCCTAAAGCATAAAGGATTTCATTTTCATTTTAATTTGGTGCGTCACCTTTCCAAAAGTCTGGGTTTCGCTATTGGGACATTTTCTTTTGTCTCGTCACAATGCCTGAGAAATGGAATAAAAAAAAAAGAAGAGGAGTAAACTTCAGCATCACTGGCATGCTTTGCCAACATGTAAATGTCACGATTAATCACGTCAACGTGTCATGTCTTCAAGGACAGTACCAGTGTTTATTTTGATTTATGTATCCGTCTCGTCCGCGGAGACTGATGCACAGAAAAAGTCTGTCATCTCTGAAATGTTGCTCTTGTTACTTTTGTACAGTGTTTAGACAGGAGGAAGCATAGATGTCGTCTTTTCTCGTAAAAGGCTGAACAAAGTCTTTCACAAGTGACTCCTCAGGGTTAGAACAGCCAGTCGTTAGTAATCTTACTGTGTTTTAATATTTTATCATATGAAAGGAACAATAGCACCATAAGCCTGTGATGGTGGTAAGCTGTATTAAAATCATGAGGGGGAAAAGAGACTTAAAAAACGCACAAGAAAGACATGCATGACAAAAATACTGGTATTGCCCTTAAATGCTCTCATAAAGTGAAAGAAACTGTGTATTTTGTTTGGAAGGACTGAAGGGTTGGACATCATTTCATGTTTAACATTTTTCTTTTGCTCAAATCATCTGAAATCAACCAGCACTGCAACCACAAATGAATAAAAAAATAACTGTTTTAATCACATTTGGACTTATTTGTTTCTTATAATTCAGATGACAGTCTATATAGAAAGAAAAAAAAATTAAACTGAGTAGCTTTTCTCATAATTCCCCATTCAATACTTTGTCTGCACTGTTGTCACACTTTCAAAATGAAACAATCGGAAGATTTAACCATTACAAGAAACGGCAATAATCCCCGTAATACAAAGTCATGTTAAATTTACATTTAATTTGTTTCAAGTTTAAGTTGAGACCATTTGGCTCCTTAGAGGCTGCTACTGAGATGAAGGAATGATTCAACGTTTGGATAAATATGCTTATTGTCTTTCTAGTAGAAATTTTGTTGAAAAGTTGGATACCAGACTCGTCTCTGTGCAGTGAATATGAAGCTACCACCAACAGCCTCTTAGTGAGCATAGCTTGACAAAAAGAATATAAACTTTGGGGAAGGGGAGCAGCTAGCCTGGCTCCGTCCAAAGGTAAATGAGTCAGATACAATGGATCTTGTTACCACCTTTCCCCAGTGCTGAGCTAAGCCAACTGGCCCCAACGGCCACATATTTGGCTCACATACATGAACAATTGTACCAATCTTGTCCTAAGAAGGGGAATCACCCAAAATGTCAAGCTCTTACCTGGCAAGATTTCATCAAATAATGAAACACAAATCCTTAAATTGATAAATGTAAATCATTGAGAAAATCTATGGTGCAGAGTATCTTAACCCTTCTGAGCTACACATCTTCATATTTAAACTTGTCATTTGTTTCATGCTTCTGACTTCAGTAGGCCTACACTTAACTTAAGCTTTGCAAAATATTCACATGTGTGCACATAATCTTTGTCCCTATTCCAAAGAAACTTCTATTTCTGTGTAGAGACCCCCCCCCCCATAGAGTTTATATGGTCTAATCTTGTTTGCTGTGTTTTGACTGCTCCAAATATTCATTAAATTTAGAAAGGATCTGGGTACTCAAGTTTAGCTGTGAGAGTGACAAAAGAAAATGCTAATTAACTCCTTTGAAAAAAAATATATATGATTATTTTTAGAAACATGAGGAGCGAGCAGAATGGGAAGAAAATGTGCAGTGAAGAGAGAAAGATATTTATCCCAAAGAAAATGTTTTCCTTTCATCCACATCGTCACCTGCAACATTAAATTAGTGTCCAGCGATTCCGGAGAACGCTTGTTGTCAAAATCACTCTTTGTCAAAATCGCTGAATATCTCCTCACAATCCGAAACCTGTCCGAACTGTGCACTGAAAATTATTTTGGTGATAATACACGACCTAGGTTTTGTAAATGGGTATGTAAACGAAGGGTATTTAAACAAAGGGGGCCCACTTTAGCTAGCAACATGCCTGTTTACAGAGCCTAGGCTGTGTATTAACACTGTTCTGTGTGTGCGCTGACAACAAAAATCCAGACAAGTACCATGAGGAGATATTCACTGATTTTGACAAAAAATTATTTGACAACAATCATTTTCCAGAATCGCTCACTTCACCTATTAATTCAATTGACCTTCCTAAACATTTTTTGAATCCTCTTTCTGACATCCGCCCATTCCTTTTCCTTCGTTTGATCTCCTTTTAACAATGATCCATGCACATAGACATCCCTCACTTTCTCCCTCAGAGGGGACAGACGGCGAGGCAGGGGGAGAGAGCTGGAGCTCACACCATAAATTGTGTGGCAAAAGAAAAAGGGAGAGGGGAGAGAAAGAGCTGGAGACGAGAGCAGATGCTTTGGCAGCAGCAGAGCTGAGGCTTTTTAAATTTTTTTCCCTTTCTCCCTGCTGCCTCTTTTGTTGCGTCGCCACAGATAGGAATCTGATGTCCGCGGTGAAGGACCACCACCATCACCAGTAGCAGCAGCAGCACCTCACTGCCAGTCTTTCATCCCCTGCCTGTTTGCTGGAGCTGCATCCAGTGTGGAGCTGGTTGTGAGACAGGCTAACGGCGGGCTAGTAGAAGGGAGGTGGGAGGGGGGGAGGCTGCAAGGCTCTGTGGCAGAAAAGAAAGGGAGGAGGGGCTGTGGTGAGCTGGTTGGGCTTCCTCTGCCTCACAGACACATTTTATTGACTTGCTAATTGGATGAGGCACTCGGAGGAGAGGGATGCGGTGAACGAGGAGAGCTGCTCTCCAGAGGAAGGATACAGGCGCAAGGAAAGCATCGCTTGGGTTTTTGCGTAAATCCGGCCACTTCATCTCTCTCTCTCTCTCCCTCTTGTCTTTTTATTCCAAATTTTCTGGAGACATAACAACAGATGTTTTTTTTCAGCATCTCCCAGTGACCTGCACACAGTGCATACATAATTGTATGCATGACATTGTCGAGCGGAGGCTCCAGCTGCTAGACGCTTCGTGACAAGTGCATGATTTCCATTTTGATGTTTTTGCACCCCGTTCCCTTTTCACCTGTTTTTTTTCCGTCTCTTGAACTCAATCAACTGGAGCTCTGTCTATCTTTTTCCCCCCTCTCACAGCCTTGTTTTATGTGCTGTTTTGATATGAATGGTTAATCTTAAACGAAATAAATTCTTCCATCAAAACCAAATGCCCAAGCTGTGGATCTGTGCAATGGATACTCTTCAGGAAGAATGAAGGTATGATATGAGCAAAAAGCCGAGGCACATACTGTAGTGAGGTGGCATTAATCTGCCAGTATTCCTTTCATTACTAGTCAAAAAAAATGGATCAAGCAATTGTATACACTGTTACATAATTCCAGGCAGAAATATTTGGGTTTAGAAAGCCACGCATGTAAAATTAAAAAATAAATATCTCTCTATTTCTAGCCGTGTGTCTCCATGTCAGATTTTCACAGAATAAATGAGTTGAGGGAGGACAGAGAAGCAGAGAGAGGGGAGGATTATGAATGAATCAGTGGTAGTAGAGGTGTGCATTGAGAAGGATTAATGGAGGCATTTAAAAAAAACAAAAAACAGTCTAGACTTGTTTCACCACTGGGTCAGCCTTTTAAATATATTCTGCTAATTTGCAATTCGAAGGATTCCGTTTTTCCTCTTGTCTTTATTTTTAAAAGGGAACTGGGATTCCTGTTATCAGAGCCCATCAGCGACACAAGGTTTGGCTAAGGTGTCTCTGTTTGATCTTGATCTTAGATTCTCTCCCCCCCCCCCCCCCCCCCCCCCCCTCTGCTTCAGCCTTCAGTCCAGGTTGCCATGACCGAGGTCTGCAGGTCTGGCTAGGTCCGAGAGCTGGTGCCACTGTGCCGAGGTCTGCTGCTGTCCCCAAATGAGCAAGGAAGGCAACCCACAGAGACGCACCACCTACCTCATCTCCCTCACACTGGTGAAGGTTGAGGCTGTGCCAGAGGATGTAGAGGGGAACCAGGGGGAGCTTCCTCCAGAGGGGGAAGGGAGCCCTAAGAGGAGGGAGGAGGAAGTGGAGGAGGAGGAGGAAGTAGAGAAAGAGGTGAGCAATGCCCCTGAAAAGGAGGAAAGAACTGTATGTACACAAGTGGGGGCCAGGAAAGAAAACACACAGGTGGAAGAAGAAGATGATGAAGAAGAAGTGGAACAGGTGCCGGTCAAGTATGGCAGCCCCATTGAGAACTGGGGGAAGCCCGAGAGGAGGGAGACTCACGGCCACCACCAAAAAGACATCATCATGTCTGTCGGTAAAGGCAAGGACACTTCTTTTGTGCATGCACCTGTTCGGCAGATGGTCAAGGTGTATGGAGGGACGACCTCTGAGGGGACCGTACGCAGGGAGGGGCCTCGCTCCGAAGCTTTGCGCCCTAAGACGGAGCTCTACAGAGAGCCCCCCATGCTGTTCCTAAAGGGTGAGAATGGGGCAGAGCTGAACAGCCGCTCGCGTTGCAGCCTCCCCTTTTCCATCCCACCGCCGCCAGTCAGCCAGCGTCCAGAAGTCCTGATGAGGTCACACGTGGCAGGAGGCAATGCTGCGTGTTGGAGGGACCTCAGAGAGGCCAACGCCAGCCTGTATCACTCTGCCAAGACTTTGGATAGAAGGGATAACCGTTTTGGGGACCAGTCGCCCTCAATGGCAGCTACAACTCTTGGGCCTTATAGGGCGTCCTGGGCCGACAGCGATGGCAGGGGCACGCTCATTCGCCCCGGAGCTCCCATCAGCGGGGGGTTTTCAGGCATAATGACCAGGGACAGCCCTCAGTCAGAGAGGTTCAAGACGGTTTCTATTTCCTTCCCCGCTCCTCCTGCCACCGACGTGTCCAGGCCTCAGAGAAAAGGTACAAGTCGCACCCTGGATAACAGCGACCTACATTCCCTCTCCGAGGACCTGAAGAAGGGGAAGGAGGGCCAGGGGGGAACCATCCAGCGAGCTCCTCCCAAGGATCGAAAGGTGCTCAAGTTCATCAGTGGCATTTTCACCAAAAGTCCAGCTGTGCCGGCCATTGTCAACACTGCACCTCCCCTCTATCACCCTGTGGAAAGGGGCTCGAGTGAGGAGGAAGGTAAGGCCACCACATGCATCTACTGTATCTGCACTGTGACGTTATGCTTTTTTTATGTAGATTTCTTAGACATTAGCTGCCCCACGTTGCTGCACATTCTTGACAAAATAAACAGGAACATGCTCATAAAGACGGCAGTTGGTCACATGAACCATCACACACACGTTCATGCATATCTGAGGGAGAGATGGAAAAAAAACACTTCCATATGAATCTGGGGATGGTGGTGTTGTTTCAGTCATCAGTGCTCATTTGGGCTGAAATAAAGTGGCTAAGAAGAGCATTTTGTTCAATGTGATTACACGGGTCACGTATTTACTGTCACTCACATTGCCCTCCCTGGAGTTTTGTGGACCTAAACCAAAGATTTGCTCCCATGAAGTCCCAATAAAGCTCCAATGTTCTTCTAATTTATTCACTTAAACATTTCATGAGTTTGGGAATAATTTCTGTAAATTACACACAGTTTATATCCATTCATAAGCATACATTTATTCTGTACATTTTCATGCAGAGAGGGTTTGAATTGAGCTAGCACTTCGCCCATGCAAAACCGGCGTTCTATCATTATAAAAACGCTAATATAATAAAATTAAATAGGTTTTTCTTCCCTCAGTCTTCCCTTGGCCCAGCTGTCCTTTTAATCCTAACCCTACATTTTACCATGTGTGATGTCACACATGGGGAAATGTAGGGTTAGACAGTGAGACCATAAAGCACTCTTTCTGCCTTTTCTCAGGCTAGGATGAGCCGATTTCTAAAATGTTTGCACATTTATACTACATAGGATCAGAGTTCAATACACCTTCATATCCAGTGAAATAGGTCTTTAAAAGAAGTACCTTCTCTGGCTATTTTCTGCTGCTGTAGTTTCCCCAGACAAAATAGATGAAATCAATCAGTCAAACCTTTAATTATATAATACATTTCATAGGGTGAACGCTGATGGGACAGTTTGGGAAACTTTTATTTTTTTTTTATTTATTTTTTTTTTATTTTTTTTTTTATTTCAGACATATCAAAAACAATACAAAACTAAATGAAAAGCATAAAAATACAATAAACTAAATTTATGTTTAAATGACTTCACAAAAAGAAAAAAAAAGAAAAAAAATTATCTGTATTGATGTGATATGCCTGAAAAGGAGCAGGAAGAAGTATACACTTATTTAATCCTACCCCTTTTCCATAGTAAAAAAAAAATATATATTTATTATATTTCACTATTATCTTAATCTCATGTAAAAACAAAATATATTTAAAAAAAGGGTATCACTTTACATAATAAAAGAATAGCAGCAACCCTCCATCCTCACCATGACTTGACTAGTGATGAATAAAAACACTTTCTAATAACACAAATCCATAAAACAAACTGACTAAAAGCTATCACAAAAATAGGTAACCTTTAAATGTCTAAGAGGTATTTTGTGAAACAATTCTGCTGTTCCATTACTTAAAAACCAAACCCTCTGTGTTTCTGAAACTACAGAATTTTCTCAGGGCAATACCATAAAATCTGGTGAAAATATATCTTTGCATTTAAATCTAATAATTAGGTGATCTTTAATTGAAATGCAACATGGGTCAGATCATGCATGGAAGCTGCAGGAATGGAGCAAGTTTTCATTACAAAATGACTCCTGAGATATCAATATGCAGGTGTTTAGTATTAAAGGTTAAAGGAATACTTCACCCATACGGAGCCAGCATTCTATCATTATAAAATCACTATTATAATATAATGAATGAGGTTTTTATTTCCTCAGTCTTCCCTCAGTCTTCCCTTGGCCCAGCTGTCCTGTTAATCCTGACCCTTACTGTGATGTCACAAGAAGGAAAATGTAGGGTTAGACAGTGAGACCATAAAACACTCTTTCAGCCTTTTCTCAGGCTAGGATGATCCGATTTTTTTATTTTTTTTTGCACATTTACACTAAATAGGATCTCCCAGTTCAATACACCTTCATAGTCCAACTGGTGAAGTCGGTCTTTAAGATGATAAAAGAGCCACATGAGTGTGACAGTTTTCTGTCTCTTTCTTATATTAATAGTCAAATTGTACTCCAACAAGCCACAAATGGGTAACCAATAAGACTAAGATTCCTTAATGACGTAGAGCTGAATCAATTTGTCAATGGCATCACATTGTTGTTGTTTTTGTGGAAACTGTCATGGGCATTTTTAATGCACTAAACAATCAATTACTTTTAATTGTCAGATAATGAGAAGCCCTATAATGAGCACATCAGATTTACTATACCATTTATCTAAATGTCAACTAAATCATCTTTCCTGACAAAGGCCGGATCAATTTCAAAAGAGGTCTGTTGGAGAAATTGATGGAAAATGATTTAACCTTAAATAGAAACTTATAAACAAACATACAACAAAACTACAACTAAAAACCAGCCACAAATATGAGTTGGACTAGACGTTGCAGACACTGTTTTAGAGTTCAGAATAGGCTGTTCTTTATCAGTGTCACTGTACCGTATATCTTAACAGTGAAAATGGCTCAAGGGCTGTAACTAACAAAGTTAAAGTGCTCTGATCTGTCTCATGAAATATGCAGACTTTCTCATTTTGAAATAAAGGAAATGATGCAACTTCATCAATCTTTAATCTTTATTGATATATACCTAAGAAAATCAGCATTGACGGAGAGTGTGGTATTGGAGTAAGCTCTGAATAATTTGTCCGTAGTAAGTGGGACATGAATAATTAAGCTTGGGGATACACAGAGCTGTGTTCATCGGAGGAGTGAGGAGAGCGGGGACCTGCAACTTCCTGCTCTGTGCGTAGAGTTAATCAGCCTTCCAATGGAGCCTATTCATCCATCCACGCTACATTGTGTTTAAGCGTTTGTGAGCAGCAGTCAACGTTGTGCCATGTGCAACCTGTAGCCTAATCTCACTGTTTTATAGATCAGATTTGATTCAGAAACAATTGGTCAGTTGCATATTTTCGGCAAAGTCCACAGGTGGAGATGGTGTCTCTGTGCCTGTCTGTCACACACATGGCTGTATCCATGGGAGGCTATTTATTGTATGGAGACCCGGGCTGGAGGTTTCTGGAAAATGGAGTTGCCATAGCAACAGCAAGCCATGAGAAATGTTATTTGGTCTGTGGTGTGACGCTGTTGATGGAGCATGGGTGGTGGGGGTCTGTGGATATTGCCCACAGATAGGGCTGAGGGGGGTTTAAAGTTGGAATCTGAGTCCCCCAGAATGTCGGGCCGTGGGAGTGGCTTTACCAGAACACGGGAACACAACGTGAGCCCACATAGTGTGTGTGTGTGTGAGCAAAAATACAGTGTCTGTGTTGTTGTCTCGGTTGATGTACATTGATCGACATCTGTCACAGCAATTCCCGTGTGTGTGTGTGTGTGTGTGTGTGTGTGTGTGTGTGTGTGTGTGTGTGTGTGTGTGTGTGTGTGTGTGTGTGTGTGTGTGTGTGTGTGTGTGTGTGTGTGTGTGTGTGTGTGTGTGTGTGTGTGTGTGTGTGTGTGTGTGTGTGTGTGTGTGTGTGTGTGTGTGTGTGTGTGTGTGTGTGTGTGTGTGTGTGTGTGTGTGTGTGGGTGTATGTGTGTGTGTGTGTTTGGTTGCACCCTGTTTATGCTGGAAGTAATTTGTGATTTATCTTTTACATTTCTGCAGATGGCTGTGTGTGTGTGTGTGTGTGTGTGTGTGTGTGTGTGTGTGTGTGTGTGTGTGTGTGTGTGTGTGTGTGTGTGTGTGTGTGTGTGCAAACAGTGTCTGTGTTATTGTCTCTGGTGATGTATGTTGATTAACATCTGTGGGCACTTTCACGGTGAAATCCACTGTGTGTGTGTGTGTGTGTGTGTGTGTGTGTGTGTGTGTGTGTGTGTGTGTGTGTGTGTGTGTGTGTGTGTGTGTGTGTGTGTGTGTGTGTGTGTGTGTGTGTGTGTGTGTGTGTGTGTGTGTGTGTGTGTGTGTGTGTGTGTGTGTGTGTGTGTGTGTGTGTGTGTGTTTGTTTGCATGTGTCTACGCTGGAAACAATTTGTGATTTATCTTTTCATTTGTCATTTATCGTTTATTTTCAAATCTGCAGCTGTGTGTGTGTGTGTGTGTGTGTGTGTGTTTGTTTGTGTGTTTTATTGAAGGTCCATTCACAGAGGCACTTTTGCTGCAATTCTAAGGTACGAGATAAGACTCTCATATAGACATTTTTGGGGAAAACAGCCTCACTACAGAGATATCCTCAGCCAGTCTTTTTAATGAAGAACTCAAACCTTTAAACCTGTGAAAGTAAAAGGTTGTCAGACTGCCATCTCATTTCAAGATACCCATTGTCCCAAAATCCCTTTAATTAGTGTTTAGAAGGTCTTATTTTACTGTATCAGCGCCAAATCTGATAAAGCATCAATGGATACAGAGACTGCCACAGTGCAAAACAGCACAGCAGCTGGCGGAACGTTGTGATCACAGTTAAGTTGTGAAGAAGATGTAGTTGGTAATAATCTCACAACTATTTATCACTGTGAGACTTGGAACATAATTCAGGTCATAAATATTATCACCCAGTCATCAGATTGTCTCTGCCAAATGGTCCTTATCACTGAAAACAAAGGCAGAAAAAACCCAACACAAACACAGCACTGTTTGAGCTTTTTAATATTTAGTAGTAATAGATCTACTGTAAAAACAGATACATTAACAATAGACATATTACATTGCAGTGTTTAAATAAAAGCTTTTGTCTTAATAGGGTTGCTTTTATATTTGAGTTATTACGTAATTAGATTTAATACATTTCCGATGCAATTCACAGACATTAAAGAACCGACACTATGAACGATTTTGATCATCTCTGGGGATGCAGATGTCAGCCTCAACCTAAAATGAATGCTCTCTATATGTTATTTTCTATTTCTGAAAAAGCCAATTCCTGTTAAATCTAATATGTAATAATGTTGCCCATTATAGTTACCAAAATGCCACTATTGAGCACTCGGTTTAAAATCATCCATCTTAACAAGTCATTGGTTGCTTAGCTTCAGCCCTTTTCCTTACCGGAGTTTATCCCCAGTGCAATAATTTCGCTTTCCCCCATGCAGTTTCCTTTTTTTATGGAATATTTGAGAATTTATGGTCAATATAACGAAGCATTACTGTAAACAGGAGATTGCTGCACTAGAATTAGGACTCCAGCTGACTCAATTATAGACAAAAATTAAGTTGTTAGCACAAAATGTTATAATATTTACATTTTGCACATAATATTGAAGTTGTTTGACTTGTTTCTGAGGCAAAGTCTTTTTAATCCGGTCTCCTCTCTTCATTCCACAGAGCACCAAGTGGCATATTCTGTCTTCTTTCAGTTGACAATAACTTCTATAAAATTCATGAAATGAGGGAAACTGTTCCGGGAACAAGATGAATAATAGGCTTTCAACACAGCTGGCTGAATCCTTTCTTTTCTTTATCTTTCTTTTTTGGATTAATACGTTTCCAGGGCTGAATAGAAGACTAGTTAAGAGTTTTCTTTTGCAGGGTAAAGGCAAAATATGTTTTATATACAATGTTAGAGTTAACTAAAGATATCTGGCATGCTCACTAACTCGTATAGACTTGACATCTGTATACGCTTGATTACATTTCCTGGCTGCTCACTGTCTGGGAGCTGCAACCTCTCTGCACCCAGCCGAAATCCTGACCGTCCTCACTGTCCACAGGCAGACCCACCCAACCAGGCCAACAATCAACAATAACTCTTTTAGGCACACTCTTTAAAGGGCCAATACATACAATGTACTATATAATTTACATTATATATTGCATATGGGTTTCATGGGTAGCAATGAAACCTGAAAAATCTGACTTTCCCTGGATTCCGATTTTTTTGTACAACATGTAGCCGCTTTAATCTAAGGATGGGACAGAATGTGAGGAGTTTCTCAGTGCAAAAACCGGAAGCCGGGGGTAAACCCACAAGGTAGCTCAGTTTAAATGGAAAGTTCACTGTGCAGCAAACCCCAATGTAGGGATGGGACAAAAATAAGAATTATCTTCGACCAAAAATCGTGAATAGCAATTATTATGGCCAGGATAATCGTGACATGAAATTTTCTTATGGACCTTTTTTTTTTTTTTTAGGTATTTTTTGGCACTTTTTTTTTATATATATTTTTTGGCATTTTTATGCTTTATTGATAGTGTAGAGACAGAGTTGAAATGGGGCAGAGAGGGGAGTGACATGCAGAGAACGACCGCGGGCTGGAATCGAACCCGGTTCCACTGCTGACCGAGGCCCATGGGGGGGACGCCCTACCAACTGAGCTAAGGGCGCCCCTTTCTTATGGACCTTTGCCTACTTCAAAATGGTCTTATCTGTACTTTGTGTGGGGGTTATATAGCAGGCGACCAATTACAGCAAACCATCACATTCCTGAGCGTACTTTTAATGTATCAATGAATCCCCCCCCTCTTTTTTCTGCAGCTGTGTGCACCAGCAGTCAAGAATGGACCATGAGCCAAACTATACAAGAGCTTCACCTGGTAAGCATTAGGACCTACTTGACCTTTTATAAACCCGTGAGTGGTACTTCATACTAGATTGATAGTTTTTCTCTCTCTCTCTCTCTCTCTCTCTCTCTCTCTCTCTCTCTCTCTCTCTCTCTCTCTCTCTCTCTCTCTCTCTCTCTGTTTCTGTGTGCTCTTTGCTCTGCAGGGGGTTCTGGGAGGTCTGTGCAGTGGGAAGTCGGCTCTGGTCCACAGACACTTGACAGGGAGTTACCTGCAGCTGGAGAACGCTGAGGGTTAGTTTCACATTTGCTCATCTAAGAACTGCATATGTGTTGCTATAGCTACCTATATCTGTACTAAACCACCGACCAACAGTTGGCAGACAACTCTTATTCGGAGGCGCAGGTGTAAATGATCAAATGGCTACATTCCATTGAGATGATCCAGCAACAGTGTGTGTTAATCAATGTTATTAGTTATTAGTTTTTCCTGCCCTAACAAGTCAAAATGTATCTGCAGGGCGGCAGTACATAAAGGACGTGCTGGTTGATGGACAGAGCCACCTGTTGATAATCAGGGAAGAGACCGAACTCCCAGATGCTCAGGTGGGTTGGGAGCTGAATGACAGTGGTAAAGGTGGACAACCTGTAAAATGTAATGTTTAGTCCTCTTTGCTAACCCTGTGTATTGTGGGTGCTAATACTCTTCCCCTCTTCCCCTTCTCCTCAGTTTGCAAGTTGGGTGGATGCGGTCATCTTGGTCTTCAGTTTGGAAAATGAGGCCAGCTTCCAGGAGGTTTACAAAATCTACCACCAGCTTGCTATCCACCGGCCTGTCTCCGAGATACCTTTCATAGTAGTTGGCACTCAGGGTGAGGACCCCTCACACATATAGAATGGGCTTCGATTAGAATGTTTGCAGAGGTGGACTTTTGTTGTATTTGTGATTTGCGCTCTTTCTCTAGATAAGATCAGCAGCACAAACCCCAGAGTCATCGATGACGCCAGGGCCAGACAGCTGTGCTCAGACGTGCGGCGCTGCACCTACTACGAGACCTGTGCCACCTACGGCCTCAACGTGAACAGAGTCTTCAATGATGGTACGTGTCCCTTCCAAGGCTGGACCAGAGCACTGGGGATTGCACTCCAGAAGATGCAGAAATATGATATATAATGTAATATATATAGGATATGTTTCTATTTCTAGGGCTAATGTATATTGTTATTTTTGTTTCCGCAGTTGCTCAGAAGATCATGACAGCAAAGAAGCAAGCTGCTCTACTGGCTTCCTGTAAATCTCTCCCCAACTCTCCCAGTCACTCCGGAGGCTCCACCCCCGTGTCGGGTATCTTTCCAGGACAGGTAAAACCGTCTTAAAAATGTTTTGCTACAAATTACTAACATAGTACTTGGTTGTATCTAGGGCTGCCCCTGACTAAGAATCTACATAGTTGAATCCGTCGGGTCAAGACTTGGCTATAGTCGACTGATTGTAGAATCATGTTTTTTTTTCTGCTTATTGTTGCGAGACACTGAGGAGATTTAAATATGGCTGATATTTATACCACAATAGTTCACGTATCATTATCTATTGGGAGAAACCAAGCAATTCCAAATGTCAAATCAGACATTCAGCACCCCCATATAGCCAGAATAGAATTTCATGCGACTATTCGACTGTGAGATTGGCAATGGAATCAGGCTCCTCCGATCGAATGGTCGAATAGCCAACTATTCTTGGTCACCCCTAGTTGTGTCATCTATGTGTGGCTATTCTTGCTTTCTTTAGGCCAGTAACGGTGGTCAGAGCAGTGATTACTCCTCGTCACTTCCC
Organism: Ammodytes marinus; assembly: GCF_949987685.1. Lineage (NCBI taxonomy): Eukaryota > Metazoa > Chordata > Actinopteri > Uranoscopiformes > Ammodytidae > Ammodytes > Ammodytes marinus. The sequence continues at coordinate 30,098,545 of NC_137233.1, forward strand.
TCCACTCCCGTGATCAGTCATAAAGAGATTGGCAGGACAGCGAGAGGGGACAAACAGGAGAGCGCCACGCCTGGTACAGTCCGCAGCGCCACCCGGAGACGCACCCCCCGATTTGCGGTACATACTCATCCAGTGTCTATTTGTTAGGGGCCAAAGCAGTCGAACTTATGAGGCCTTTCATTTTTATACTCTTTCCCCTTTTTTTTTGTTTTTACCTTACCAACTCACATTTGACCAGATTCCCATGTTCATTCAAATTCATAAAACACGGGAAAACTTCAAAGACAAACCAATGTTCAGTGGAAGGACACCCTGGGTAGCATTACAGCCACAGTATATTATTTTTCCGGTGCATACAATGTATTCGTCTGTGCTGTTTAGTTTTGCACTGTGATATGGATATGGCTGTTTCTTATATTGGTAAAAACAAAACACCTACAGTATTTTCAGCTATGAAAAGGTTGGTGAAGAAATAGAAAGACAACATACTGTTACAGACTGCTGTCTAAAAACATTTCATTTTTAGTTTTTGAGATAATACAAGAGGTTGTGATCTGTGCACAGTCCGTAGATAATTGCATTTCATTCGACTACTGTGGTTTGGGATTTGAAACTAGGACACTGTTGATAGAGGAATATTGATGAGTGCAGCGTTAATGTAAGTATATTATGCAAACAGCAATTCATTAGGTTAAGTTCTGTACTTCATACTTCCAAACTGTGTTTTCTAGTAGCCCCACTCTTGCCTCTGACGCAGTTATTACTTTGCCTGTCTTTTGTGTAGGGTCGGAGAGGCAGTGACTCAAACAGGAGAAGCGCAGACTATAAGGGCGATCTGGGCAGTGGACGCTTCATTCCTGTCAAACAGGTATGACACAGATTTGCCCTTGATGCAGAAAAATAAATTATGTGTGTTATTGTCTTCTGTAGAGGAACTTAGACCCAGCAAGTCACTTGAAATTAAATAGTTGGAGTCAGTTTCACCATGGGGAGTGTAGGCAACAGTAGAAGTGTACATTGGCCCAATGAATCGGATAGTGGGTGTATTTTGGCAGCCTGCAGTCGTCATTATTATCCTGCGTGAAAAAAAATAGTGAAAGATGAGACGCGCAAGACATTTGCAATACTTTCTCACCCTTCACTCGTGTCACCTCCGCCAGGGCATCTTGCTGAAGCGCAGCGGGAACTCGCTCAACAAAGAATGGAAGAAGAAGTATGTGACGCTCTCCAACGACGGCATACTGTCCTATCACTCCAGTGTTAATGTGAGTCAGCGTGTGTTAACGGAGCGCTCTGGAAGCATCATGCTGTTGAGAGCACCGCCGGGGCCTGTTGCCTGGTGCCTTGATGGTAATTGCTGCTGTTTGTCTTGGCAGGACTACATGCTGAATGCCCCTGGGAAAGAGATGGATCTGCTGCGAGTGACAGTCAAAGTGCCAGGAAAGCGACCGCCTCGTGCTGTACCCGCCTGTGGCCTCCCGGTCGGCGTCAACGGGCGCGTCAAAGATGCGCCGGGGCCCGACGGTGTCAGCCCAGGTGAACGGATAAACAAGGCTTGTTTTTGTTTCTTTGCACAAGAAAAAAAAGTATATACCAATCTGAACTAATTTCTTTACCCAGATCTGTGCATGAGCATCAAACTTTAACAAAAAAACCTAACGTGCATATTATATAATTTCACTAGCACAGGAATTACGCAATTAGCTTATTTAAATGGTAATGCGATAAAATAAAATGTAGTTATTTTGAATTTCTCACTCATTCTAAGTGGAGCAGGGGGTATGTGTGAAATATAGAAGCTATGACCTTGAAAGAGAAGGTATGATTTAAATAGAAATAAAAAGATATAAAAAATATTAAAATATTTAAGTTGGCTTAATAACTAGGCTACAGTAGACATCCTAATCCTGGGGCATCCCTGTGGCTCATGGGTAAAACAAAGTGCGTACCACTTAGGCTAAGTCCTTGTCGCAGCTGTCCCGTGTTTTGACTCCTGCCCGGACCCTTTGCTAAATGTATTTTCGATTGCCATGTGTGTGACTCACCTTGCATGTGTGTGTAATTGACAAAATAAAGACTTAACTTAACTTTGCTGCATGTCATCCCCTCCTCTCTTTAGTCCCTGTGAGCGCCAGCAGCCTCCTGCAAGTGGAGGAGATGGAGGGGCTGGGTGGTGCACTGTTCCTGAGGACCAACAGGGGCGTGCAGCGGTGTCCCTCTACACTATCTAACCACGCTCAAAGTGTTGGTGAGTGAATGAGAGTTTTCATTTGTGCATCGTTTCAAAAGCACATGCGTGTTCTCTTCCGGCTTCATTCTAATTGGGTATGTCTTGTTGTCAGACTCTGCAGTCGAGGGTGTTTCCAGCTCCTCCTCCACCAAAGACGTAGGCTCCTCCTCCCCGCTGACAGACAGGAAGAAGCATCGCAGGAAGAAGAGCATGAACCAGAAAGGAGATGCAACCATTGGCCCAGCTGATGGTAAACACTTCAAGCTCCATATGTGTTTTTCTATTTAGTGATCATTTTCATCTACATGAAATGGGACGAACAGTTAAAGCATGTAATGTTTAATGATTCCTCCCTTTCTCCCTTCTCACGCAGCCAAGCGCAAAATGTGGAAACTTAAAAGCTTTGGTAGCTTAAGAAACGTAAGCAAGACAGGTAATGTTGATCTGTCATGTTTCAGCTTTAAACTCTGACCGACCCTCCACAGTCTGTCTGCCTGGGTTCCTGTTCTTGTGCTTTCCCCAAAATTACATTATATCAAGACAAAGCTTTCGCTGTAAAAGTCTAAATTACTGAAACTCCATAGATATTATTTCCATAGTATTTCACACACATGAATGTCAAATTTAGGATGTAGGTCAAAGTTTTGGTTTTAATTCAGTAGTGCACCAACATAACAAGACTTGATCATGGCTAGTAGTGGTATGACATGGATACGTTACTGTACCAATGCATAGAAAATTAAAAATCTGATGGATAAATGGGCAAAAATAATATCTGAGGAAAAAATATGTTCATGTTTGTGTCTGCGTCAGACGAGGATAACTTTGACTTCCTGGTGGTGTCGAGCACTGGCCAGACGTGGCACTTTGAAGCCCAGAGCGTGGAGGAGAGAGACTCATGGGTCCAAGCCATCGAGAGCCAGATCCTGGCCAGCCTGCAGCTGTGTGAAAGCAGCAAAAACAAGGCAAGCATGTACAAAAAGCCTACAGCCCACACACTAAAGGCAATGCATACAAAAGGACAATTCCTTTCTTTTTAAATATATTTTATTGTCATTAATTTTCTTTTTATATATTTTCTTTTTTTGGCATTTTTATGCTTTATTGATAGTGTAGAGACAGAGTTGAAATGGGGCAGAGAGGGGAGTGACGTGCGGAGAACGACCGCGGGCTGGAATCGAACCCTGGTCCGCTGCTGGCCGAGGCCCATGGGGGGGACGCCCTACCAACTGAGCTAAGGGCGCCCCCTTATTGTCATTAATTATCTTAATTAATTATGTCCATACTGGGTTTCTAATCCCCATTTCAGTCTGTTTCACCTGTTGTAGTGGGGACTGTAATCATTAAAAACTAATATATGTGAAACATTGCACACAATGAAAAGTAAAAGAAAACATTAATTCAATAAATAAGAGTCTTTAATACATCAATATTATTACTTTTTGTAGTAATTCAGCTTTTCTTGTTTAAAACAGTGTATATTGCCTCCAAGATTTTCTCTTCACTAGTTCTTTCAGTTTTCAATCATTATTTCAGTATACATTACACCTATTAAGTTAAACGAAAAGCAATTCGATATGAACATTTAACATGATTAAAATATGTCTGATTGTGGGATTGTATGGACATCTCCACATTTCCCCCCCAACACTTTAACGATGCAGACAAATCATATTTAGCATATTTATTCAGGGTAATAAAATACTGCTTCTGTATCATCCAAGCCTATCCTCTCCACATGTCTGCAGTAATCATGTTAAGTGCCCCAGAACAAGGATCATTTAATAGACAAATTACAAAATATTATGACGGTTATGACCAAAGGTCTTGCAGAAACATTACATGCTCTAAATTCATGCGGCCGCGAAGCAAGAATTGAGGCGCAAACGCAGCTGCACGAAGAGCCTCTGTTAGTATTAAATGGCCCTAAATGTACCCGCTTGTTTCTCGGAGGGAAGAGTCTTACTCTCGAGGTCGTATTTATGCAGATCCGGTTGTGTAGCGCAATGCTGGTGCCCATATTGGCATGAAATTGTGTCTGGGTTCCCATCTGCTCAGACCACCTCTTACCGCAAGTCTACACAGCAATCCTTTAGGCTTTCGCTGGCAGCTGTTCCACAAAGAGAAAAAAAGATACTGTATACTATAGAAATGAATTTGTCTTCAGGATACGATAGAACACCCAGTGAAGATTAAAACAATGGTCCAAATTGCAGTTTTATGAGGTAAATCAAAGTTAATCTTTTAGTCTTTAATATGACTGCTGCTTTACTTAAAAGTTTTGCAGTCGAGGCAAATGTGACTACTGGAAGGCAACGTAGAAACACATAATTATAATACATGTGCTTTGTCATTCTACATAGAATGTAAATTCAAATGGTAAAGGTGACATTATCTGCCCTCGGAAGTACATCTGGAGTGGAATATAATCAAATTTGTGTGCTGTGTGGTTGCGCGGTGGGACTCCCGGATAAGAACAGTTTTTTTCCTCTTAGGCAGGGCTGTACGCTTATTTTTTAAAGTGGTAGCACTGGTGCTAGCAAGCAAAAAAAATCAGTAGCACAAAAATAAATTTGGTAGCACACAAAGTATGATCGAAAACTTGCATAACCTTAACCCTTGCATTTCGCTCTAATTACCTTTGAGCATGTCATCTTGGTCTCATTTGAGATTCTCAATTAATATTATTTCCTAGTGTGTGCAGTAATAATTGTAGAAAAATTAATAGGGGTGCACTGATTGCAATTTAGACAAAATAATCTAACCTGCCAATTGCAATTTGGCAGGCTGTCGCACTAGTTAGGGTTGCCACCTTGGATTTAGGAAAAAAAGGGACACTTGAATGTTTGGGGCGGAGGGCTCGGCCATTATTAGGCTACCAGTTCAGACTGACCAGTGTAATGACCTATAATAACCATACACACCTACAGTGCTTTTTACAGTATAGGCTAAATAGGGAGACTGAGGTGGGTGGGGACCCTGGACCTTGTAGGGGGGCCCCGGAAGAAAAAAATGCAACCTTTTAAAGTAAAATTCATCAATCTGGTGCACTTTGAGAATAATATTGCATGCAACCATGCCCAGGGGCCCAAGGGCTCGGGGGGGGGGGGGGCCTAAGCCAGAAATACTGATTGTAACTTTAAATGTTGCATTGTCAAAGAGCTCAGTCACTCATGTCAATAACAGGGTCCAACAAGGAATAGCCTAAATATAAGGAAATAAATCATCATGGCCCCAACTAGGTGACAAATAGAAAAGCAAGTGCAAAACAAAAGCATTATTAGCTCTGTCTAAGGGGCTTCATGAGGGACAGCTAAGCCCCCCACACACAAACAGGAATAAGCTTGCTATGTGTAAATTCTATACTGTTCATGAAAAGTAGCTTTCCACCCTGTATATGTTGCAATGGGCCCCTCCATCATATAACATGAGTCTGCAGACCAATCTACTGTACTGTTTTCACAGTTGCAGAGTAAAGAGTGCCTGTTTAAGAAAAATAATGTTCCTTCTGCAGCTCAAGATTTGATTAAAATGTTCCTCTGCTCTGATGCATTTAACTTTAAAACGGTACAAAGAGTCTGGGCCCATTATCTCATAATCCGTCTATGAACCAACTGGTTTCCACAATCTTTTTTATTTTCGCGGGCAGCATGCACAAGCATTATTTATTAAAAAAAAAAAAAAAAAAAAAAAAAGTGTGGGGCCCCACACAGGGTCTTGAAACGGGCCCCGAGATCGTTAAGACCGCCCCTGCCCGCCCGCCTCTCCGATGCAATAGCGGGCGCAACAAACTCCTCGGCCCGTGTGAGACGGCCTTAACTACTGAACGAAGGAAGGAAATCAAATGAGGTTTTGGCATTTTCCCCAAAAAACGGGTCACAGCTGGTGAAAAAAAGAGAACAATTCTGGGAAAAACGGGACGGGTGGCAACACTAGCACGAGTGCGATTGGAGTTGTATTCATCATCGCACGTGATCAATTTCAGTAGCAAATGCGATCAAAACTGTCGCACTGTACAGCCCTGCTCTTAGGAGAAGGTGGCCTGGACTCTCTTCTTAGCCCATTAGGGAAACTGTTAGCGCTGCTACGTTTAAAAGGGACGAGGGCAGCTAATTAGATTGTGCCATTACCAGAACCCGAGCCATCTCCAGAACTGTATGTGGTCCTGTCCACTAATGGCCTGTGCTGGTTTCTGTTCTTGAGTGCACAATGTATTCTGGTGTGGAAGTAGTTCAGTCATCTCCAAATAATGATTATTACTTTCATCCCATGATGCATTTCTTTATGAGGACTGTGTGTCCATGGTGGCCCAAACCAATCATTTTACAATTTTAAATGGTGATATAAATAATAATGATTATAGCTGCCTACGGTAGCCGTTTTTCACCTGGAGATTTAGAGATCAGAAACGTTGTTATTAGTGATGGGAGCAGAGCTATTATCACAGAGGGTCAGTTTGCTGCTGTCTTTTGTCATTTTAACCGTATGCTGTGTGTTTTACACAGGCTCGCAAGAACAGCCAGAGCGAAGCAGTGGCTCTGCAGGCGATACGCAATGCAAAGGGCAACAACTTCTGTGTCGACTGTGATGCTCCAAGTAAGTGACACACTCAATCAATAGCATCAATAGCCTTCCCTCCTCTTTGTACATGTTCATAGATGTGTCAGGTTATTGGTACATCATTACCCATCACGTCTCATTTGGACCCTGCACATGAGTCCTCATTCCTAAGCTCAAGCGAGTTGTTCATACCACTGCTGGGTACCTGTTCAGATATAACATGACGCTGTGAAGAATGTGGAGAAAATCATGAGTGGAGCACATTTTCACAACAGAGCAAACCTGGCCTATCTCTGTTAGAAATGGGTGTGACCATTGAAATGTTGTATGGAAATTAACAAAAAAACGGACCTACCCCTGTCCTAACATCTAAATAGAGTTTTCCACATCTCTGACGTCCAAAAAAGACTATACATATATCTGTATTTATTAACAATTCAGAGGTTGTAAAATCACAATAATTTATGATATGAGATATGAGATCACACTCGTTACTGAATCTTAGTGTTTGTGTTATCTTAAATAAGTAAATAACTCTTTTTACTCCCAGAAGGAAAAAATACCTGCCCCAAAAAGTGCTACAGATTACAACTGCAAGGTACATTAACAAAGTTAAACTATTTCAGTCACACAGACTTCAGATTATATTAACAACAACAACAAAAAATCTTGAAATAAAAATAAATGTTATTAATATACCCTATAATTAAAATCAGCGCCTTTGATATAACTCATCCAAACAAAAATAGATCAAATGCTGAATATTCTTCAAAACTTCAAAGGGCCAGAGTTCCAGGGGAATATATTGTTTGGCACACTAGCCTTAGATTTAACCGGATCCCAACCGGATTTCACACAACTTCAGACACTTTTGTGGCGTGACTCGTACAAACTGGCATCTTTTAAATGGCACTCAAATTGAAATTAAAACGGGTCAAATCTATCAACCGTATGCACACAGTTCAGCTTCAAATAAGGTGGCAGTCTTGTACAGTTGTGTTCTTTCTCCTAGATCCGACGTGGGCCAGTCTGAACCTGGGTGCTCTCATATGCATCGAGTGTTCGGGGATCCACAGAAACCTGGGGACCCACCTGTCACGTGTTCGCTCGCTGGACCTTGATGATCTGCCTCCAGAGCTCACCCTGGTTCTCAGCGCCATTGGTAACCACATGGCCAACAGTATATGGGAGGCGCGCACGCTGGGCCGCCGCAAACCAGCACCCGACGCTACACGGTAAAGATCAGTGATGTGACGTTGTTTCTTTGTTTGTTTGATGTTTGTTTGGATTCCCATTAGCTTCAGCATAAGCCGTAAGCTCTTCTTCCTGGGCTCCTGCAGTTTGCATTGTGACAATACAATTCACATTGTCACAATACACAAACATTAGAAATGACACCACATTGCACACAATACATCTTATATACAGTAACATAATACATTTCACAACAAATATAACAAAAATAAAAATATAGACATGAAACTCAGAATGCATCTATATCTAGAGGAGAAATGAAAACAAAAAAGCCCATGTAGCCAACACACTACAAATATTCCTAAAACAGACATTTTTCCTCTGATGATCATAAATAACATGTTACAGCAAACGAGACCATCAATGCAAAGCATGCTATTTTTAATAGTTTTTCTCAATGCCTTTCCCATGGATATGCTCACCCAGGAACTACAGTACAGCTGGCGTAATTAAAACAAACTTACACTTTTGTCCAAAGGGGGTGCAAGAATGAACATAAACTGAAAGTTCCTCAGAGCACCTTAAGTTTTTATGACGGTAATATCCTTTAAGTGATTTTTTTTAAACTATATCGACTGTTTTGTTGTTGACTATTATTCAGGAGAAAGTTCCATTCACACATGGCTCTGTATGTATGTCTGCACGTCGAGCTGATTTGTTGTCTTGACACACATCACGAGACGGGAAAGTGTTTCCGCTGACTATTTATCGCCCTTCTCATCGTCTTTATCTCTCTCTTGCTTTCTTTCTCTGCTTCCTTCAGTGAGGAGCGGGAGTCGTGGATAAGGGCCAAGTATGAGCAGAAAGTCTTTGTGGCGCCGTTGCCTCCTCCCACCCCTGGCGAGGGCCCAGACATCATGCTCTCCGGCCGGCTCCTCTTGGCAGTGATGGAGCACAACCTCCCCAAGCTGCTGCTGCTGCTGGCCCACTGCACCAAGGAGGACATGAACGCCCCGCTCAGCCTGGCCCTCTCCTCCAGGTCCCTGCTGGCCCTGAGACTGCCCGCCTCCGCCCTGCACGCCGCCTGTCAGCAGGCTGATGTGGTGATGACGCAGCTCCTGGTTTGGGTGAGCTTTAAATAAAAACTTTGGTAAACTATGTGATTCATATAGCCCCAAGGGCAGTGCGTAGCAATAGAGATAGTGAAGGGTATTTACTGTCTCGACAAGGAGTGAAATGTTTTTGAAATTCCCACCATGATGTTGAGTAAGGAAAACCTGTCCAAGTAATAGCTGTTAACCTTCGAGAACCAGATGACTCAGCAGACCATATGTACCATATACACTGTATGTTTGTGGAAGGCTCTAAAGGTTGTGGAATCGCATCTTGTTGGGAATAATTAAGACAGTCCTGCTCTGTCCGGTCCATGGCGCAATTTATTCCACCTGTTGATAAAACTTGCTCAATATGCGTAATATTGGGTGAAACATAATGTAATCCAGTTTTCTTTTTCTTTCTTTCTGTTTTCAAACACACTTTTCAGTACGGCATTGATGTTCGGTACCGGGACGCCCAGGGGCACACGGCGCTGCTTCCGGCCCGCCACGCTGGCAGTCAGGAGTGTGTGGACATCTTGCTCCAGTACGGATGTCCCAATGAACCGTCTCCCCCAGTCCCCAAGACGGTCGGCTTTGCTGCATCCGCCACATCTAGCTTCCCCGTGCCCATGGCGCCGAGCCTGACAGTTGCCACAACGCTCAAGATCACGCACAAGAGCGGAGGCACCAGCTTGAGCTACAGCACCTCTAGAAGAGCGGTGTCGTAATCAAAAATGTGGTGGTGTGGTAGTGTGCGTGCGTGTGTGTGTGTGTGTGCATGCGTGCGTGTGTGTGTGTATGCGTGCGTGTGTGTGTGAGTGTGAGCGTGTTGCATTGCCGTCATAGTGTCCCGTACACTCACACAGGCCAGCAGGACTGATGATGAACATGTGTCCAGATGTTGCATTCCCTGAGGTTTTTAAGGGCGTTTTTCCGAGATGAAAAACACACTCTGGTAACGGCACGGGCACATTCAGACTACTAGAAAACCACTTAACCAAAACAAAAAAAAGAGACATTTTCCTGACTACGCAGACGGCAAGAGAAAAGAACATTACATCCAGATGCCTCTGAATTCAGATTTAATGGGAATGTATTGCACTGCATACCAGCTGGTAGCCTATACGATTAATATTTCACCATGCGGTCAATATTCAACTTTATTCTCCACTCAATTAAGACTGGGAGTATGCCTTTGGCCTAAAACAGCTCACTTGAGCATTTAGAGCCCAGAAGTATAGTAATAGACCTGCGAAAAGTTTACGACTTCACTTTTCAAATCTGTCTCTTATCTGTTTAAAACAACTCACACTTCTTAACTTCATGGGCAGCGAATGTCAGTTTAAAATTTTAAAAAAGTATGTATACTGTGTTACGTTCAACACAGACGGTCGGTCGTTCAGTGCATAAATAATGTTGTGTTAGTTGAAAAAAAAAAAGAATGGAAAAAAAAAAACCTTTACAGTGGCTGAAAAAGAGAGGATTGTTTTAAAGATAATCAAAATAACTGTATAGAAATGTATTGATAAAAAAAATATTATAATTCTACAAAAATTTAAAAAGAGCTTCATTTTGGAGATTGTTATTGTATGATTTGTACAGTTGGGTTCTGTGTATAAAAACTCAAGGGTTACTCGTGAGCTGTTCAGAGATTAATCCTGTGCAGCGTCTCAGTTTGGTTTTACTTTAATAACAGCCTGATTGATAACCCCTCTGAATTCCAAGACTGAGATTTCTATGTATGTTATATTTGTATCACTGTGTGTGTGTGTGTGTGACATGAACACTGTACATGACGTGTGCATTAGCCTTTGACTCCAGCAGCAGCTCTCTATCAAGGCGCGTGTAATACTAGGTGTGTAAATGAAGTGAAATGCCTTGATATTGATTGAATGTATACAGAAAAAATTATGGTGTGAGGTCATTATTTCATGTTTTACCGATGATGCAGTTTTGGTGGACTGTTGGGGCGTTTCCATTTTTTTTTACTTATATTATTCCTGCAGTGATTGACTCAATGGTATGGTTTAATAGATTCAATGGTTCTGATCTCTAAAACCTGGCCTTGGAATGAATATGATTATATTTGTAAGTGTCTGATAATTAACATGAAACAGAGGAATGTTGCCCAATTTAAAATTTAACAAAAAACAACAACCCCCTTGCAGTACTATATGTCTTTTTTGTGTTAATCTGAAGACTCCGCTGAGTGTACATGTCTGTGATGTAAGCAACTCTCTCCATTTGTATTTTTTTACTCATGCTATGACTCATAGAGCATTACTCATCAATACATTAAGGCTACTGCCTACGCTGTGGTGTTCTGGAGTGTTTTTCTGTGCCTGCGCTCATAGAAAACCCCTTAACTTTTCTTTGAATTATTTCCTCAATTTCCAGCTGCGTCACAATAGAAAACAGCCGTTCATAAGGGTTGAGAGAGGCTTCAGCAGCCGAGAGCATCGTGCAGTGTGTTTGCATTGCATCACATATGCTGCTGCTCCGAGGGTTCATTTTTCCAGAAGGGCTGTTTTCTGAACAGGTGAAGGCAGTAGCCAGTGGCCATAAATTGTAAGACTCAGCTAGTATTTTTGAACGTGTGATTTTCTGGATCAAACCAGCTCTTGTTAAAAGGCCCCCTACTGCCTCTGACCTACTTCTTTCTAGGTCGAAGACATGGACTCATTTTCTATACCCAATACTGTCTCTGGGGTGCATGGTTAGACTTTCAGAGCAATGACAAACAGAAGAGACAGAAGTGACATAACAAACACAATGACTGGTGTTGGTTTGGTGTTTAGGAACGTCACTGAAATATCCAAAAATATAAGGTTGGAATGCATCATAAAGGAGCAGTTCACCCCCAAAAACACTTCTAAAATGCCTTCTTTGTTGACGGGATGATATTTAGTGTGTAGCACTCAAAGCAAAAACTCATCGGCTGCAGTTGTTCTTATTAAGAAACGTTTACTTGTGTTTGTGTTAGTTATGGTTAAGTGTTTACTACTGCACAAGCCGTCTGTAAATACTTCACTAGGTTTGTGTGTAAAGTCCTTCCTCAATTCCTAGAAACTACCAGCTAGTTTCAGACTAGTGGTTTTCTAAATGTGGTTGCACCAATAAAACTGAAGATTTTAACAAAAAAATGGACAAGACAAGACCGAAAGTCAACTCGGAACTGGGATAAGCATCTTCACAAGCTATTTGTTTTGAACAGTTTGCCAGCAGTGCAGGTTAAATATAGGAAAAGCTGTTTGTTCACTCAGCTTTTAAAAGTGAAATCCTCATTAAAATCTTAGGAGATTTGGGTATTATATGCCAGGAGGACTGGGACACGGGAAGGGGGACTAAATAAGGACAAAAATAAAAGCTTTACCACTGAGAATAACATTTGAGATGAACACGTATACGGTTAGGATGCCATGAATCACACGTTATGCTTCCCCCTCGTATCTACTCGATATAATTACACTGATCTGAGCTTTGTGATTCCTTTGAATTCTTTACTCCAGGGGGCACATTATGTCGTTACGCATTAATATCATTCAAAGTTAAAAATAAGTGATGCAACGTTAGGCTGGATCACAAGCTCCAAATTTCATTCTACATTCCTAGCCTCACCAAAAGAATCTCTGATCAACTAACAGTTTAAAAATGTGTGTGCTACGCTGCCTTTCAGATGGAGCTTGTGTCATCAAGCACAATCTAAAAAAAGAGCCAGTCTGGTATGTCTGTTTACTCTTTGTTGAAAATAGGTTTCAATGGCTCGTAATCATAATATCACGACACAAGATTCGCAATGGCTTTACATGTTTATGGAATAATTACCTGCCAGATTTTTTTCATTCAAAATTTTTTTTTCTCCAGAAATGGAGGCTATCTGTATTTGTGCAGTATTTACCCGCTAGTGCTCATTCACATTGTTACGTAAGTGTTGTTTATTTTAAAGACAGCAACATTTCCATAGAAGATCCGACTGAGAGAAAATGAACATTGTATTGCTCCTAGGCTAATTGAGACACTATAGTTTGCCAAGTTTATTGCCTTTTTCACTGTGTCCTAAGCATCAGCGGTTTACACCTCCATTGAGGGGAAATCTTGTCACACCTACAATGATTGTGATGAGAACATTTTGTTTTTCTCTATTAACTCCATCCCCTGCTGTCAAATAGACAAAAATACATTCATGTTTACGTTTACCACCTCAGATGATTTTCTTTAACACATTTTGGCCAAGAAGACTTTTCCTCCTGTCTGCAAATCCCAGTTCTTCTTCAAAAATAAATACAAAGCCTATGTTTCAGTACATCATTAAACAGAGGTCACATCAATTAGAAATGAGCAGTAAAAACGTCAGTGCTTCTTGATTTTGATTCAAGATTGTTTTGCATAATAAGACTCATTTGAAGTAGTTGAATCCTTCATCCTTAAACTAGGCAAAGATCTTAGCGATGAACTCCCGGAAACGTTTGGCGTACTGCTCTGGATGAACCGTTGAGATTTCTGCTCCCGCCTGCAAAACACACACAATCGCAGAACCATCAGAGATAACTGAAAATCAAAGCAATACTTTCAACTCTGTAGGATGAAGATCTAGAAAAAAACTGTGCATTGTTCCCTTTACCCTGTGTTTGACAGCCTTGGCGGCGTGAGCGGCTTTCTTCTTGGTGTCATACTGCGTCAGCACGTCAATCAGACCCATAAAATACACCTCTCTGTGGGGTGCACCTACACGGGATGGGAGGGATATGCAGCATTTTGGTGAGTAATATATTGATCATAATCTGCTAAATTATCAGCTGCAGCCCACCAATATATTAGGGCTGCGTTCCAATACCCCATCTGCTATTTAGTATGGTTGATTTTTGTTTTTAGGATGTCCCAATTCTTGTGGTCAGATTTTGCATGCTTAAAAATACCCGGATGAGGCCGAGATTTTTAGTGTTGAAAACAAGTATTCTGACCCACAATCCAGTGCGCACCGGAAGTGACGTCACATTGACGGAGCCTCCGTATGAAAAAAAAACGGGGATGTGACAGATATAAAAGCAAGAGGCAAGATCAAAGCGCAATGTTATGATGAAATAAATAAGTAAAAGTATGTCCCATTGTAGCATACTGCATGCTAACTACATTATTTTCATGGTCAGATGTAGTATGTAGAATAGAAAAAAAGAAACAGTATGCCATTTGGAATGCAGGGACGGTTGAGGACTCACCTACGGCGCTGTGAATAGCGTACACATCCACATAGGGGTCAAACTCCCCGGGCCCCATGGCTTTGAAGGAGTTCATGTAGCCGCTGATGCCTTCAGGTGAAGTGGAGTGTAGAGCTGGAGCCAGGCTGTTCTCATCCTCTGACTCTTCCTCGTCACAGGAGGACTCCATCTCCTCCTCCTCTTCCTCCTCCCTCTCCGCCCGCTCCACATCGTGAATGCCCAGCAACAGGCTGTAGTCCATCACCCGGATATGTTCCAGAAACTGTAGCAAAAAAGGGGGGGAGAGACAGACGACACGCAAACGATGTCAGAGGAAGGCTAAAACGGCTGCTTTTATAGTCGACAAAGTGTTTTTTTTTCTCCCTCACCTCAATATCCCTGTTGAACTTCTCCATGATCTTCTGCTTCTCCTCTTCGCTCACGTGCACTTTTTGCATTTTATTCCTGAAGTCGACGTCTTTGTAAGTGGGAAGCTCCTTCACCTGCAATGAGAGTGACGGTCAGCCATTGTTAATTTAGCATGGAAGTGACCATGAGTTTTATTTTTTATTTTTATGAAATCAAAGCATTGAACTGTTTCAGGGGGTTGTTAAAGGGGTATTCCAGCAATTTTAGAAGTGACAGTGATTTTGCTCTTCGAGGGGAATCAGCTGGTGAAAACAGTATGCCTATGTAATGGGAAATGTATGGATTCAGCATTGTCAAGAGCGTATGGAAGCTCACCTATGGAATTACACATTTATGGCTTTAGAATTTTCTTTTTCCCTTTTCGGGCCCGAGGAAATCATTCATCATCTTTTCAATGAGTCTGAGTAAATTTAATTTGAGCAGGACAGTACCAGGTTAGAAGTTAATGACTTATCCTATAGCCAGCTGCTTATTTAACTATCCAAGACAACACTCGTGAAAACAAAACCTGACTGCATCATTATAGTAAGAACGAAGAGTTATTAGACTAGAGCTGGATTTGATCTCACCTTCTCTTTGAAACTTGCTTCACGAGACACCAAGGACCCCTGAGAAAAATACAAAATACAACATAAACCAGACATTCACATAGCTAGAACTGTTATCTTGGCTCATTTGTATCAATCACGAGACCCTGAAAGTCACCCTGCGTTCCAAATCGCATACTTTCTACTATTTAGTATGGTAGAAAAAAATATTTAGGATGTCCCGATTCTTGTGGCCAGATTTAGGATGGTTAGAAAGACCCGGATGTCTACTACATCCTGCAGAGATTTTTAGTGTTGAAAACAGCATGCTATTTGGGCGATTCTGACCCATAATCCAGTGCGCACCTGAAGTGACGTCACATCGACGGAGCCTCCATATAAAAACAAATAGGGATGCGACGGATATAAAAGCGGCAAGGTATAATGTTATGATGAATTAAATAAGTAAAAGTATGTCCCAATTGTATGCCTACTGCATCCTAACTAGGTTATTTTATCGTCAGATGTAGTATGTAGAATAGAAAAAAGAAAGAGTATGCGATTCAGAACGCAGGGAATGTGTCCTCTTACACACTGATGGCCATGAATGCAACCGTCTGCTTGCTATACCGAGGGGATTTTGGGTTACGCGTTACTAATAATCCCCAGCATTAAAGTGTGAACAATTATGCGATATGTGTTTTTCAAGTTAGAGCCTCTGAATGTTCTCACATGCTCTTCCCTTACAAATGAACCATACAGGCAAATGACAAACTGAGTTGAGGCCAAACTAAAAATGGTGACAATAAGATGTATGTAGGCCTACTTAATGCAGCCTCTGAATCCATTGTGTAGCTTCACGCCTCCAATCCAGGATTTACCTTGAGGTCGTACTTCCTGTGTACAACCAATCTGTGGCTGAACATGTTCCTCATAACTAAGAGGTAGGTGTCCTCGCTCTCCACGCTCACTCTGTACATGGCCAGGAACTGAGGCAGCAGTGTGTTGCCGTGGCACGTGACGATATGCTATAGAGAGAGAGAACAGCAGTAAAAAGAGACAGTGAATGATGGGAAAATAAAGGCAGAGGCACATAAGCCCAGTGGCACGGAGCAGTGCTTAAAGAGGTGGATGTGGAAGTGTGGATGTCTTTTGCTTGAATACTCCTCTAATCAGATCTGGACTGGTTTTCTGTCTCTCACTGACTCAGTCCTGTTTTTTTGTATCGCTGTGCAAACATGCCGGTGATGCCATACATACAGGCAGTCAAGACAAAGGGTTTGATTGATTCCTCTGATATACAAGTGCCAGTAACTTGCCAATAATCAGGGAAGAAGATTGTCAACACAGCAAAAATAATCACCTCTAATTTATGTTGAATGTGTTTTGTTGAGTAACACAAAATGTAAACACAATTACATTTGACCACTTTGTGGTCTTTTTCAGTGACTTGTTAACAGTTTACAGTTGTTAAAAGTACAGTTGTAACCCATCACATTATTAAATATGGCTGATTTCCACTTAGCTACCACAGTTTTCAATGTCCTGGCATTGTTCATAATGGATTACTGTCATTGGATACTGGGAAACTTGAAAGGAACTGAGCCCTTGTCAATGTGATTAGTAAGACCTGTGCTTTTCCTATCAGGACAAATCAAAATGTCTGCTCTGAAACATACAAAGTCAAATATTATTCTCTGTTCAGTAATATGTCCTACGTGTCATTAAATCAGCTCTCCTATCAGTTTTCTGCAGGAACAGAAATAGTCACGACTGTTTGAAATTCACACCTTCATCTTCCAGCTTTGATGTTGTAAAACCTTTGCCATGGCAACCAGGGTTATCACAAAGAAAAGCACACTTTCTCTTGGTTTATTAAAGACAAGGGATAAAAAGGACTAATGTAATATTTGGAGTTGATCACAAATCAAAAAGTAGATCATCTAACCGAAATGAGGGTTAAACGTGAGGGTTTTGCTCACTGTTGAAGGGACATTCAAACCTCGGATCAGAAGTTGATAAGCTTTTGGGCCCTGTGTTGGTATGTACCTGGTGATACTTGGAGAGGATGTGGTGCATTTCCTCCACCTCTTCGCTGGAGATTTCTTTAACGACCAGTGTGCGGTCATATGATGTCAGCAGCAGACCCCCACTCTGCCCGTCCTCGTCTTTGAGCGGTGGACTGCGGGCCAGAGACACCTGTTGGTGAAGCAGAGGAATGACATCGACCCCGTGAAACCATTTCCATCAACTACACTGGAGTCCTGTTATAAGAGCTTTTCCCCTTAAAGGAATACTTCACCCAACTGGAACCGGCATTCAATCACTGTAACATCTCTATTATGATATAATGAATGAGGTTTTTCTTCCCTCAGTCTTCACTCAGTCTTCCCTTGGCCCAGCTGTCCTGTTATCCTAACCCTACATGTTCCCATGTGTGATGTCACACATGGGAAAATGTAGGGTTATAGACAGTGAGACCATAAAACACTCTTTCTGCCTTTTCTCAGGATAGGACGAACCGATTTCCAAACAATCTTGCACAGTATAGGATCTCAGAGTTCAACACACCTTCATATTTCCACCGGTGAAGTAGGTCTTTTTAACACAACTTATAACGCAAACAGACAGGACATCTCTAGAGATCAAGCATATTTGTGTTAGTGTGCATGATGGAACAAAAAAGCTGTATTTTGTGCTGATGGACACAGATGTGCAGCAGCAATACGACTTTTATCAGCACAGACAGCATGACTCACATAGTAATTGTGCGCTAAGCAAATGTGTACTGGGCAGAGCAACAGGTGATATGACTCGGTGTGCCACCTGGCAGATGCAAATAAGCACACAAAGAAAATGCAAATTTAGAAGGGAGGAGATCAATACATGCAGATAAGTGTCTGGGTTTCAAAGATAATATAAACCTTGGACATTCTGTGTTAGGGAAAGTCTGGGTCTCTGTTTTTCATACCTCCCTTATTCTGTAAAAAAAAAAACAACAGGAAAAATTGTTTTTTTTGCACTACTTATTGATAAAGATTTAGTTTTATATTCCTACCTGGAAATCTTCGTCCTCAATCCCAAAGTGCTCCCGCAGGTTTCTGAACACCTGCGGACAGTAGTCTTTGAATTTGAACTGTCCTGGAAGATTCTCTCTGGGAAGAAAAAAAAACATACATGAAATGAGAAGAATCAAGCTTTATCTGTTGTGACAGCTGTGCTTGACTGACAGCTGCACACCACTGATTCAAGAAACAAATTAAAACATGTCCACTCATTCAGATAATTAGGTTTAATGGGAAATAGACATCATCACCATCATCATCATCATCATCATCATCATCATCATCATCATCGTCACTAAATGTTTTTGGTTCCAGTTTCTTTCTCTCCATTTGTCCTCTTTAATAATACAGAGAAAATATAAGATCTCAGAGAACAAAAGCAACCATGTGATCAAAGGATAACATGAATAAATGCCTGCTGCTGTTTCGTGCTGCTGTTTCTATAGTGATACAATCCCAGGAATGGATTCTATTCAGAGATAGTAACCAATTACAAATTGTTTTTGTATTAAGTTACACTAAATACGTGTGTGTTCCATAAAGCCATAAAAAAACATGAATTCCGTGTGTTTCAAACGGAGTCTGCCAGCTTCTCAATCGTCCAAATTGACAATAGCAGCATTGGTTGTGTTAACACTATTTGACTGATTTCTTTTCAAGCAGTTTCTCACTTGTAAACACCAAAAGACACTTCAATAGTAATCTCCCTAGAGCAACAGCACGTAAGTAAGTAAGCTTTATTTATATAGCGCCCTTCACAGACCAGGGTCACAAGGCGCTTCACAATACACATTTTATACATACACTCAAACACCGATGGCAGTCACGTGAATGTGAGAAAAACACATTTTATTGTTCTTCCTACTTCTTCTGTTTATAAGTCTTTACACAACCTGGATTCCTCAATGGATTAAAGGATTATTGAAAGCCACTCAAGTTTTTTTTCTTAAGACTCCATCGGTATGGAAAGTGAAACTCGAGGCAGACAGGGTGTACGGCACAGCTTTCATAAGTTATCAATATCTCTTGAAACAGGCTCTGTTTCTTTGTCTGACAGACGCTCGTCCTCTGTAAGCCCCACAACACTTTCTGATGAATCAATCATCAATGTAGCCTCGACAATGCTGTACAGCGCAGACAATTATACTCTCTATCGTTTCTTTCTTTCTTTCTTTCTTTCTTTCTTTCTTTCTTTCTTTCTTTCTTTCTTTCTTTCTTTCTTTCTTTCTTTCTTTCTTTCTTTCTTTCTTTTGGCTAGGTTTGCTTTTATTGTAAGTGGAGTTCTGGTGGTTGTAAAGGTATTATTTGGGTCGAACAAAAACATTGTTGCACTTTCCGATAAGCAAGGGGAAACAAATAAATAAATCACAATACTAGCCACAGAAATCACAGGGAGTGGAGGGCTGCAGGACAGAGAGTGGAGCACAGCAGGCCTACTTGTTGAAGAGGTGGTTGTTGACTTTGATCTTGGTGCTGGCTTTGAAGTCGTCTGGAAGTAGCATGACAGGTACAGGCACCTGGCTCAGGTCATTGATCTGCGCATGAACAGTGGATAAATAGTTAATGAGCATATTCTCGCGCGCGCGCACACACACACACACGCACGCGCGCACACACACACACACACACACACAGACCAATAGAAACACATGTTATAGACGCATATAAGCACGGCACGTACCCACCGAATGATTGACTCCCCACATCAGCACGCTCAACACGGGGTCACTGGCACGGAACACCTCCACCTTCTGTTGCACAAAGTGCTTCTTCTTCGTCTTCCTTTTCGGCGCCAGAGTGGACAGGGGGTTGGATGAGGCGCCGGGAGAAGACATCGCGCTCTTACGTCAGTCTCTTGTGTGTTTGTGTGTGAGTGCACTGGGCTTTTAGCTGTCGGTCATCCGTGGCGTCCTGTGTATGTAAAGTAGCCTGAAGTCCGCCTCGTGGATTCCCAACACCTCCTGCTCACGAGACGTTTGACGTAACCTCAGCGCAACAGCAGTGAAACAAAGCAGGTGCAGAGTCCCAAGATCAATATTTTGCCAAAAAGTGATTTCAGATAATAAGCCTACGGTATTTCAGCAGGTGGGGTTCTAATCTGTCCCACATAACCCTCTTTAATGTTAGTATTATCCATGAGGGTTATTGTATCATTCTGAGGCAGAAATAACATAGGCCTATCACTATAGGTCTAGGATAAGCTGCAAGTGCGATTGTGATTATTTGGGTACAAGGCATGAATTAAAGCTATAGTGAGTAACTTTTAATATGAATGAATGTCGGGTAGCCATTGCCAAGTTGACACAGATTTGACTAAGCCATAAGCTCCACAAAACTGTTTCTGTGTTTCTCATGGCAGGGCTTACACACTTGTGTCACCCCCGACACTGGCCTAGGAGCTCAAGAAGTGCCTACAAAATGTTTCAGTTGGTGATTCCACTGTTAAGGAAAAACCTGGATGTAGCCTACAGCAGAAGGGATCAAATCCATGCGTGATCACAGAAGGCTTACCTTATGTTGATGTGCCAACAGTGTTGTTGTAATAACTCAGAATTCCTTTTGGGGGCAACAGAAGTTATGCACTATAGCTGTAGAGCTTTAAAAAGACATATCGTTGCCATTACTCTACTCTAGCCTATGAATATTCACATTTTTTTTTTACCTTTATTTATACAGGTAAATCCCATTGAGACCGAAGACTCTTTTGCAAGGGAGACCTGTTTCCCTTTCCCACGTTACCATTCACACACACATTCATACACTGATAGCAGGCTAACTATCGACATTCACACGAGGCAAGGTGGGTGAAGTGTCTAGCCCAATGACACAACAACTATGACACAGGTGGCAGGGCAGGGATCGAACCTCCAACCCTTTGATCATCGGCTGACCCGCTCTACCAACTGAGCCACAGTCACCCAAAAATATTATGACTGTTTAATCCTGATAAAGCAGCTAATGGGACTGGAATCACTTTTTGGCAGATGATCACTTTTTGGCACCACACTGGAAACACAATCATCTACAATCAGTGGAATGAAAAAACAGGCAGGAGTAATCTTTGCTCGTGCATGCAATGTGTGACACTTTTTTAAAAAATGTTTATAGATATTTTTGGGCATTTTTCATGCTTTATTGATAGTGTGAAGAGACGCCCTACCAACTGAGCTAAGCTAAATGTGTGACACATTTTTAACAGAATGTGTTTGCACGTTATTTGATAATTATTGTTTCTTTTAACACGGGCACTTCTTGGAAGCACCTATTGATGAAACATGGTAGTGGTGAAACAAAGTACCATACAGGCTGCCCTTTAAGATAGAAAATGAGCTTGGAACATGAGTAACCTACATCACGACTTTCTGTAGTTGGGGCCCCAGGTTACCCTTTTATTATTCTGTCATTGTCATTAGGTGTTTATAACTTAATTCATCTAAACAAGGTGGACAAACTATGACAAACATCCTTACATAAACAAAAAATGCCAACATCACTTTTGTTAAAGAAAGTACCAGGGTGCTCAGACTATTAAAAAAAAACATGCAAAATGTATAGAGAGATGAAAAACATAGATGCTCAAGCTTATTGTGTCTGATTTCAAAATACATTTAATAATGTAAATGTGAAAATTACTTAATAACTTAAAATAAAAATAAGGAAATATTCGTCTTCTTTTTCATCTCGGTGATGTTGGTTTTCAAGGATTAAAAGCTTTTACTTCTTGAGCCAAAGAAAAGTAACAAAACATTTCAGAAAAGTAACAAAACATTCTTTAAAAGCGCATACTTATAACAATAATAATAATAATAATAATAATAGTAATCTTTATTTGCATAGTACTTTTCAAAACAAAGTTACAAAGTGCCAGAAGCCACAAAAGCATCCATAAAAACTCTCTTTATGTTTGCAATATTAATGTCAGTGGCAGCCTTAACCTTTCTTAAACCTGATGAATGCCAAAGAAGAAAATCATAATTGTACCGTCCCCATTCAATTCAGCATATGAGATCTTAGGAGTTTTAAAATAGTACCTCAGGTGTCTGCTCTTATGGGCAACCGCTGATAAATTAGTTATTCAAATAAACTTAAATAGAATATGATATTCAAGGTAACATAAATAGGATTACATCTAGAGAGTATGTACAGCAGTTACACTTATACAATTACAGTGGTTTCAAAGTAAAAAAAAATAATTATTAAATACATCGATCCAAATCATATTGTTCCTGAAACTTGGTGGATGAAATATATATGTAACATTAATGGCTTTAAAAATGGTGACTATAAATTGCTTAAACTGCTGTAGTTTCTCTTGAGTCATTGGGCTAGAGACAATTTAGGTTACTACTAAAAGGAATGAAAAAAGAATGTCTTAACCAATACCGTCCTGATATGTTCAGTAGGGGGCGCAAGGAGACAGAGTTGCACCTTATTTTCTGGATGCATCTTCTCACTGGTAGAGAGCTTGTTATCTGTCAGGTGGTGGAGAATAGAAAAACAAATCAAGACTGGTTGAGCTCCTTTAGTTGGGCTGTTGGTTCACCTTCATCTCATATGTATATGGTGAAGCTTCAGCCCCCTCTGCTTAACAACTGAGGCCGCCCTTCTGTTTGGCCCTGGAGGTGACAGGCATGCCGTTCTGATCCACGCACCAGCACTTGCCAGGCTGCTTCCCTCGAGCCGACCAGCACTGAGCAAACACAGACAAACAAATAGAGAGAAATAAAAATTATAATAACACGTTTATATAAATAAAAATAAAAAATACTTCCATCTCCTATAAGTCATCTTTGTTTTTGTTTTCCAAAACTCACCTGCTTCTTCCGGAAGAAACCGCGCTTGTCACAGTTGGGCATGTAGATGTCATAGTGCGAGTTGAATAAATGAGCATTAAGACCCTTGATAAGGTTAGTCAGCAGTCTACGGCATGGAGGCTGTAAGACACATAGATCAACAGACATAATAAGAGCACGCCTGACTACTGCATCTAGCTCTACGGTTATGTTTCTGTGAAATATTACGGACATAATGGATAATTAGGACTTTTACCTCATTTGGATCCTCAGTAGGTGCTGGGTCTAGGGTCAAAGAGAAACGGAAAAACACTGTGTGTGAACATCTGTCTCAATCAAACAACACTTATATTGTTTCATTGTGAGGTCGCCTCTCATAATGGTGAACTCTTCAAAAACTTTTAGATGATATTTTTTTGTAATAGTTAACTAATACATGCATAGTAAAACCCATCTTCACAAACAAAGCAATGGAATGTTTCCCTATATCTCCTTGCACTGATGTCTCAGGTGCGTTGTTCTGTTTGAATCTTGTCTTCGATTATTACAAACTCACAATCACTTTACAGGAAAGGAACGACATATGGAACGCTTATGTTGATTGAATGTGAAATGTGAGGAAGTAAAAACTGTTAAAAACTGAAAAATTCAATCAGCAAACTGCTCACCTATACCATGCACCCAACGCTCAAGTGAAACCCTTCTTCTGTTTCAATCACAGGGGACAAAGTGTGTGGACCTCTTACCTGCGGCGAGGGCATCTTGGGTCTGTCCGACGGCGCTGACGTTGGTGCACACTCCCCGTCCCTCCAGCAGAGCACGCAGGGGCCTGGGCTCATCCACCCGAGGTTCACAGCGCAGACCGGGGGCACAGCTGAGCTTGTAGACCCCACACGGTTCTCCCACGGTCAGAGAGGCGGTGGAGTTCAAATCACCAACAAGCGGCTGCTGCTGCTGCTGCTGCTGACTCTGTGTGGACTTTGCTGGTGTGCAGGTGGGACATCTCCTGGACGGCGTGGTCAACGGCACTGGGCTGGACTGAGCTGTCTGCAGGAGGAGCAGCATCACCATGTTTAAATACAGCAGCATCTTGCACTGAAAGTTGTCCACTGATAGAATGGTAGCAGTCCAGTCTCCTTCACAAACTACTCTTTTTTTTTTTAGTTCTGTGCAATTAAGACTGCACAATAAGACAAGCAGTTTGCCTGTGTGTCAAAAGGTGGACTAGTAAAGTGATTCCCCTCAAGCCAAGACAAAGAGATACTGAGGCTGACAGACAGCACTGGCAGCAGCTTTTAAAGAGGCCAAACCGGCGGGGAAAGGTATGGGAGGGTACGAGATGGAGAATGTTAGTTTTCCCCTCTTATTTCCACAGGGCCGAGCACACCCCGTTTCCCCTTGTCTCTCTGACACATACACACTCACGCATGCTCATACCAGTTGTTGTCTGTCATCTTGCAGGATAGTAATGTTTTCGTACACCGGCATAAATCACAAGCGATTGCTGCGCACGCTACTGCATTTCTCTGCCTTCTCCCCGGCCACGAGAGAAGGCCATTTATTTACGGATGTTTTGCTTTCATGTAACCATGCACACGATCAGACGAGAAAGTTAACTGTCTATGTTTTTTAAAACTGCTGAAGAAGGGTTAATGCACAAAATATAAGGAAAAAGTGTATCCATCTCCTGTGGATAAATCAAGTACATTTATTCAAGTATTGCATTTAATGTAATACTACACTTTTAAAACTAGTTTGAATTGATGCTACTATACTTGCAAGCAATAGTATACCTTTTGCTCAATTATATTTTGTCTGCCAGTTGCAGATGCTTTTAACTTTCCAGATTTTACATACAAAGCACGTCACAATATTATTAAATATGATGCAATCAGTCAAACGTGGCTATACAACATTAATTGCAAGTATTAATGTTTTTAATACACGTTCTGCTACAATACTGTGCAGTTCATGGTGATGATGGTGGGTGTAAGGTACAATATTTATAAACCAACTGGTCCTAAGGAAAAATTACAGGGGTAAAAGTTTTTTAACTACTTCCACACTTTTCGTGCTTGTTTTTAAACATTGTTTTGATTCCTTTAAATAGCAACCACTCCACAAACACTTAGTTCACTTGGCGTGTTACGGAGTCTGTAACTGCAGGGCTAAAGATTCAGGAGGACACTGAGAGGCTGAAGGAGTGCCACTCAAGGTTGGATGACTAAGACATTAATAGCCACAAGCTAAAAAGTCCCGCCCTGCAGATTCCACTGTCTGTGAGTCACAAACAGATTCAATTAGAAGACACAATCTCAGACATCGGACAGCCGGAACTCTTTTTATTATTAATATGCAGCTTATGCTGCAGTTTAAGACAGTATAGTTACAAACGTACACAGACACCAAGGACTAGAAAGAGTATGAACCCCTGACTTTATCACCAGGAGGTAAGACTGCTTGATCTGACAACATTTCAAGTAAAAGTAGAAAGATCGCTGCACTGATCATATCATTTATAGTAGGGTATTCAGTGTTTCATATGCAATGACAATAAACACTATTTCTTTCTATCTATCTATCTATCTATCTATCTATCTATCTATCTATCTATCTATCTATCTATCTATCTATCTATCTATCTATCTATCTATCTATCTATCTATCTATCTATCTATCTATCTATCTATCTATCTATCTATCTATCCATCTATCTATCTATCTATCTATCTATCTTTTTGATGGAAACAGGTTTGACAACAAGTCTTCTCCAGAATCACTGACTCCACCTTTAATATCTGTGGTTTAATTTGGGCTAAATTCAGCATTACATTCAGATTTTTAGTTGCATACATATAATGAGATATGTTGATATTTTTTGACAAATATAATGTTTCTAAGCAGTTTTTTTTCCTTCCGTGTAAGTTTCTTAATTACTTTCAAGAAAATGTTAGAGCTCAAGCAATGGGCTCAATACAATGAGCTATAACAACAACAACAACAACAACCAAACACATAAACGGCAGTGCACAGGTTAAAGACGACGCACTGTTTTTATCCTGTGATGTGATTGGTGGAGAGGGCGGGACTTCCGAAAGCGCAGGTTGGACATAAAGTGACAGACTTCACCTCCTTAAAATTGGAAGAAAACCCGAAGGACGACGCGTTACAAGTTTTAAAAACAGTAAGGAACCAACATGAGACAAATAGGCTTTGAATTGGTTGTTGATAACCTGAGGTACAGTCATGTTTACAGTACACATTTGGCCACACAGTGCCATAATGTTGTATCGCTTGAAAGCAGCTAGCCGGCCAACCGAGTCCTGCCTGTAGTTTGGGAAATGTGATGCTGTGTTCAGGGTAGGCTCGTAAAAAGGTAAATGACACGGAACAAATGATAATATGAGTTGAAAAAGTCGCATAGCCTATTTGTTTACTTTATCAGGAACAACTGTTTTATTCAGTCGCAATTTGGCTGATAACTTGAGCTGTTTTAGTAGCCTATCACTTTAGGCCATAGTTTCATTTCACTGTTCAGGTTCAACGAGGAACAGACAAAATGTTCAGGCCGTTTTTACAACGAAACCATTTTACACCTACGCTAGAGAAATAGAAAAAAAAACAAGCCACACATTGAAATGATTAGGTTCTGAGTTTAAATATGAATGGAAAAACCAAACTTGATTAAAAAATAGTTGCGTTTCCCCTGGCTTTTATTTGTATTATAGGCTAACATAAAGGGAAGGCAATTAGATTAGGCTACATTAGTGTTGAGCTTATTAGCCTAATAATAATTCAAATGTTAGGCCAATATCTTGTTTATATTGTAATAGGCCTATGTTATATGAAACAAGTAATTTATTGAGCAAACATATAAAATATAGCCTAGGCTACTATGTTACTGTTTGTCTTTGTTTTCTTTCTTTGACATCATGTTGGGTTGGTCTATCTGACACTTTATAGTCTAAACGATTGATTTATTGAGAAAATAATCAGCAGATCAATCAGTCATAAAAGCAATCATCACTTTCAGCCCCACACCACTGAAGCATTGAGTCCAAATGTTGGCTTGTAAGTTTGTAGTTTTTTCCAGATATAAGACCATAAACACATCGCTGACTGCGTCCTGTTTTCTTTTCTCATACACGGGCAATAGCAGCAGAGCAAGTCCATAAGAAAGGGAGTCAGCCAAAGTTCACTCTGGGTGGAAGACACCCAAGGGACACACCTGACCATCACACGACTAACACGAATGGGGGACTCACTCACGTTGATGCCTGCTGGCAGTTGAACAGTCGCTGTCCAGGCCTTTGCTTGTCTTTGGAATGTGGGATTAAACGTAAATGGAAAAACACAAACGCACCAACTGCTGACAGGAAGGGTTTGGCCTGAGGTTCAAAGCCAGGTCCTTCTTGTTGTCAGGCAACAGTGGTAATCATGTTGTGGTCAATGCTGTTTGCTGTGTTTTTAAGGAGGACCTGTGCTGTTAGTGCATAATATCTTTTTAAAGATATCACTTTTTTCATACAGCTTTTGACTATGAAAATTCACTAAACTTTTTTTTTTACTTTAAATATCTTAGTAGAATTTTAAACATCAATGAATAAAAACCAGATACATATCAAACGTTAGTTAATGTTAGGTATGGCCTGGGGTTGGTGATAGATTTATCTCAGGCAGCAATGAGTCATTTTGATATATTGTTTCCCTGTGTCCTAGATTGTAATGATTGTCAAACATGGACGACATAAACCTTCATTATCGCTTTCTGAATTGGAGGAGACGAATTCGAGAAATTCGTGAAGTGCGAGCGGTGCGATACCGGGAGAGGCTGAAGAGGATGCTGAGAGATGGAGACGTACTCAGGTAACAGCGTCCATGGGAGTTTAAACTGGAGACACTGATTAGTCCCTCAATGTATGTGAGAACCCTTCACTCTTCAATCCACTCTGTTTGCATTTGGCCTATATGATGATTCATATTTAGTTGTTCTCTTTTGAAGGTATCATGGGAACTCGGATGAAGTTGGCTGTTTCGTGGCGGCCAGGCCATTGTCAAGAAGAAATCGCTATTATGAGGTAAGAGTTGATCATTCCTTCCAATCCATGATGACTCACAGAACACAAAAGTGATCATTTGAATCACTTTGTCAGAGAAATGTTACAGCCACAGTGATTAGTGACTTGTTTTTACATCTACATTTTCCTGATTTAAGATGAATGCAGTATGCGTACAAATCAATAATTACTTATGGTATCGGACACGTATTGTCCCACAATGCAGTGCAGTGTAGAAATAGAGGAGCTCCTCAGAGCTGGGAAGACTCAAAACAATTTTGGATTGGAACACATTGGCGTTATAGTAACTTAGGGTTTCAGCCAAGATATTGTTTTTAGTATACAACAAAAAAAGCATTTTGGTTTATTAAAACTGTCAACTTTAATTCACATCTTGTTTCACTCCCTGTGAGTAGAAATGGCCAAAACAGTTCACTGTGAGCATTGTGATGATGACTTTCACTTAGTGCTTCAGTATTTGCTATGGATTTAGGACATAGCCATTGTTCTGTGCATATGAAAGGAGACTTGGCAGGACATCGTGTCTGACAGCTTGCCTTCATCTTGTTGAGCCAAAATGAAAAACAAAATCACAACACTTCCTGGGAGCAGCGCTTATATCAAAAACAGATCTTTCAGTTTGGAAATAGATTTGTTGAATTTCCTGGCAGCTCTTTTTATGTTGTCTGTTGGGGACGGGGCGTTTAGTAAATCGCTAAATCTAATTCTGATTCTAAGGGTCATAAATGACAAAATAATTTATGACAAAGTCAGGGGTAGTGTCTGCCACGAAGTGTCAGTCCTAGCACAAAAATAGCAACTATCTTTTATTTTTTTTCAATTAAAACAGATTCCCTTCTGCGTGCTGAGCAGGTTCGTCTTTGATGTTGACACACTGTTTTATCAACAAGTTCAGCTAGGGTTTGAAGAAAATGTCTCGATGTCTTTTGATAGCATAATTTTTTAACTGTCAAGCCTATGTGATTAGCAAGGGACAACACAATATATTTATGGACCCGAGGAGAAACTTCCAGACACTCTTTACATTTAGTCACCAGGGTTTACACACATTTCCTACACACAGCTAACTGTGTTTTTTACCAAGTTTTCCTACAGAATATTCATGTTTTGTTGACATTTATTGACTTCATATGAAAGGTGTAAGCCCAACCCCCCTCAGTTACTGTTGCTATGCCTGTCAAGCCTTCCGTTTTTCTTAACATGGTTTAGTAAGCACCTGTCGCTTACAATAATTATGAAGGCATATTTAAATCAAAAATGTAATCAAAATATTGAGTCCTTGATATCAGACAGAACCACTTAAACACACAACTTTCACTTGCCCCTGTGATTTTGACAGCTCAAACTGTTACAGGCATGTTGTATTAGCTCTAGCTAGCTAGCTAGTTAATCAAGATAATAGTAGGCCTAGTACTTAAAGGTGAAGTAAGCGGTTTATTTATATTAATATAAGTGTTAAATCGCTCTTTATTCATACAGTAAACACTTACACGATGTGCGTGTTTCATAAAGCCAATCTCTTAGTCAGCTGCTCTGCATGTAATAAGCAATTAAACTTTATGTAGTATCCCGAAATTTTATCCAATCACAAGAGAGAACGCTACAAACCGACACTCGACCGCACCCGTCTCACTCATGGTCTCACTGCCGGTGCACGCCACAGCGACACATGGGTGAATGTTTATGCGCCTACAATGGCGGAGCAGGTAAAAATCCTTCCCAATGTCTGTTTTGATGGTTTTTATCATGTTTTATCACACTGAGATGATGCTAGATAACTTGCTGCTTGAAGACCACAGTGCATTAATGTGGTGACGTAGGGACGAGCGAGGGGACTGCTAACTGCAGTAACTGACAGGAAGTTAGCTAAAAGAACCACAGCACCTTTAATGTTTTTACTGACTAAAAATAATGCATGGCTTTTAATGTATTGTCTCAGCCCTGACACATTGGTTTCACAGAGCCAAATAAGTCGCGGATCAACAAAATGATCATGTGCCGGTTTGTTTATTTCTCTGATCCATGTTATGTAGACACTGTAGCGCACAAACAACCCAAGACTGTGACTGTTTGTCAGAATAAACCAAGTTCAAACTTGCCTAAAGGCCAGGACACACCAGCCCGATAATCGCCGTCGTCAAAAAAAAAGACGAATCTGTTTGGTGTGTGCCGTGACGTCGGCCGACGTAGAGGTCGTCGGGCTTGTTTTGAGCCTGTCGGCCGCCGATTGAACATGTTCAATCGGCGGCCGACCGTCTTTCATTTGGAGCAATTTGATTGGTGGAGGGCTAGCGAATCAGTGAAGCCCGGAAGTGAGGCGGGTAGCACAAACAGCTAACAACAGCTAGCCATCGTTTTAATGTGTTTGTTCGTTTCGTTTTGAGAGTACTCACATGCATCAACCCTTGTTGACTGCTCGACACCATGCTCGACACTCTCTGCTAAAAATTGTGCTCTTATGGTCCATAAATATAAATACGTATTTCTATCTATGTTTATGCTCTAGAGAGATGTCCAATCATTTCCGGCTTTCGTATTTTTTCGGGCCACAATACAGATTAGCGCCGCCTGCTGTTGTGGAGACATACGTCCCGCGAGTGTACGGAAAATAAACAGTCGTCTCGGTGTGTTCTTTGGCCGCGACGGGAAGATTGGAGCTTCCTGAAACGGCCGACTCCATTTTTTGCGTAGTCGGAACATGTCGGACTGGTGTGTCCTGGCCTTAACACTCACATCTGCTCTTGTCTGACGTGTAGTGAAACAGTAACTAAATCTCTCAACCTTTATACATACGTTGTGAGCTTTATTACTGTGACTCACTTTGAGAGGGTCAAGTGGCAGGACGGGGGAAGCCAAATAAGGGAAATTGGCTAAATGGGTATATGAGCTATTAAATGATGATTAAGTGGATACGGATTGTAGATGTTAGGGTTCATCTGCATGTTTCACACTGACAAAGAAACAAAAAAAGGGATGTATTACTCTTCACTGTCAGGAGAGAAGAGTTGAGGTCATTGGAAAGAACTTAAAAGTTTCCTCCTCTCCTTACCCGAGATTTGCCAACAGTGCTCCGATTGCAGTGCGTCCATGTAGGGTTCCCTAGGGATGATGTCATATGGTCAGCATTCAGTTATGATAACAATGGCGAAGGCCAGCTCTTTGCTTAAGGGTTTTTCACTTACAACCAACATGCAGTGATGGACAAAGAGATACTATGTCATTTCATGAAGTGAAAAGAGGTGGGGTGACGAGCCTTTCTGGTTAATAAACTTTCAGCACCCAATTGGGCATTTTGAATCATTTATGTCACCTTTTATAACTTTCCTACCATACAGTCTAGAAACTCTTAACTAGGAGGAAGACTGTGGATCGCCACTTTGAATCAAATATCTCAACAGCTATTGGATAGATTTCCACTGAATTTTGTTCAAACATTTACGAGAATGAATCCTTCTGAATGTAGTGATCCTGATACTGATACAGCAGCACCTGCATCAACAATGTATTTAAATACTTAGTATATTTAGTGTTAATTAGCAATCATGAGCATGCTGAAATGCTCAATTATGATGACAAACAGACATTATACCTGCTTCTCATTAGCATGGCAGTGTTATCATTGTGAGCATGTAGGCATGCTAGCATTAGCTTTTAAGCATCACTTTGCCTAAGTTTCAGCTTCACAGAGCTGCTAGCATGGCTGTAGACTTTAATGATTTATCATTGAGTATTGATGGCTGCATTAACAACCCATTACATTGCTTGATTAAAACATCTTCATGTGTTTATTTTGCTGAGTGGCTAAATCAGCCTTATCTGGCAACATGAACCCAAAGAAAGTTAAGAAATGTAGATTTAAAATAAATCTGTTTCCTCAACCTAATTGTGCCTCTTGTCATACTCCTCCTCTTCCTCTGTCTTAACAACGTTTTCTGGTTACGTTTCCCCACAACATAAAACCTCCCACGGATGATGTGTAATGAGTAGTTCATGACTGGTTTCCCTTTGATGCTTCAACAGTGTCTTTTTAAATGTATGTTTGGCATCTTAAGATGAATCAGAGGAAGAATAAAATGACTCCTCACATTTATTATAAAAGAAAACATTATCATCTAGAATACTGCTTTTGTTTTGATTCTCATGTCTCTGAATACAAGGTAGTAGTTGTGTGTGGAATGGGATCACGGCCTTCCAGTTCAAATGAGTTAAAGTGTGTGAGATTATTGTTGTAAGACATCCCAAAGATAATCTGTTTTTGTTTTTGGAGTCACTCCAGAGAGGAGTTTTAACTGCAGCGATTCTTCCTTTTATTGTTTTCCTGGTGATAATTGAACATGTGGTCTTTGCAGGTGACCATTATGGATACAGGAGTGAGGGGGATGATTGCTGTTGGCTTGGTGCCTCAGTGCTACAAGCTGGACCACCAGCCGGGCTGGCTCCCACAATCTGTGGCTTTTCATGCTGATGACGGCAAGTATGTAACAAGGACATTTTTCTCTACGTAAACTGACAGCTGAACATCGTTCTTTATGTTACGTGACGTAGACATACAGCAAGAATAATCTGTTCTGAGTGACACAATGTAATATTACAGCACTTTTGCTCCTGTACTTAAAGGCTAGGTTCACAAATTACTAAACTAACTAATAACTAAATGCATGCAATGAACACATTTAGCAAAATTCAAGAGCCCTTTTCCTATTCATTCTCGACAACCTGACATTCACGGTGTATTTCATGCGGTATTTTCCAATTGCTAAGACACTGTTTTCGAAACTTTCAGGAACACATTAAAATACAAAGTTGGTTTTCTGCATTTAACCTTTTTAAATGTATTGGAAAATCTTAGAAGAATATTGTAAAATAAAAAAAACATCATGCCAGCTAAAAGCACAACACTTGCAAGGGATAGAAATCAAAGGGCTTGTTTTTGTAATTGTCTGGGATAATGTCTGGTTCCCCATGCTGCTACAATCTCAGACCGGTTTGCTGCCTCTATACTCCCCTTTCCTTAACCTCAAAGAGGAGTTTCTCCTCAGCATGATGGTGAGAAGTCTACAACCAACATCCACAGGACCAGATGTATCTATTGGATGCTATGAATGCTGGGTGTGGAGACACTTCACATTAGACATGCGAGGAGATATTTTCCCAGATGCATTGCCAGAAAAAATATAAGGTGCGATGGTGTTGAACATTTCTGGCGCGACGCTAAAGATAGGGAGGATTAGAAAACCTCACAGTACTCACCCTTTACGCAACATGAGTGATTATACTTGACTTTTGATATGTTATTATCATTACAGCCCTGGAATTTCAGTAGTCTATGTTTGTAACATTTGTTTTTTATCAGTAAAAAGAAATAAAAAATGTAAGCAAATAGGTGGGTTTTCATTAACTGTTGTTTAATACAATGGTACGGTCATCAAATGAAAATATGTTATTCATGCTCTCTGATGAAATATTAATTTCTGTGAAATCCCTCAAATCATTTCAACTGCAAAGATTCATCTTTTGTGAAATGCTGCTTGTTGTTAGTGTTCTTTTAAGTTTGTGTGTTGCGCTTTTAACCGTTTTTCTCATAGAAAAAGGTTGCCAGTGTTTTTCTTCAACAAGCTTGTTGAGAGATTGTATGTGGAGTTTTGTTATTGCGAGTGAGTTTTGAAGGTGAGTTGAACTGTATTGCACAGACGCATGTTGGATTTGCATACTGTGTGAAGAGTTTTTAAAACATGTGGCTTCAGTTGTGACCAGTGCACGAAAGCGATCGAAAAAAATAAACTGTAATGTTCGCCTGCCATGAATTTGGGAAAGTCCTGACTGAGGAAACTGGCACATTTCATGTTCGATTGTCAGTTAGCGTGAGAGTAAAATATGTGGTGTAACATTTAAGGAACTGGACAAACGTTAAGAGAAGCTAGCTACACATTTATGTGAAACTGCCCCTTTAGAGTAGCTGTAGTGATACATTAGTTTCTCTACCTTGTGAATGTTTCCGCTCTGGTTTTTATAATAATATTCTGGAAATGCATGTGTTTCTACAACACTGGAACACTTCCCCTTAAAATGTCAGAGCAACAGCACGCCACCACTGTTTGCTCCATCACAAGGAAGTAAGATTTTTTTTTTCTGACTGTAAATGTATGACTTAATTATAGCTTCGACAGTAAGGAGATGACGGGAAAATGATGGGAAAGACAGATTACATAATTTGAGGATGTTTGGTTTCACGGTAGAACACCTTTTCTAGCTCGAGGTCAGCCGGGCACCTCATTATTTTCTTATTAAATTAAATTAATTAATTTAAATATTCAGGAACCAACACTACGTCATATCAACATTAACAGTATACTTTTTCTTTCTTTTTTTATTACTTGGAGAGTTTAACTTAGAGGGAGAAATAAACTGCTGATTATGTATATTTATTTTTACCTTCATTTTGTAGGTGTTTTCTGACAAACATCTGCAAACTGAAATTACTGAGTAATTAGCCTTATTATTTAGCCACTCAGCCTCTCCTCTTTGTCCTTCCACAGGCTGTATAATGGCAACACTGTAGGACAGCAGTTTGGACCAAAATGCTGCAGAGGCGACAGAATCGGCTGTGGGATATCCCTGGAGTCCGATGATGGACAGCTGACTGTGTTTTTTACCAAGAATGGCAAGGAAGTAAGTTCCACCATTACAGTCATATTGCTGCACGTTTGTTCAGCCACTCCAATTTTACTGGTCGGTTTATCCATAGTTCCCAGCTACTTTTGTCCTAAACAACAACACTGTGTTTTAATGTGTGCCTAGGTCGGCAGTGTGGAAATCCCAGCATCTCCTGATGCTCTGTACCCTGCTGTGGGAATGCATTCCCTGGGGGAAGAAGTGCTGCTGGACCTGAACGCTGAATGGGGAATGGAGGAGGACGATGGTCTGATGATAGTTGATAGTCATGAAGAGGACTGGAGCCGTCTGCATGACGTCAAGGTGACTGGCACGGTAAGTTGAATAGAATAGAATATATTTATTGCCATTTGCACAGGTGCAAGTACAAGTGCATTGGGATTCTTGTGCGAATCTCCCTGAGTCAGCTTCAATAAAAACAATGTTATATATAAATAACATTATAACAGGAAAATTCAAAAAAGAAATAAGAAATCGTAGAAAATAGCTATTCTCTCTTAAAACAAATTATAATACAATAGAATAAAATAAATAACAAGGGGACCAGTGTACAATGAGATGAGAGACACATTTTTCCCAGTCTCTAATTTGCATTATACACACATGAAGTTATTGCACTTGAAATGTTGACATTGTATTATTGCAATGTTTAAGGTTAATATTGCACACTTAAATTGTACTACGAGGTGTAGAGCACTGAACACTGAAATGAGAAGAGACACACAAGGTTATTGCACTCAAAATGATCACATTATGTTAAATAATTGCATTATTTAAGGTTATTAATTGTTGTTGTAGACAGATGGTCAAAAAAAACATATTTATGAAAACAAATATCATTATCATCAACATGTTATTCTACTGTGGGCAGGTCTGCCAGTCAGGGACATTTAAGGTGACAAAGGCCTTAGGGGTTGTCTCCCTCATAAAGCTTCCTGCAGCTGAATGATTGGTTTGTAGCAGAGGGGTGAATCAGCGAACACCAGGTTATTAGTTTGGAATACATCAGAAAGCTTTAATTACGGTTGGCTGCTCACTGAAGTTTGAAGCCCTTTGAGTTCTTAACAGCATTTCAGAGATGACTCATCGTGTGTTGGTCACTCAATCACTCATATACTTTATTCCATCTTTGGTCCAAAATCCTGATGTATATTAAAAAAAAAATAATAATAATTTGAACTAGAAAAAAAACTGTTAAAGAAGAGCATTGAGCAATGTTAAATAGGTAGATTACTCTTTAAGCAAAGATGTTATGAAGAACCATAACTCTAGCTATGTACTGTATACTCTAGCCAACAAGACCCGACATATACAGGCACTTACCAAGTCTGCTTACGTCTTCTTTCTCAACTTAATTTCTTTTGAAGTGATTAAATGGAACAGGAATTTATCAAAATGTCAAATAAGAAATCGGTCGAAACCTTGTATCAGTTACCCTTCATGGGATCAAGTGTTTCAAATCCACAATGGAATGAATCCATATTGAAGAGTGAAGATCAATAAAGCAAAGTGCACACTTGGAGATTGCGTGTCCACAAACAAAATCTCAGAGAGTCAATAGAGGAATGCTTCCTTGACCTCGTCCCGCTCTCTAGTTGGGTCTCCACCCGTCCCTGTGACGGCAGGGCTGCAGTGTTTGTGTCTGACTCAGAAGTTAATACGCACAAAACCTGAATTGAAAGAGGACTGGGAGGGGAGCGCAGCTGAGTAGCCCTCAGGCAGGAGCATAACCTTTATGCCACCCGCACGTTTAATTATCCATTATTTCTACAAATTTGGCCCTGTCCTGTATGAATACAGGGCCCTCAAACCGCAGTCAGATCTTCCTTGAACTCATCAATTACACATCAATTACACATGTGCATGTCTTAACACTACATGAAAGCTGTCAGGATACAAAAACAAAACATGTTTTTCCATGCGATTCCAGGGCTCATGAGGGATAGGGCAGGGTGCTTTGATATTGAAGTTTAACTATGATGTTTAATAGTGTTTTGGACTTCCAATTATTATAGGTTCTGGTTTCTTTAGTGTTATTCTTTTAAGTTTTGCAGACACTTGTGATTGCGTGTTAGCTCAGACATTTATTGGATTTAAAAAAACACGCACACAGATGTGTTAAACTGGGATATTTATTCACATTTATATAAGTATGTACATTTACTATAAGACTAAATGAACTGGAACAGCTGTATAGAGACTAGTGGGTGATTTACTATCCAAATGAGGTCAGCTGCAGTTACAACACTGGAATTGATGTTTACCTCTGTAGAGTTTGTGCTTACATACTGACATAAAAAAAAGGAAGCAGAGGTGTATTACGAAAACACAACTCCTCTAGGAATGAATGGGTCCGTAAATACAGATGAAAGGGAACTATTTAAATAAGTGTATGATTTTTATCGGTGCTGAAATGGCAGTGGATGCAATCTGCTGTTTGGTAACGAAAGAAAAGTTAATTAAAGACAGAATTGCATGTTATCGCGACCTATTTTCTCATCTCATTATCTTACATCGCGAATAAGGATAACGTGTGAATAAAACATGCTCTCTTATTCGACTGCTGCATCTAGCGCCCCGAGAAGCGAACAGTAGCCATGCTAGTGCAAAATCAGGCATGCTATCACTGGCAATAAAGGCAGCATACGGTCTGGGGTTGAACTCGGGGAATTCCTTCTCCAGTTTGGTTGACACGCCTAAACATACAATAGGTGCTTGACTAAATATTGTTTGAATGTATTTATTAAGTAATCAAAGACAAGTGTTATTATGTCTTAGATCTAAACGCATGTTATACTGGTTATACATACTCGTGGAAATACCAAATACAATGAGTAATGCTTATTTCTCATTAATCCCAAATGTATTAATTTTTTCAGTCAAAACATCCAAAGTAGTGCTTTATGCATTATGCAGGTTAGAGGAAATGGGACTGCGTTCTATGTGGCACACACAGGCAGATTCATAACGATCTTATGTAACTTTTTGTTCTGAACAGCAGCAGCTTTTGCTACAAGGGACAATTACAGGGTTTGTTGTATAGCCCTATCTACTTTGGTAAGCTAACATTAGCAACCTCTAAACCTATGTTTATGTTTTGTTTTTCTCCTTTCAAAAGTAACATGGACTCGCTTTAAAGCTATGTAAAGTTTTTGGCACACATAAGCTCTGTTGGACTGAAAAAAATCTGTCTCTTCACTCACTAGGTGCTATAACAAATTGAAAATACTTCGACGCTACCAAAGGTATAGAGACT
The DNA here is from genome assembly GCF_949987685.1 of Ammodytes marinus. NCBI lineage: Eukaryota > Metazoa > Chordata > Actinopteri > Uranoscopiformes > Ammodytidae > Ammodytes > Ammodytes marinus. The sequence goes on from NC_137233.1 coordinate 30,136,641, forward strand.
TTAGTCCACTTTTTTACTCAGTCATAATCTGTAAGTGTATGTATGTGTGTGTGTGTGTGTGTGTCTGTGTGTGGGTGTGTCTGCGTCTGTGTGTGTTATTGCCACAGCTGCTGGAGTACGTGGGTAAAGGGAAGAGCATCGTGGACGTGGGTTTGGCTCAGGCGCGTCGGCCTCTCACCACCCGCTTCCACTACTTTGAGCTGGAGATCACAGATGCTGGGGAGAAGTGTTACATCGCCCTGGGGCTGGCACGCAGGGTAAGAGCCTCTTCCTTTTGAGTCACAGCATCATTATCATGGACAGTCAATGCATCTTGCTGTATACACACTCTGTGGTTATCTGTCGGTAAAGCCCCCCCCCCCATCCCCCCTCCCATTACTCCCCAAACCTCCAACGCATCGTCAGCGCCTTCGCCTCATACGCACCACTGCTCTCACTGTTTCCAGTCTGAGTGATGGATGACCGAAAGAGGAAAGGCTAACAACAGAATAAATATTGTCTCATTTCAAACCCGGACATCTGGTTTTCCATAGAAAGCAAGTTTTTTTTTCTCCATTGACATGCTAATCTACCATGTAACTAAGAACACTGCAGTCGAATATGAGTCAAGTGACTTTAGAGATAAGATAAGAAAGTCGGATGGTCGTGTTTATTTCACTTTTTTCTATCTGTTTCTGCTTTGTTTCACTCCCTCTTTCCATGACGTCAGTGTACTGTACACAAGAAAGAAAGCAATTGAAAAGAATTGACGGAGATCCTCAGACTCAACAATTAGCGTTGATGGCCTAATTAGTTTGGCTGATTTAGGGCGATGATCCATATTTTGGAAAATAAGGTGGGGTCCGAGAGAAGACTTTGTTGAATGTTTCCACATTAGAGATCTAATCAGCTGTCTTTGGCCTCGCATGAAATCATGGTGAACTCATTCTGTTTAATAACAAATACAACTTTTTGTATTAATTGCAGAGGATGCAGTCATTGCGTCGTTCCAATGCCAGATATGAAATGACGTGCGGTCTCTTGAGATGGCCGTTTCTGCGCTGGGATAGGAAGTCCCTCGGTTGTTCCTGGTTATAGGCCACTGATCAGGGCATCAGTCTGGCTAATCACGCTGCTGTTTTGCCAGCTGTGGTGGTGCCCTTCAGCCTGGGTGGCGTTGCCGTTGCACGCGTCCTCTGCCACCGGTTACTGTGTGTGGGCACGTCGCGCCTCGGGGTCAGACGGCGTGCTGATTGACGCCCTGTCAATTTTTTTTCTGCTGATTGTTTTCCAGGGAATTGTTTTTCTCGGTGTGTCTGTGGTCTTTTGGCAACGGGAATTATAAATCCATCAAATCGGTCTTTCCGGAGTTTTTTTTTTTTTTTTCCTCCCCCCGTCATCTCCTGCAAAAACGCGTCAGTCTTCTGATTGGAAGCATTGACTCTAGGCTGCAAAAATCCAAACAAAGGTGTCTCTCTCCGTCACAGGGTAACACATGCTAAACAGTTAGTATTTGCTCCATGGTTGATTGTACTGGACAAAGAAAGCAGATGTTCATGGCACATTCCTTTTTTCTCTTTTCTTGCTTCAGGGGGAAGAGTCTCTTAGTCTTCTATGCGTCATCATTACAGACACCTTATCTCTAATATCTGTGGTTCCTGTACTCTGATGCTTTTTCCTTCCAACGCCTAGTTTTAACTACCTGTTGCCATGCCCTTCATCACACTAACTTCTCTGTTTACTGGAGAGTATATGGTTACTTAGACCTCTGATAATTAGACTAAACACGTGACTGTAAATTCAATGTTAGATCTGTTCTTATAAGAGGAAATCCAATTTAAGAATCATGTCCGTCCAAAGAAGCTCACCAAAACCTAGTTTGTTCTACAGACCGTCTTCGTAAAAGTCACAGTGACAGTAGTTATGAATCAGGATAAAATGAGGTTGTTTCATTTCACTTAGAAATTATATTCTCCACTTCTTGGTAAATTGGGAATAATCCAAGTACAGTGGGCAGTGTTACTAACTACTGCTCCAGATCTTCAAGAGACAATGCAAACAGATGGTATGGAGTTTGCCATGTAAAAAAACGACATAGTAAGATACAAAATGAATTTGCCAACCCTATAAATGAACTGAATCCCTGAAACTGTTGTATCAGGGATTTATAATATAACTCATAGTCATTTCTTAGCAGCTTTTCAAATCTGTGTAAACCCCAAATTTAAAATGAGGAAGATTCTTAAGATTCTTACTTTTCTCTCTATACTGTAACTGGAAAACATCCCAATCACCTGATTAAATGTCATCACACAGTAGAGTCTGAAATCAACCCTCATCTTAGATTAAGACTTGTGATGATGATTCCCAACCTGTCACTCTAAAAACACTGACATTGGATATCAAAAGGCCACAAACAATGTTTATAATGCAGAGCAAGGTGCAAAGTGTTAGCTTTATGAAATGTAAGCCAGTCTGGCCTGTTTAAGACAGAATTCGACAGAAAACTTCCAAAAGCTTCAATCAATGGAATACAAAAATGAAAATAAGAACCCTTGAAAGGAAAATGCACAGACACATACTTCAAACTAGTTGATCTGATCATAAGATGTTATTTCCCTTCACAGGACTATCCCAAAAACAGACATCCAGGTTGGAGCAGGGGGTCCATAGCCTATCATGCGGGTGAGTTTTGGCTCATCGTGATCATAGATATAGAATAATATGTGTAAGAGCCCTTTTTGGGTATCTATATGTTGTCATGTCATGTGTTGTCCACCAGGTGTCACTGCCCTATTGCCTGGGGCACAGGTATAAAAGGTGTATCACTTCATGTATTGTTTGTTGTTTGACCCCGGAAGGGCATACGGTTTTTGACCGCTCGAAACATATCTCAATTGTAAACAATCGTTGTTAGTGTCAATGAGGACCTGTCTGGATGTATTCACATATCATTGGTGTCATCGTAAACAATAAACGCCGGGTTGCAAACAGGACACGGATCAGTCATTACTTCACACAACTACAAAAATTGAGACACAGCGCGTCAACTAGGTCACCCGGGAGTCAGACCAAACGGAGCTTACTTACACCATGGAAGTGGCTCCTATAATATGGATGTAGCATCCGGGCTGACCTCAGTTATTCACACGGCATCCAATAATCCTGGTTTGTGCATGTCGCCATTTTGTGAGGGGGAGGGAGATAGCTGACGTATACCTCCGAGGCAAAGCGAGGGACAACGGGCGGAGAGCTGTCACTCAAGAGATCGCGCCAATACATTTTTACCTCCGATAAAATAAAAACTAGCGTGGTCCGAAATAATTCACCCCCCTCATTGTTGTCATGGAGATATGACCTAAACATACAGACTAAAATGGTTTTGTGGACCAGGCTGTAAATAGGTTTAATAAGATTTTGAAAACGGCCTGTCTAATAAGTGAGTCAAAGAAAAATGGCTCAGTCTTGGTACCACCCCCCTAGTGGCACTTCCTGGTTACTACAGTTGTGGTCACTTCCTTATTGGATGCTGGTAAAAATCACTGAGGTTGGGGCTTGATCGTGATAGGTAAAAAAAAATCCCATTTAAATGAAATCCTTATTTCCAGCTATTACAACTGCCGCTAAAGGCATTGCCAGCGTCTTATATTTCGTAGCGTCCCGTCCACACATTTTTGGTGCTGCCAACAATCACTTAAGTAATGGCACCAAATTGTTGCTCATGGGAACAATCGTAGAAAGTGCAGATTTTTCAATATTCTATTTTTAATGATAGACATTTTAATAACTGAAATATTTCAAAGATTATTATTGCTTTCTATGAAGCTTTTTTCATTTGGTTTCACCAGCTGGGAACAGCACATAGCTGAAAATAGTTCCAAATACACGTAGGAGTATTATTGTTCCAAATGAATACTTGATGCTTGTTGTCCCTGTCTGGCTGTAGGAGTGAGTGTGAGGTAGTTTGTCTGTCCCGTCTGTATAGTATATGTTTGGCTGACCAGGATCATTGGTCTCAGAAACTTGCATCACACTGCTCTACCAGACAAAACTCAAGCTTCCCTCTTGTTCTCCGTAGATGATGGAAAGTTGTTCCAGGGCAGCGGTGTCGGGGACGCGTTTGGCCCACGCTGCTTTGAAGGGGACAACATGGGCTGTGGGATCATGTTTCCACGCGACTACAGCCTTGACGTCGGAGGTAAACATATTTTCTTTTTATATTGTTTCCAATGCACCTAGCCTCGTCTCATACACTCTCTCTAATATTTCTGTTTTTTTCTGGGGGGGTTTTCAGATGACGTAGATGACTGGGACTTTGAAGTTCCCCCCAAGCCCAGCGAGGTTCAGAACGACTTGTATGCAAGCAATGAAGAAGATGAGGACGAGGGAGAGGATATGGAGGGAAGGAAGGTCACGGTGAGAGACTGCTGTGCTTACCTACATATCAAAACCAGGGACTCTTAAAGCCTCTGGAAACCTGGTCTCACATAGTGAAAATCAATATATGATATCAAAGTTGGGTGTCTAAATAAGCTTTTACAAAAATCGGATGAAAATAAATGTATATAACTATTATACAACTGATGCTGGGCTTACACTACACGACTTTTCACGCGATTTGACAGTCCATTGTCAGATTGAAATCACAGAAGTCGTGCTGGAGTTGTGGCGCGCGCACGTAATCTCAGTCGTTTGGTGTAAGGTGGTCATCCGACCCGATTTCAGCCAGTCTTCTTCCCGTCTTGACGTTCCGACATTATCAAACATGTTTGATATTATCGTTTGTCTTAAGGGGTTGGCTCAAGCGAAATGACGTAAACACTGTCACACTCTTGCATGCACCAAGCACGACGCAGGAGGAGCGGCATTAGTCGCGACCTGTGTCCGCCTGTGCAGGGACTTATTTCGGACACTTTTTCCTTGAAGCCTCTGCGGGAGAACCAGGCTGACAACCGCGCAACCTGAACACTCTACCGTCAAATACAGGGTTAGGAGTTAAAGTTATTGGGGGACGAGATCAGCAAATAAAGATGATCAAATAACTAAAGGAAGTCCCCCGCTCGGAATATTGAATTAACTTGTTTTTAATTAAATAATCACTATCGCGTTTGCGGAAATAATATTAATCTCAAAAGGGATCTAGTTGTAGTCTTGCAATATGAGACCCCCTGTCTTTTCAAAATCTCACTCTGTGACTGAAAACTAATGACTAGTTGTCTACAGGTGTGAGTTGATTGTGTTTAGATGTAAGAGGGTTTCAGTCTTCAGTCTTTTCAAAGTCTTTTAAAAGTCCTCTAGTGTAAGCCCAGCATTAGTTTAGAAACAGCTTTTTTTTACTGTCGACCTTTTGACAGGACTGTGTGGGTGTGGCCATATCCAACGGTCCCCATGGCAACAGTCATTGTATTTATTGAACGTTTGGGCAGAGAACTGCTGTGATTGGTTCAAAATACTAACTGTGTCCTTACAACCAGAGCGTACCCATTTAAACTGTATTTCTGTAACGTTGATCAAACTTGAATGACAATATCTTTCATTTGGATTGATAAATATGCCTAGCTCTTTTCGGATGCTTACTGTCATCCAACCAACTCACTAAATGACATAGTTCGAAGGATTTTGTGGATTTTGGTTTACAGGGGCTTTAAACCTTCAGTGCAACTATTCTTATTATCTCCTTGCCTGGGGTTTGAACAGGTGTTCTTCACCAGAAATGGAAAGGTGGTGGGCCGGAGGGAAGTGGCCTTACCTGTAGGAGGCTTGTACCCCACCATCGGCATGATGAGCACTGGGGAGAAGGTCAGAGTGGACCTGCACCCTCTCAGTGGCTGAGCTGGAAGGAGGCAATGAAATGAGTGTGGTGAAACCAGAGCACGGATGAAGGAAACATTTTGGAGATGGGACAAGAATGAATACCTGGACATCAGCAGGCAGCTCCAAGATGTCACTTCAAATAATGGCTCCAGTGCAGGAGGTGACTTTGGCTCCCTCATGCTGTCAGGAAAGGTTTATAGAGAACAATCAAAATAATGTATGCCAATACGACGTTTGTGCCTCAAAACAGTGATTTATAATGATATGGTTTAACAGGAATATGCTAAATCAGGGGTTTGTAAGGGTAAAACACTATTTTTGACAATTTCTTCTCACAGAGTAGAGATGTTTAAATAACATAAAATGCCAAAAAAAAGGGTCTCACCAGAATAGTGAATGTAGAAATCCAATCTTAGCAGAGCCCATTTAGCTAGCGGCGCCTGTTATTAGCAGTAATATATGCAAGCTGATATGTAGTACTAGTGCCACTCTCCCAGACGGCAGCCTTGCAGTGCTCATTACCAAAGGTGTGTTGCTGAACTTGATTCTGTCGATGGTGTGTTGCCGACACTCAGTGGTGAGACTGGTAGAGAAACAATGCTCCAAATGTCTTCCAGGAAAGCAGTAGTGCACTGATATGAATGCTGAGTTTACCCTGTGAAGCAACGTCTGTGGAAGCTGCTGCTTTATTGCTTGTGCTTGTTCTGACGTGAAATCATTACAGCATATTCTGTGGCAACTGTGCATGCCGCATGCAATAGGAATTATGGGATAATTAAATGTAATTCCATTTGTTGGAAATTAGAACCAAAGCGTAATTATGGCTTTTATTGGAGTGAGCCGTTTTAAAAGAGTAATTCCAAACCAAGGTTTTTATATCATGACTAGCTGTTGTCCTTTTTTGATCAGGTATGATTTGAATTTTAGTTGTGGTTGATATACTGTCCTGCAGGTCATTGCCTATAAAACATTTTTTTGGATAGATATGCGTGTAAAAGAACCACAAAACACAAAACAAAACCATGTCAGGAAGAACCTCAAACAGATTTAGACCAACAATTACTGAAGCGACAGTAGGAGTCTGTTTATGTAGCAATATCACTTCCTTATTGCTTTGAATTTGTTTTTTTGAGTATAGATTTTTCGGTGTCCGAGCATGCATCTCGCAAACCAAGAAAATGACTTATCTATATTTGAGTAAACGAAATTCAAGCCAAACTCAGTGGAGCTTTTTGATGAACAGTAATCCATTTAAAAAAAAGAAAATATACTTTGGAAGTCATTTGTATTTTCTGTGGATTCAAAAAAGGTGTTATGGATTAAATTAATAGAACATGTCTCGTAAAGGGAAAAAGCTTGAAGAGGGAGACTGTTAATAATTAAGGACGAAACATGGTGTAGTAGTATTTTTGTTTACAAGTCTGACATGAATATTGAACTGAAGAAGTGAATGTTGAAAATGAAGCCATACTGTAAGAAATATTTGTTGCTCTCAGGTATATCTGAAAACCAATCCAAATGAATTACCTTGTCTTTTTCTATGGTTATTTTTATGCTATTGCTGTATCTTTAATTCCACCATTACCACAAACCTGTAATAATTAATTTCAGAATGTTTTTTTGTTTTGTCCCACACTTGCTTATTGTTTTCCTAATTAATTTATCTTGAAACTGAAGACTGTAATTACTGCTCCCCGCTGGAATCTTGTCACAGGTAGAGTTATAGAAAAGACTTGTTTATTTTTTATGTGACACTAGATTTGACACACAACAGCACTTTCACCAAAACTATAAAGAAAAAGGCTCTTATTTCACTATCAATGCATACTTCATTTCCAGCAGGAGTTATATATATGTTTTAACTGCTATGCTGTATTTTTTTCTCTCTTAAAAAAAAAAATCCGACAGATGTAAGAACTTCACTGATGTCATAATAAGGCTTTACAACCAGACTTTGTTTGAAACATTTGACCTTATGAGCAAAGTGCCTGTCTGGCTAAATGACCCCAGTAGAATGATGCAGGTGTTCCATGTAGGTTGGTTCATTCTGGCTTTTAGGTTCGTAGGACCAATCATACTGAAAGCCTTCTACGCCTCATCCCAAAGGTGCCATATGTCTGTAGACTCTGATTGTCACTGGATAACAAATCTTGCTGGGATGTTCATTTGAATAAGGATTATTTGCATCCTTTGTGTCCTTGTTCGGACTCTGCATGACATTTTAAAGTCTCTGGTGGTGGTCATGATGCTCAACTGCTGCTAATTGTGTGCCGGAGGAACACTGTGCACCTCATGATATCAGCCTGTACGTGTTGACTGGAGACAGTTTGTAGGCTACTCCTGTTCAGTTCTTCACACTTCACCATCAGCGTCCGTTTTTTTTAAATGATTATTCATCTTAGATCACAGGAGCTAATGACGGGCTTCTGCTGCTGTTGGCAGTGCGCCACTCGCTTTTAATATTAAGACCTAGCCTACTTAATCTTTTGTGTTATTAATCATGTAAAGTCTCACATAATTAGCGCATCTTTTTGGTTCCTCTCAAAACCAGCACTTGTGTAGCCTACCTGTCATGTAATTATTCTCACTTAAAAACAATCAGAAAAAAAAGAAAAATGTACACAATAAAGAATGATAACGTTCACTGCACCAATGTCCCCGCTTCTGCTTTTTTCTGCCGAGTGAAGTTGAATAACATCAAATGCTGTCTGCTGACTACCTGCAAATTAGATTTATTTCCCCGCTAATGTCGAATTATTTGTGTATAACGAATATTATCCCCATAGTTGTGTGTTGTAGTCAGTGCCGAACTTAGCCATTTGGGGGCTCCAGGCGAAGAGTCATTTGGGGGCTCTTGCATCTACCGGTCTAATGTAGGCATAATGAGATGATACTCCATACAAACTATACAATGCGGACTGATGTTTTGCTTGGATGTTATTTAAAGTAACGTTACTTCAAGAGAGCAATTAATGCTTATGAAGAAGTTAGTGGCAATAGTTCTTGCTCCACTAAACCAGGGGCCTCATTTATAAAGCTTGCTGCGCACAAAAACCTTGCGTAGACGGCAGAAATGTGCGGTCAAATGTGCTGTGGCAAAACGGTGGTATTTATAAAATAATTATTTGCGGAGAAGTGTGCGTATTCCCACGCCAACTTTTGACCATGCGTAGAGCTTCCGCAAGGTTTTCCTGACTCGGGGAATCAGCGACACTCAATGGCAACACCACGAAATAAAGTCATCATCGTCTCTGTCATCGGAAAAAACACACATATCCTTGTGAAATGCATCATGGCACCCAATATATTTAATCAATTATATGTGTGTACCTATTGTTGCGAATATAGGCTACTGCTGTCTTTAGCATGCAGTAATGATGTAGGTTGATTTACTTATCAAGTAGGTCTATAGGCTACATGTTATGGTTATATTTTTAAATTGAATCTTATAGTTCTACTTTATAATAATATCATATACGTTGGGAGGTGTGTCCATGAGTGGCCAGCGGGAGAGCAACTAGTCTATATTTTAGGCTGTGTGTAAAAAGTAGTTTTGTACAAAGTTAAGGCCAAAAATATTAATTAAAACTATATATTTCGTTAGATAAAATCATGTTATGAATGTAGCAAATTATTACATGCATCTCTTTCCTATAACAACATATCCTGGAATAGGGTTGCAAAATTCCGGGAATTTTCAAAGTTGGAAACTTTCCATGGGAATTAACGGGAATTTATGGGAATTAACGGGAATAAACGGGAATTTACTCAATTCAAAGCAACCCAAATGCACTAAATCCTCATAACTATGTTATTTCAGTCCTGGCAAACGTTCTAGACTGTAAAAAGCAGTTTTTTCAACTTAGTTTTAATATATTTATGAACATTTAATTTCAAATCTGATTTTTTTTCAAGTTTATTGAGACACCAAACTTGATATCATATATTGATTTTTACTAGTTTACAGAGGCTTCAACTGTGAGTTTAAATATAGTTGGGGAAAATATATTTTAGCATAATCTTGACTAAAACAACCAGATTTTACAGTACCAGTACAAGTAGACTTGGCAAATTGCACATAGCACACATCCTACTGTATGGGTACTGAGGCCACGCCCCCTACATGCACTGTGCATTCCTCCATCACATGGGTAGGGGGGGGGGGGGCATTTTACTTTATTTATTGAATGGGTGGGGTCAGACAGATGAGTAATATTTTACTCAACATTCATCTTTTTACGTTGGCCCTAAGAGCTCACGGCACTGCAACATCAGAAAACACTAAATGCTGCGGATGTGTTGTCAAATTGATGAAGATGTTTTCTTAATTTGCTTGCGTTTTGTCTTCTTGCGTGTGTTTTCTGATGTTGCAGTGCTGTGAGCTCTCAGGGCCACCGTATCTTTTTGTTGTTCAGTGAAATTATTGATTGTTCATAAAAAAACAAAACTTGATAAAATTCTTCTTACAAATAAATCTGTTTAAATGTAATGTTTTTTTTATTGTATTATTGTGCATGGATGCCTGCCTATGACCAGACATAGTGTTTAAATGTTTAGATTTATGTTGGGATATGAAAAAAAATAGATTACCGCTATTAAGTTAATTCCTATGATTTCCAATTTTGAATATTCCCAAAATTCCCGAGCGAAAGTTCCCGGAAAGTTTCCGGAAATTTACCGGAAACTTTCCACCCCTTTGCAACCCTACCCTGGAAGTTTGAACTATAATCTGATCTTGTTGGAAATGTGTGGATCTCACGGAAGGGAAACATTGCTTTGGAATAGACTACAGGCTAATTATTTCACTTCTCACTACAAATTTTATATAGGCCTACAAATAGTCCTACAGGTTCGCTAATACGTGATATTTCATACTGTACAAAGTTGGGCAAAACAGCTTAACAAAGACTGTAATGACTGTGCCAATCATGATATGTGATCAGCGCGCGCGTTTGTGTTTGTGTGCCAGTTACAGCGGTGCATGGCACGGGCTTTCTTCCTTCCCAGTCGCTTTCTTTGCGGCAGGTTGCCTCCCTTTTCTCCTCAGGTCAGTCAAAATACTGTGCTTATTAGCGTCATCATATTCAGGAGCTATTTAGCATTCGCCATGTATGGAAGATTGTGGGATGAAACTGGGAGGTGAAGTCTCAAGTGGGAGGAGGACACGGGGCGCAGATCGTCTGCGCACAATTCACCGCAGGTGGGTATCAAAAAGGGAAGATTGTGTGCAACAGTGCGCCGCACATTTTTATAAATCTCAACTTTTTTTTGCGCAGCACATTCTTGGCTTTGAGAACGCAATGTTTTGGGAAGGTTTCTACGCACACCTTTATAAATCAGGCCCCTGATTATTAGCCAACTGTTACAAACCGTTAGCTTAAAGATCTCCTATTATACTACTTTTCTGGTCTTAATTTCTTGTTAAAAACTGCTATAGAGCAACCTGACACGAATCACATCACAAAAAAACATGTAGATTTTGGGGACACTCTTGCTCTCACCCTAGCGAGCACAGCAGTCTGCTCCACACTCGGCTCTGTGCTTCTCCGCCACCCCCCCCCTCCCTCCTGCAAACCCCACTCCATTGTGATTGGTTACCTTCCTTCCGGAACATTTTCAGCAGCGCGCGGGGAGATTTCAGAGCAGGAAGGTGGGGGCATGGCCGGAGCTTGCCTGAGCAGCATTACCATACATGGAAACATCCGCTTTTCGTGACAACAAAATTATCAGGAAATTCTGAACCGATTTGTCATGTGATTTCTCGACCGGCTGCCCTATGTTTAGTGCTCTGCACAGCCACCCCAGACGGTCAGCAGGAAATATGTCTAAATGCATGTAAGTCATTATTTGATAAGCTAGTATGGTTAAACATGACTATAAATCATTATAACAACATTTATAGGTCATAAAAGTCAAAAAGTATAGGTCCACTTTAAGCTAGTGAAGCTAACACAATGTAGCATATACTCCTCCTACTAACACAAGGTTTTTTGTGTGCTCTGTCGAAATAAAGGTGGTGTTTTGTCTGCTTTCATTCTCAGATATTAACTGATTTAGTGTATTGATGCTATGAAACGGTAAATACATTTTTACAACGCGAGTTTAGTAACAACCACTTTTTTTCAACCAAACATGTTGCTTGTGTGTAATTAAGCCTAGCGACCAGTGTGGTTGTAGTAATGATTGATGGCCACAGGAGGGCGCCTGCACTCACGCTCTGAATAGGATTTAACTGATTGAGAACTAATTGGACTGACTTCATAAATGTCCATGGATGTAGTACCTCATTGTGGCCACATGAGGGCAGTAAAGAGGCCTCATTATAAAGAGATTTATGTCTTATTGAAACAAGTTCCTCTCACTGAAAATAGAAAATAAACAGTTGTTCTTAAACATCCAGCAATTATACATATCATTTATAAATATAATATTTAATTTTTTCATAAAGATTAATTGAAGAGAAATTAATAAGTGATTTTCTATTTTTTATTAGATTTGTCTTTATCAAGTGTATTGTGTGTGCGTGTGCTTGCGTGCGTGCGCGCGTGAACTATTGATACTTCAGATATAGTATTTGTGATTTAAAATAAAAACACAATAATAATCTTAAAGGTGCTGTAGGCGGAATGGTTCTTTTAGCTAACTTCGTGTCAGTTACTGCAGTTAGCAGTCCCCTCGCTCGTCCCTACGTCACATTAATGCACTGCGGTCTTCAAGCAGCAAGTTATCTAGCATCATCTCAGATCCATAAGTGGGATAAAACATGATAAAAACCATCAAAACAGACATTGTGAAGGATTTTTAACTGCGTCACCCATCTGTTGCTCTGGCGTGCACCGGCAGTGAGACCATGGAGTGTATATAGCCTAGTATACAGGTCCTTCTCAAAAAATTAGCATATTGTGATATAGTTGATTATTTTCCATAATGTAATGATAATAATTGAACTTTCATATATTTTAGATTCATTGCACACCAACTGAAATATTTCAGATGATTTTGGCATACAGCTCTTGAAAACCCCAAATTCCTATCTCAAAAAATTAGCATATCATGAAAAGGTACTCTAAACGAGCTCTTAACCTAATCATCTGAATCAACTAATTAACTCTAAACACCTGCAAAAGATTCCTGAGGCTTTTAAAAACTCCCAGCCTGGTTCATTACTCAAAACCGCAATCATGGGTAAGACTGCCGACCTGACTGCTGTCCAGAAGGCCATCATTGACACCCTCAAGCAAGAGGGTAAGACACAGAAAGAAATTTCTGAGCGAATAGGCTGTTCCCAGAGTGCTGTATCAAGGCACCTCAGTGGGAAGTCTGTGGGAAGGAAAAAGTGTGGCGGAAAACGCTGCACAACCAGAAGAGGTGACCGGACCCTGAGGAGGATTGTGGAGAAGGGCCGATTCCAGACCTTGGGGGACCTGCGGAAGCAGTGGACTGAGTCTGGAGTAGAAACATCCAGAGCCACCGTGCACAGGCGTGTGCAGGAAATGGGCTACAGGTGCCGCATTCCCCAGGTCAAGCCACTTTTGAACCAGTAACAGCGGCAGAAGCGCCTGACCTGGGCTACAGAGAAGCAGCACTGGACTGTTGCTCAGTGGTCCAAAGTACTTTTTTCGGATGAAAGCAAATTTTGCATGTCATTCGGAAATCAAGGTGCCAGAGTCTGGAGGAAGACTGGGGAGAAGGAAATGCCAAAATGCCTGAAGTCCAGTGTCAAGTACCCACAGTCAGTGATGGTCTGGGGTGCCATGTCAGCTGCTGGTGTTGGTCCACTGTGTTTTATCAAAGGCAGGGTCAATGCAGCTAGCTATTAGGAGATTTTGGAGCACTTCATGCTTCCATCTGCTGAAAAGCTTTATGGAGATGAAGATTTCATTTTTCAACAAGACCTGGCACCTGCTCACAGTGCCAAAACCACTGGTAAATGGTTTACTGACCATGGTATTACTGTGCTCAATTGGCCTGCCAACTCTCCTGACCCGAACCCCATAGAGAATCTGTGGGATATTGTGAAGAGGAAGTTGAGAGACACCAGACCCAACACTGTGGATGAGCTTAAGGCCGCTATCGAAGCATCCTGGGCCTCCATAACACCTCAGCAGTGCCACAGGCTGATTGCCTCCATGCCACGCCGCATTGAAGCAGTCATTTCTGCGAAAGGATTCCCGACCAAGTATTGAGTGCATAACTGAACATAATTATTTGAAGGTTGACTTTTTTGTATTAAAAACACTTTTCTTTTATTGGTCGGATGAAATATGCTAATTTTTTGCGATTTTTGGTTTTTCTTTACTTTTTTGCCAAAATCACCAATATTAAAACAATAAAAGGCTTGAACTACTTCAGTTGTGTGTAATGAATCTAAAATATATGAAAGTCTAATGTTTATCAGTACATTACAGAAAATATTGAACTTTATCACAATATGCTAATTTTTTGAGAAGGACCTGTATATGAGTGAGACGAGTATCACTTTGAAGCGTTCCCTCTTGTGATTAGATAAACATTTTGGGATCCTCCAATAAGTTTATTTGCCGATTACATGCAGAGCAGCTGACTGAGAGATCGGCTTTAAGAAACGCGCACATTATGAAAGTGATCACTGTATGAATAAAGAGCGATTTAACACTTATATTAACATAAATAAACCGCTTACTTCACCTTTAATGCGTGCATAGTATCCAAAATGTTCCAGCTAGCACACATTGAGTCTGGAAGCTAGTGAAGTGGGGCGGCAGTGGCGAAGTGGGTAAGGAGTTCGCCTCTGGTGTGCAGGGTCGGAGGTTCGATCCCCCGTCTCCCCGCCACATGTCGAAGTGTCCCTGGGCAAGACACTGAACCCCGAATTGCTCCCGATAGTTAGCTTAGTTAGCTTAGCACCCTAGTGCTAAGCCTACCCTGCGTGGTAGCTGCTGCTATCGGTGTATGAATGTGTGTGTGACTGGGTGAATGTGTACAAAAACAATGTAAAGCGCTTTGAGTCTGTGATAAACGGAGATATAGCGCTATACAAGTCCATTTACCATTACCATTACCATTACCATGAAGATAATGAAGAAGGCAGTGCCGGCTTTGTGCAAACTCTGAATTCCTTATGTATACAATTTTAATTATGTTCCAACAAACAGCAAAGACTGAAATGCCTAATGTGTCATTATACAAATGATTTAAAAAAAATATTCCACAGCACATTTTAATCAGTGATTTACATACATACGTGCATTTGGACTGAAAGGAGAGCCATCAGTGGCAACATTGTAGTTTATAGTTCAATTGTAGTTTCTCCTTTTATTGTAATAAAGACGGTTATGTCACACAGCACAGCTACACATAGAATTTAGATAATCCCTGTGTACAGCTCTAGTTGTACTGAACCAGAGCACCCCCTGCAGGACAGTATGATTAAAGTTTACTGACTCACGCGTGTGGTTTATCCTTAAAGTATTACTTGTCTGCTCTATGGCATTTTAACTGGAGGGGAATGTCCAGTGACTTTGGAATAGTGGAAAAGTACTGGGTTCAATACAAATAAATATAGCACAAAGGCAGCTGGGAAAAAAAGAACTATACAATGTTGGTTTGGAGGTTTGTCAAAACATAATCCAGAGCATTCCCATTTGGGTTCTGTTTATTCTACTTTGTTTTACTCTTACAATTTAAACTGCCAGCACATTTATTTTCCACAAAAAAAATCTTAAAAATAGAGTACTGGGAGTGTATAACAGGAACTTGCGCTTTTCAAAAAGATATATTTGTCTTTTCTGCATTCTAGGAAGGCCAAACAACGACTGTTTTTCTTGATGACGAAAAATACAACTGCCTGTCGTTAAAAAGCACTATGAGAACGGCAGAAAGTAAAATGGTTTTTAGACACACCACGTGCAAACACTTAGCAAGAGCTTACATGCACAGAAGCAATGATTCCATTCTATTAAATAGGAGACCCACCTTCCAGTATATCAGTCATATAAAAGCTGTATTAGAATTTCATTTACAGTATATTCAAAAATGTAAAAAAAAAAAAAAAATTAAAAATCCAACATTTGTACTTTAAAAATCAAAGACAGGTTTTTCTGCAGTATTTATGCACATCCCCATAACACATTTCTGCATCTCTCCTGAAACACTATAAAAAATCTGGCTATATTTGTGATCTACCAACCAACTGATTAAACTGACAAAGTCGCTGTTGCTGGATGATTGTGACATTAAGAGTGTAATGTTCCTATGAGTCAGAGTCCTCATCCTCATAGTAGCGGTTCCTCTTAATGATATCCTCTGCACTCAGCTCCTCGCCATCACTTCCTGCTTTATCATCCTCCCAGAAGCCCACGTCCTGGGAGGCGCGGTTCTGTTTTGGCTGTAGAGGTGGAGACGGAGATGGTGAGATACTCGGGGAGATGCTTTTTAGAGAGCCCTCTTCAACCGCCATCTTGTCTGCTAATGCCTTCCCTCCGCTTGCTTCCTCTCTTTCTTCCTGTGGCTCAGGTGTGTCCACGTCGTCCTCTGAGATGGTCTCTTTTGCATCTTCACTTGGTGTTTTAGGCATCGTCTGCTCTTTCTTTTCCAGACTTTTCACTTGCCTAACCTCCGGCTTATTATCCTTGGGGGTTTCTTCAGATGGGTTTTTCTCCTCAAAGGATGTTCTCCATTCCAGCAGGGATTTGAGAGGACGACGAGGCTCCCTGGGTGCCAGGTTGACTGCAGGTTTTGCTGCGATGGTAAAAGGGCGACAGCGCTCCTTTAGAGAAGAGCTCCTCCTCAGGTTGCCGAGTCCAGCCCGCTCTGAGCTCTGGGCTGCTGGCCCCTCGTCTTCTGGGGCCGGGGGCCACTTGGCTCTCCAGGGTCTGACTGAAGCAGCTCCCTCTGTGACTGGACTGAGAGCTCCTGTCCCAGACTGGCCCTCGCCGGCCGGGGGAGGCCAGGCCACCCTCAGCCTGCGCTTCTCTGCTGGCTTGTCTGCAGACTCACCGGAGCTGGCTTGTGTCTGCACACGTGTCTGCAGTAAGGCGGCCATGTCAGTAACCTTGACCTGAGGGGTACTTTCCTCAGTCAGGGTTGGCTGTTTGTCTGAGACATTGTCAGCTGGAGGCGTCTGAGCTTTGGTCCCCTCTGGTTCTTTAGGCTTCACCGTCTCCTCTCCTTCTTCTCCATCATCTCGAGGCTCCCACAGCTCCTTGTGAGGCCGAAGGCCAAACCCCTCATCATAGTTGCCTTTAGCTTTAAACAGCTGGCTGAAATGGGGCTTGCAGTAGATGTTACCATGCAGAGAGGCATAGTTCCCAAGGCTAGAAATAGAGAGAAGCAAAGACCATATTTTGCATTTATTGAGGATTTACAGTACATTTTCTGATATAAGATAAAAAAAATAAGGAAAAATTAGAAAATGCTTAAAAGACAAGACTCACCTGAGCTTTGCATTACAGTGAACACAGCGGAAGCAGCTTTTATGGTAGATATGCTCTACACCCACCAGCCTCTCCAGAGGGTACACCGTCTTTAGACAAGCGATGCACGTCTCCTTCACCGCTGGGCAGAACTTCTAAACACACAATGATAGTTTCATAGATTTGTAATCATCATGGTTTGAAACTGAATTTCTTATGAGAATTCATACATTTCTCCTGATTCTTGTGATGACTGACTCACCCTAAATGCTTTAGGTTGCCCACCGTTCTCCCCTGAAACAGACAAAACATACAGAGCGTCAAGCTGTTGTGCCTCTGAACCCAGATGAAAGTTATTGGGATATATTGATATTTAAGTTTTTGTTGTATTTCACATTTTATATCAGAGGCAATACTATATCAATCATGTGGTATTATATCCTTGGAGTATCCTTGACTCACCATTGCACTCAGGTGCCAGACCCTGTCGGAATTAAAGTGAATAAACAAAACAAGCAAACACTTGTTAAAAAAGACATATATTAATATACAAAACAATGTGATTGTTTCACACCGCAATGTGAAACAATCAATCAACTAAAAATATATTTGCTTTACATTTTGATAACATTGCTTCACATATGACCTATAAAAACACCTGTAGCATAGTATTATTAAATGCTCACTATTAACCCTTAATTTATAACAAACGTTAAAATGTTGTCACATCTATCTTAAAAGAAAATGTATTCTAATATTTAATTTCTATTTTACAGAGGCTACATGTCTCAGATATGCTTTACATTCAGGTCCCAAAGCATGGACTCACAGGGCGAGTGGGGCCTTGTTTAGAAACAGCAGCCTTGTACTTGGCCAACTTGTCCCTCGTGGATGACGACTCCAACGCTCGTTCCAGCACAGACTGACCTAAAGCAGGAGAGATGTTTGCACTTAATGCTTTGACTCAAGTGTTAGTCACTATCAAGGTGTGGAACATACAGACGTCTTGCTTGAAAAAACACTGCCTCCCCACAAACATACTGTAGCACTGACGCTTAAAATAAGTGTGTTGAAAAAGGTAAAGATTAGACCTGTGGTTTTAGGATCAAAGGGTTATGAGTCAAATTAATTCAGTATATTCTGTGTCACTTCCACCATTATGTTCAAAAACTAATTAATTAATAAAGAGCTGTGTGTGTTTGTGTGTTTTTGGTCTTTACCGCCATGTTGGTCCATCTCCTCTGATGACTGACTGCGTAGTGTTGTCCTGCCGCTCTGTAAAAGTTCATAATGATTGGCGTTCATCAATCATGACAGTTGTTTATCTGCGACAATATCACTTTCACAAAGAATTATATCACTATATGTCAAATCACCATTACTAGAAATAACATTCCTCCAACAAAGTCCCTTTGCATTAAGATTTCTATAATCCAAATTGTTTTTGAGAACATGCTTTTCCAAGATTTAAACACAAGACACAGACATTAAAAATCTTTGAATTTCATTCTAAAAAGGCAAGAAGACATTTCCGATTATAGAGTGGACCTCCATACAATGTAATATTGTTTGTCAATTATACTATTACCTTTCTTTAAATGTAATCTTTCGAGATTTTTATAGTAACAAAATGTTATAAAAGTGGCTCAGTTTGTGTGTGATTTCCTACTTTAGGTTTCAACTTCAGCCTCTGTCACTTGGTGTGAAGGGAGAGAGATAAGACTAGTGGTAAGTACAAGTCTGACGGCCTGCCTGTGAGTCACTGTCTGTCCTGTTTCCCATGCCTGCATGACACAAGGATATCGCAAGTCGTCAGCACTGGTACAACAGCATCCCACACAGGTCAGCACTGTGTTGAGTAGGGCTGGCCCAAATTATTCGAATATTCGAATACTCGTTCGGAAAATTAGTATTCGGAGCTTAAATTAGTATTCGGAGCTTCGTTTTTTTTTTTATATATATATAATTTTTATTTTTATTTTTTTCAACATTTTTTTTGCAAGAAGCTAGTACTGCAATATAATGTCATCAAATAATTTTATATTTGGATATAAAAGTTAGTAATATTGTAGTAGTAGTAGTATTGCTCATTTAGGAGGATATTACGTCACTAAGTGTCTTAGCGCATCCATTACTTCACCTCCGAGCACGTAAATCTTCAACAAAATATGCAGATACTGTCAAAATCGGTTCCAGGGAGTATATAGGGATTATTAACGTTTTTTTTTTTTAAATGTTGTTTTTGATGGTGTGTTTTTCTGGAACGAATATTCGAATATTCGCTCGGAAAAACCAACGAATATTCGAAGCCTGAAAAATGGCATTCGGGCCAGCCCTAGTGTTGAGAAACATAGCCAGATCCTGTTTCCTCAGTGTAAAGCAGGTAGAAGGGGTTGTGTTGCCCAGATTTTCAAATAAACTTCAATTGTCTATGATGTTTCCAGTATTGTCCAGAGCTTTACTCGACAGATGTGCAGCTTTAAAACAAAAAATGTGTGTGCGTGTGTGTGCGTATGCGTGTGCGTGTGTGTGTGTGTGTGTGTGTGTGTCTGTGACCATGTCATCACCAATGATAATTAGTATACCAGGCACTTTGGTCTCAGCAGTGATCCTGTACACGCATGAATGGAAAGCTTTGACCAACTGGAACTGTATGGATTCCTGTTGCGCCACAATCTTCCTCAGCCATGTAAATCAAAACACCAACTACATTATTAAACCACATTCACCTACAGCAATTGTGTATCAACCGTTTTCAGCCAATATTAAACTAAGACTGAACCATTCAAGGCTCCTTGCAGACTTGGAGAACCATGAGTTACGCTAAATGTAAAATGGACAAAGCGTGGCGTTTCTCTTCATTTTTGTGTGACTATTATCCCTTGCAGATTATGTGTGGACTGCTGCAGGTACAGAAAACTGAAAAATATTACTGGAAAAACCTAAAAGTCAAGCCCAGAATCCAGAATCCACACTTGCTAATGGAAAGTAAGATAAAATACAGTTTCTCCTCAGAATTGATTCTCTGACGAGTGAAACAGCCCTTAGGTCAGGAATGTTCCTGCATTCCTCTGCAATGGAAGGTGAAAAGTGCAGCCAGGGCTTGTTGTTTGGGGATCAGAGACAAAGACACCCAGAGAGAGTTAGAGGGGTGGGTGGGGGGGAGTCAAATCCAGGTGAAACAAGTATAGCAGGAACAGAGAAAACTGTGAGGAAAATATATGATGACACACATAACACAACACATAACCATGCAGCGAGAAACAGAATGTGACAGGACTCAAGTGACTAAAGTGATCATATCTGTTTTCAGAATGTAAACATATGAAAATGAGCCAATCTGTCACTGTTTATAACTACCTTGCTCATGGCGTTCTCTCCCCGCTCAAACTTCATCTTAAGGTTGTTCAGTGGCACTCTGGCTTTTTCATAAGGGGAACAGGGGCTAGTTGGAGCATCCTCTCGGCCTTTTTCAGGTCTTTCCCTGTGTGTCGGCTCATCCCTGTCCATCCCTCTCTGTTCTTCAGCCTTGGATTCTTCTGGAGCTGCTGGGGCCTTCTGGACACAAAGTTGACTTCCCTGAGCGCTCACCGGGCCGGGGCTCTTCAATGGACCTACAGCAGAAGAGATGTTTGCACTGCAGTATTATTCATGATCAAGTAACGGAACATATACAGACGTGTTCCCTGGAACAACACTGCCTGTCCACATACATACTGTAGCACTAAAGCTTAAAGCTATTCTTACCTTTGTAGAGTTTTTACACTTATTTTAAATGACTTTAAAATGGTATAAATAAGGTTTTTACACTCTAAAATGCATGGTAGACCCAACAGGAATAAAAAGAAACAATTATTTCAGTCTCATAATATTAGGTGAAAACTACAACCAATCAAATCGTTCGGACCGAACGATTTAATTGGCCGACAGACCTGTCTGTTTGCCGTCTGCTTGTGTACCGCGCATTCGTGCACGCGCGTCCTCAACGAAAGGGTTTGTTTTGATTCCACGGCAGACAGTAGCCTAGCGAGTAGCGACCATTGTAGAAAAGGTTACAGTGTTGTTATTTCTTGTTATTTCTTACAGTGTGTTAAGCTGTGTTTTAGTGTTGGGCCGTGACGTCAGTCGGCCAGAGAGCCAGTTCAGTAAGTTTCCTTTCGCTTCTCCCTCGGTGAGATGTGTGTGAGCAAGTTGCCACAGTAAGCCATCATTCGTGTTTATCTGAGTGTAAATGTGAATCACCCGTGTGTGAGTATGTACATGTAGTCCCGATCGCTGTTATAAGTTATAGTTTGTGCATGTTATTAGCGGCTGCGATTCGCGAGTCGCAACAGCTGTTCAAACGTCTCCTCACGAGCGGAGTTTAAGCCTTTGTTCTTTTTCCGCGATCTATATGCGGCTGTGCCTGTGAAAGAAGGAAAATAAAGAGCGGATAAAACCCTACTCCTCCTCTCCTAGTCTCATTATAAGCATAAGTGGTGTTCTGGCCGACATATCTGAAGTGAAACCAGTGATACAAGCAGATCAGCGCGGTACCGGTAGCCTACTACAGCCACCAGTTTCTTCAGCCACAATATAACTCACTTTGTGCACGGAGACAGTATTAAGCAAGTAAGTCTGCTTGTGTAGCCTAAATTAAGTTTCTTCAAAAACAAAACAAAAAAAACGGGGATAGGAATGAGGGGGTGGGGCTGCATTGGAGGAAGGCGGGATATTATGATTGTGCTGAAATGCTCAAACTCAAATCCATCCGAACTGCTTTAAAACAAGTTTTGTATATGAAAAGGTAAAGATTAGAACTCTAGTTTTTTTTTGTATAGGGTAAGGAGTTAAGACGATGACATTTCAATGAATTCTGTGTATTCTGTCCCTTCTACCAACATGTTCAAAAATGAGTTTATTAATTGAAAGAGCTGTGTGTATTTGTGTACGCTTGACTTTACCGCCATGTTGGTCCAGCTCCTCTGAGGAAGTCCTGCTTAGTGTTGTCCTGCCGCTCTGAAAAAGTCAAATGATTGGTGCAATCAGAGGTCCAGTTCACAGAACTAGTGCTATGAACACAGACGTGCAGCAACCCTGTTTCCTCTCCTAAAGTGAGTCTATGGCATTCATCAATCAGGACAGTTGTTCTTCTGCAATGTTATCACTTTGACAATGTTTGGATCCCATCTTTCACTCAAATCATCATTTCTAGAAAATATATTCTCATTCAACAGTCTTCATTGAGTTTTCTATAATCCATTTTTCCCCAAAAACATGCTTTTCCAGGATTTATACACAAGAAACAGTAATTAAACAATCTTTCAATTTCATTCTAAAGACCCTAAGCTCTTTGATTTAATAAAGAGGACCTACATACAAAATGTGTATTATTTCTTAATATTCTTTTCTTTTATAACTACCTTGCTCATGGCGTTCTCTCCCCGCTCAAACTTCATCTTAAGGTTGTTCAGTGGCACCTTGGCTTTTTCATAAGGGGAACAGGGGCTGGTTGGAGCATCCTCTTGGCCTTTTTCAGGTCTTTCCCTGTGTGTCGGCTCATCCCTGTCCATCCCTCTCTGTTCTTCAGCCTTGGATTCTTCTGGAGCTGCTGGAGCCTTCTGCACACGACTGGCTGGAGGTTGACTTCCCTGAGCGCTCACCTGGTCGGGGCTCTTTAATGGAGGAGCGTGCTCAGTGATGGACACGGGCCTGGACAGAGCAGGAGGTCTGCGGCGAAAACTGGACTGGCTAGGAGCAGGGACAGGGACAGCAGAAGACTTGTCCTTATCACGGTGGAGTGCCTGCTCGAAGCGGCTCTTCAGAGCACTCAGTTTCCCAGAAGACCGCTGGGAGGATGAGACGTTTTCAGGAGACTGGGAGGAAGAGAGGAAGATATTGAAAGCCGGTTAAATTGTGAACATACCAAAAGCTAAACGTACCCCTCTTAACTCAGGTTACATTCTGTGTCCCAAGCTGAATTATCAAAAGTATTTCCATTTGGCTACAAAGCATATAGAGTACTAAGCCCTCCAGCTTAAACCCCCCCAGTCCAGCACAGTGGAATAAAGGAACTGCCAGATTCTGAATTTGGCCTCTCGGACAGATGAGGTGAACAGCTGTTCAAAGTTGGTCCAGGAAAGAGATGTTTTGCTGCAGCTGCCGAGGGCAATGATTGGCTTAAGACAGTGATAGCAGAGCTGGGCAAGCAGGCAGATTTATACTCAGCTGCATTCCTTTCCACACGACAACTCCACCTTTCCCAACAAATTAAAATACTGAGGAAGCCTCTGTTCACCACTCAGCCATTCATTTCAACAAAACATGTTGAGCAGCAAACAGCACAACAGAACAACAGGAGGCGCACCACAGCCGCGTGACCTTCAGGGACTTCCTTTATTATAGAAGAGGAATGGCCCGTTGAAGAAAGAGGATGTGGACACGTGAATAAATCAAAGCTTACATAAAAGTAGAATAATCAACTAATAAATCTCACGAAAACAATGTGAGCTTCCCAGCTGAGGCCAGGTCAGTAGGAAAAATGTAAACACTATTGTATGATAGAAATCGCAATTCTGCCCCAAAACAAACAAAGTAAAAAATAATTTAACCTAATAAAAAATAAATTTGAGAAGATAAGAGATGACAAATAAAGAAAACGACGCAAGAGACTTTACTACCTTAGCATATAAGTACATTGTGTGAATTTTGTACATCTACAGATAAGTCAAATGAATACGCACACAGAGGCACAGACCAAATAAAGGAAGGAAAAAAGTCAAACAAAATGTAAGAATAAAAGGACTTAACGAAAGGGACAAAAAAACCCAAAGAGGACAAAAAAAAAACAGACAAACAATTACTGTCTTTGTGAGGCAAGTCCAGGGTGAACGGAGAGAGGACTGGACAGTGACGAGATTGTTTCCCGATTTTTAAGCAAAAAGAAAGAAAACATCAAGAAAAACCTCAGTGAATTCGCTGGGGCTGGCCAAACGTGCTGCTAGAAGGGAAAGTGAGCGTCCTTTGGTTGGTCCTTCTCTAACAGGTCAGTGTGCAAACAGACAGCGTGAGGCAGAGTTCTCCCAGATGTTAGCCGCTCAACACAATTTGCTCGTAGGCGCTAGTCCAACCCCTTCAACACCAGGGGAAGTGTATGAGAGAGAGAGAGAGAGAGAGAGAGAGAACGAGAGAGAGAGAGAGAGAGAGAGAATACCCAGGAAACCAGAGCAGGAAATGATACATTCATGGAAAAGTTAACTCTTTGTTCACTGTGCCGGCTTTGAATTTTTCCACTGAAAAGTGATTTCAGAAGATAACAGTGCTAAAACTGTCTCCCAATAGCGCCAGTCTTGACGGACTAAATGAAAGTTTTGGATATGGTGGATAGTGACACGAGACAAAATGGAAGATAAGATATCAAGGACAACCAAAGAACAAAAGCCAGTCAAAACAAATATTCATGTGATAACAGGAATGAGATGTAACACAGTGTCACAAAGAGGTTTAAACACTGCTCAGAACACAGTCACTTTAGTCCAGAACAGCACTAGAACAGACATATCACACAATACCAAACAGTACGCTTGCCATTTATCTTGTGCCACAGAAACGTAGCTGATTTTTTCAAAAGTATCGGATAAAACATTTAGATTATCCATACAGCTGACAAAAAGCTTGTTATGCAATGATTGTCGGATGTGATACAGCAGGCTTATTAGTCAAATGAGATGACACGCATCTAATCAATCATGGGCCTTGATTTTTTTTTATTCCTTACTAAGGACAGCAAACTAACCAGATCCTGGAAAGAGAGACAACTTTGTCAAACCCATCCCCTTTTCTGTCTGCTAAAACCATAGATAGTATATAAAAAAAACGCTAATACGCACATATGGAAGACTGAGCACAAGTTGTTGGTTCCATTGACAATGAGGTCTACCTTCTGAGAGCAGCTGCACAAACGGATACCCTGAGGAGCAATATTGAGACGGTCTAGCCGGTTTTTAGATTCTACAAGGTTAGAGGAGGAGCAGAACACCATGAAAAATGTACTTCCCCAATGTGATGACAGCCCATAAGAATGATGTGGTAGTAACTGGCACTAACAATTTTACTACATCAAAACCGGAGTGAACAATGTGGACTGAAAAGAATTACTCAGGCATGATCAAACTGATTCTATTTTGTCAGTAAATTACCCCAAAAAATGGATCAAACTAACAGAAGTAACCTGAACTTTAAATTAAATCAGATTTAAATTACAATCAGAGAAAATCAGCAAATCCTCACATTTCTCGAGTTGTAAAGATTAATATATATTTAAAACGTTCTGTGATTCATCTTTGCAATTTATCTAAAGGATTAATTGTTTAATTTGAAATGCCACCCTCCCTTCCCCCACTTCCCCCCTCCCCACTCCCTCAGACAGATGGTCTTTTATGCTGCTCATTCAAACTTGCTTCGGACACATCAGGACATGAGTGTTATCCTAAAATATCTTAACTAGACTTCTGTATGCCTGTTATTCAAATACCTGCTGCTATCTACACTTGCTATCAGTTCCTGAGAAGTAATACACACTAACATTTACATTTTAGTATTAATATTCAGAGTGTATCTGACCACTTCAACTTGCGGCTTTGACTGAAATGTGCCTATAGATAATTTTTTTGAGTTAGAGTTATGTTCTTTAAAAAGACAGATACGCATACAGTGAGAACATATCATGGTTCTACAGGAGTAAAACACAACAACAACAACAAAGCCTCCTTGTCATTATCACAAACAGGTGGAACGTTTAACAACAGCCTATAGACGCTAACAAGATTTTTAGCAGCTGGCTCACACAGGTGAACAATCGGCCCATTTCACACAGCGCATCCACAGCAACATTACCTTATATTTCTTCATGGTATTAGCTGGTCGCTTACTCATGTAATCTCAGTCCTGTTTTGTTTATCAGTCTTCCACAATGACAAGCTGCAAATCTACAGTTGGAACTGCAGGGAGCATTATAAGGGGATTACATGGTTGTAGGATTATAGGTTTGATCATCACAATAAGTGGCCAATGAGGGGTCAGCTGAGACAAGACATTTGGCCCACACAGTGGGTTGGCATGGTGAGTGTGTGTGCATGCATGTGTGCACTTCTCAGCTCAAAATTAAATTGTTAGTTTAGCACCACCACAGGCTGCTAAGCAATGAAGCAAGACGTGCAGCGTACACACACACACACACACACACACACACACACACACACACACACACACACACACACACACACACACACACACACACACACACACACACACACACACACACACACACACACACACACACACACACACACACACACACACACACACACACACACACAAGTTTGCTTGGAGAGGTGTATCAAAATGCTGTAGACATAATGTGTCATAGGTTCAAGATTGGAATAACAACGTATCTAGTGAACTGTTCAATATCAATGTGAGAAACCATAACTTGCATTTGTCTTCCGTGTGAAAAAAAAAACTACTCCAGATGCCTCAAGCTCACGCATCAGAAAGCTTTGCAGATATAGGCAAGGCAAGGCAAGTTTATTTATATAGCACAATTCAGACACAAGGCCATTCAAAGTGCTTTACAGGGGGCATGAAATACATCCAGATTAAAATACATCAAGTATAGAATAGAGATTAGAAAAGCGAATGAAAAATAAGAATAGAAATAAAACATTTAAATAAAATAAATTACAGGTTGAAAAGGGAAACAGAAAAGTCTTCAGATTTGATTTAAAAGAGCTGAGAGTTGCAACAGACCTCAAGTTTTCTGGGAGTTTGTTCCAGATATGTAGAGCATAAAAACTGAAAAGCTGCTTCTCCTTGTTTATTCCTAACTCTGGGGACAGTAAGTAGACCTGTCCAAAACGACCTGAGGGCTCTGGACGGTTCATAATAATAATAATAATGGATTGGATTTATATAGCGCTTTTCAAGGCACTCAAAGCGCTTTACAGGGTTCCAGGTTCCATTCATTAACACAGTCATACCGGTGGTGGTAAACTACGAGAGTAGCCACAGCTGACGCATACTTACTTTTTTCTTCTCTGCACTGGCGACCTCAGCAGCCTGCTGGTACCTGAGACACAGAAACAACAGTGACCTCTGGTGACTCAAAACAAAAACATAGACTTTTCTAAGAATTGTGGGATTTCTTTTTATTTCCGAGTACCTCACAAAGAATTCAAGAACTGTAGAAAAAGCATAACTTATACATTTTCTGGTTTTAGCTTTTTAAATTTGACTTGAGATTGCCGCTTGTTCGAAGGAAGTTAGTTCTTTTTTTAGGGGAGTTTGGTAAAGGGAGAAATCGCTTTTCCCACAACAGTCTAGCTCACTGTAGTCCTAAATAGAACTCATAACATTTTGTCTCATGTATTTCCAACATAACATAATATAATAAGAACACTGATGGAACTGGAAATGTCATTAGGAGGAGGTGGAAGTCATTACACAGTATAGTGATCTACACATGTATTTAGCATTCATGTATTGTATTTAGGGCCCGAGCGATATATCGGCCGGCCGATTATATATATATATATATTCAAGCAATCATGTTGAGTGAGATGCATTGCTGCCCCGGAAGTAGCCTACATGCATAGCATTAAAGTTATAGCCTGTTAACAGCAGCAGCAGGTGTGTTGTAATATATTGGATTATTCACCCTTGACAGTTCCCCCTGACATCTATAGCATAGTCATTGGTCATCTTTTGAATGTTAATAGTAATTGATAGAATTTATATAGTGCTTTATTGGAGGTCATTCAAAGACACTTAACATCATACATATACGTAGAAAATCATACTTATAGAAAAAGAAAACAAAATACAGACAAATTAAAGATAAGGTTTGGAATGGAGTCAGGTGTAATTAGGTGAGTTTTGAGTTGACTTTTGAATGAGTTTATCTAGTCTGAGATGCTGATGTTTGGAGGGAGGGAGTTCCAGAGGGTTGGGTGCAGTTACATAAAATGCTTAATGTCTAAGTTTAAAAATGCGTCATGTCACTTTAGACATATTTGTAACACTTTATTTTTTTTAGATAATGAATATTTCAATAAATAAAAAGTTCCTGTACACCTATCGACAGTAACAATAATTTATATACAGTATTTTTAAGGGTTCAAAAAAGTAAATTTTTTCAATATATAGTTTGGGGATTTAAAAAATAAATAATCGTCCGATTTAATCGTTATCGGAATTTTTCTCTGAAAATAATCGGCATCGGCACTCAAAAATCCACATGGGTCGGGCCCTAATTGTATTACAGTTACTTTTACAAGTGTAAATCGACAGCACACACGTTACTGAAAACCAGGTGTTACTCACTTGGAGAAGCGTTCGGCGATGGCTTTGCTTTTCCCCAGGCCACCGACCAGTGACAGCTCCTTCGCAGTCACACGCACGGACTGCGTCGCCCAGGACCGTCGACTGAACGGACCGCTTGACATCTCTGCGACCTATGTGAATACCTGGAATACAAAAAAACACATTGGCCATTTTCAGCAATATTTCTAACTCTTCACTTTTACCTAATCCTTTTCCAAACCTTTAACAGGACTTAACTTCAAATCATACCTTTACAACCTATGCTGTACCTTAATAACAAGCCATTTACATGCTACATTTAAATAGACAAAAGAGCCCTGTTTCAAATGAATAAACAAGGCTGGGATTTGGTGCCAGGATCTAGGTGTGTGTGTGTGTGTATGTAGAGGAACTATTGTCCGTCTGAAATCCCTGATCCCCATCCGTTTACCTTTACACAAACCCACCACCTTGACGTACATAGGAAAGAGCGCATGACATATGTGTGTGTGCGCTCATACAGTTGTGCATTCAAACAGTCAAGTCAACATGTTCAAACCTGCGCTGCATCTCGTGCGGCTTGATTGCAAGATAGAAACACAAAACTACAAACAGCTAGGTGCTAGGAGTGTTAGCACATTATCTCGATGAGATGGAATCTCAGAGAACCGGAAAGAAATGCATTCTTGCCAAAACCGTGCAGCGTAACGCATGTAATTATTCTTTAGCTTCACTTGAATGACCCACATGCTTAATTAAGTGTTATAGGGTGTTGACAGGCCTCTGATACAGTTTCTGTGTCTAAAGGCATATCCTAATGTCAGGCCTTGAATCCCTCTCTTGGTACTCAGACTGTGTTACCACCATGTATAATAACATACCACTGTGTGCACAGCTGACAGACTCTATAATCATTTGTCTTACCCTCTCGGCCTTTTTTCTCTCTCTCTCTCTCTCTCTGGTGGACCTGTTACATCACTATTCACATGCAACGCAATACTGGTGACAAGTACAGTGAGGACTTTGGAATGAGCTGAATTTCGACATAGCTTTGATCTCTAACACTGAAAAAGAGTCAATTTAATATACGCTTCCGAGAACATCACCCACATAATTATGACATTTTAAAAATACAATATTATGTTCATATATTTTTTGTAAAACATTACCAGTATGTACTTTATTATAATCCTATTTAATTACTTGTATTTGCTGTCAGGCTAGTGTGTATTTTTCCTTTTCTTACATGGGCAGAGCATAGGGGAAGAGGCAAAGATTAACAAAAGAACACCCCAAGATAAACACAACACAGTGTTAATTTATGAAATCCAACGCTTTATGCTAATTAGGTTTCCTATGGCTTTAGGTTATTTACTGTTGATACAGGTTTCGAAGCCTGACGAGCAAGTTATCTCGTCTATTGATTAGCTGTATGTTGTGCCGAGGACAGGTAGTACTGAACTGGAACCAAACCAGCATGCACTGAATGAAAGGCAGGGACACACCCAGGACAGGACACCATCACACACAGGAATAACACAGGTGGACTGAGTTTACAGGCGCTAATCCACCTCTTTAACATATCCTTCAACTGAAACACAGCCACTGAAAAAAAAAACGACAAACTGTGTGACTTGCAAACTCCCATTCATCACTTTATATTCCCCTATACCACATGCAAAAACCTTTGACAGATTATAGGGAGATTTGAATCTACGCCTATAGTTTGAATTGAACTTAATTAATAAAACTACTTGTACAGTTCGGTGTACCATTAATGAGCAATAAAATAACTAGGCCTATAGGCTACTGTACACGCTATTGCCATACAGTAGACCACAGGTTTTTGTTTTGTTTTGCTTTGTTTGACAACAGGGACACGCTATCTTTGACTAATTAGGCCTACCACACCTTCCAGCTTTTTGACAGCTCCACACCTCCCGGCATGGTATCATTAATGTTAGTTATATTCTCTGAATCCAAGCTTTGGGAGAGAGAACATTGACTACATCGTGATTAATCAGAATTCACAAAAGGCAACAGTATGGCACTGCAAGTGGAGTTGTGAAACTTTTTCAGGCTATCTGATACATGAGCTTTTAAAAACTAATGTCATAACGCCAACATTTAGCTTCATCTCCATCACTTTGTTATCAGTGAAAGGCGGATACTGACCTTTAACCCCTTCGCTGTAAGCCAAGTTCTCCTTAGCAGCCACTACCCACAACATGGTAGGTGACTCATAAGGAGGAGTAGGCTATAGGCCTACGCATTGCTTCACACAGGACAAACCTAAGCCGCAGTTAATGAAAAACAAAGACACACAGGCCCAATCTATTGTTCATGAGAAAATAATTTAGTTAAACCAGAAGAATCGGTACTGAGGCGATGTAATTAACAGACATGACTCATGTGGAGAGGATCGGCAGCCCTGCTCAGAAGCTATCACTTTAACGGCAGGTGTGTAACACCATGAGCGATCCGTGGAGGTCAGGATGCTTTTGACTGATGGTGGGCTACAAGTATAAGAAAAGTCCGAAATAGTTACACACACACACTAACTTCTAAAAGGCCTAGCCTACTTTATGTAGGCCTATGTCCTAGCTGTTTGGACATTGGAGTTGGCTATGAAGTTAACCTTCGCCTACATCTGTAAAGGTTTGGTATCCATTTTCTTGAAAGACAAGTTATTTGAAAACAATACGGAGTAACCTAGATGTGCACGTGCGGTATTCTAATTAAATCAACGCCGAACGCCTACTGGCTCCTTTTACTCCTCAAAATGGGCTACACGCTTTTGGTATACTTGTTCATTGTTTGACATAAGCCCTAGCTAGAGTTATTTAGAGGTTTTTAGGTCCTTGCTGAGAGTTTCTTCTTACCTGTGCGAACTTCCGTCGAGTCACTTTTTTTTGTTAAACCTCGTCCTCGAGACACCTGACACTACGCCACTGGTTCTGCGCCTCCGCCCGGTGTTACTCTACAGAGGTGGAGTGGGCGGCAAGGTGTCATAGCATGGGAGGGGTTGGAAAGGCTGGGGTCATGTGATTTGACTACACCAATCACTTTGGCCCTACCTGGTGTATTGTCTGCGTGAGTGCGCGCTTGCAACAACCAAAATCCAAGACCCACTCATTTTTCAAGAGAAAACAAAACGAAAGAAAGATAGGCTTATAGAAAACAATAAGATAGGCCTACATTGAAATACCAAGGTATCTTAATTTTTTTATTTATTCAGGTGAGGTTACATTAAAGCTGCACTATGCAGTTTCACGGGAGGGGGTTTGTTTATATTTGCTGTGCATGCAGTTAGTTTACAGAACATATTTCTGCTCTAAATGCAATTTTCCTTAGAGGAAAGTTGGTTTATCAGTTATGAGAATATATCTTAGAAAACTTCACTTTTATGACACATCCAAAGTTACATTGTGCACATTTAAAATACTATTTAAAGTATTAAAGACTACAACAATACTATAAATAATAGCCTACTCATAATAGCCTACACTTTATTCATGTGGGCTAGCAGCTTTCACATTGTGCTGTATTGACTACAATATGAGTCTCAATATGTCAAAAGAAGGGTGTTTTGCCCCCTGGGTATAGGCATTGTGAGATTTTGCACAAATAATTGTAAATGGGGGGAAACAGGTTGTTACTGTGTATGGTGCATTGGATCTTGGCAGTAGGCAATATTTGCCTCCAGTGCTGGAGAGCATTCAGGAGACTCTGAGCAAGGAGCTGTATATTTTAGCCTTAAGGCTGTCACAGTGAATTGGAATTATCAACCTGCTGGGGCCAAGAAGTCAGGGAGAGAGTGGCTCAGGAATGAATTGTTCTCTGAGTTCAAGGTGTCACTGTTATCTCCCAGCCATCCAAAGGAGCACACTTATGCTCCGTCCAATTAATAACCTCATTTCATTTTCATTTAACTTTTATTTATCCTCAAGAGACCAATTGAGGGGTGACCTTTATTTACAATGACGTCGAGTTCAAAACAAATTCAAAGGAAAAACAACAATACATACAAAATATTCAATGCAAATACATCAAATACACAACAACAGGTGAAGAGAAAAAACAATTAAAACATTTACACAGTGGTGAAGAGTGGCAGCAATTAAAATGAAATGGGTGAAAGTACAATATCCAAACAGTTACAGGTATAGAGTTATAGAGTATAGAGTTTGGCAGATTTAAGATAGTTTGTTTAAATTGGTTAAAGGATATGAAGTTATTTAGTTTAATTTTTTGCTGTAAGTTGTTCCAGGAATCGGGGGCACTGAAGCTAAAATCTGTCTCCCAGCTCAGACTGGGCTTGTGGGACATAAAGTATAAGCATCAGTGGAGCAGAGTCTGATAAAGCCCATCTGAAATTTGCAGCATTTCTGTTAAATAACGAGGAAGGCTTTGTAAATAAAAATGTGCCAATGTGCGTCACGTCTCTCTTTAATAACCTATAAGGAAGGATTCATCCTAAAAACCTGAACTTTGAGAAAAGGGCCATTTGGTCACCTAATGTAAAGCTGTTCATTTAAAAACAACATATGATCCCGGGGGACTGCAGAGGCAGTTGCAAGGCACCAACAGGCCCAAAAGGACTGTAGCCTCTGCCGTGTCAGAGGCAATGCAGCGGGTTTGGGAGAAGTTCAGAGAAGCCATGGAGATGGACTTTCAATCTGTACCAAAGTGTTTCTGAAAGACCGTCTCACCTCAGAAGGAGGAAACGAGGAAGCATTAAGTAAGGATGGGACGCTGTTGACCTCAACTGAGTAAGGTGAAAAGGAGAACTTTGAAAAACTCCTGATTCCGACTAACACTTTTTGTTGATGATGTGGTCCTGATGGCATCATCGGCCTGTGACCTTCAGCTCTCACTGGATCGCTTCGCAGCAGAATGTGAAGCAGCTTGGATGAGGATCAGAATGAGTCCTTACCCCAAGTGAAGAAGTGCAATACCTTGGGGTCTTGTTTGCGAGTGAGGCTACAATGGAGAGTGAGATTGGCCGGAGAATCGGAGCAAAAGGGCGGTTTTGCACTTGCTTTACTGCACCTTTGTGATGAAAAGATAGCTAAGTCGGAAGGCAAAGCTTTCGATCTACCTGTTGATCTTCGTTCCCACCCTCAATATGGCCATGAAGGCTGGGTAATGCCCGAAAGAACGAGATGCGGGTACAAGCGTCCAAAATGGGTTTTCTCAGGAAGTTGGCTGGCGTCTCCCTTAGAGATAGGGTGAGAAGCTCAGTCATTCGTGAGGAACTCGGGCCGGGACCGCTACTCCTTTGCGTTGAAAGGAGCCAGTTGGGAGGTGTTTCAGGAGCGTCCAGCTGGAAGGAGGCCTTGGGGAAGACCCAGGGCTAGTTAGAGAGATGATATCTGAAACCGGCCTGGGAACACCTCGGGATCCCCCAATCAGAGCTGGTTGACGTTGCCTGGAAAAGAGAAGTTATGGGGTCCGCTGCTTGAGCTGCTGCCCTGCAACCCGACTGTGGATAAGCGGTTGAAGATGATGATGACGACATGTTGACCTATCAGTTGATTTTTTTTTACATTGATTTTCATTTCTTTGCATTTACATTTACTAGATTTAAAATAGACTAAATTCTAGTTAGAAATGAATTATTCTCTCATTGAACAGCAGCCTTTTTTTTCTTTTTGCAGTTTAATGTTCAGGACATTACATCTTTCCTAATTTTTGAAAAGGGAATAAGACAACTAGCAATGTGTTTTGTCTGACTGCCACCAAGCAAAATCATTAAAACCCTATCTTGAAATGCACAGTATTAAGTCTCATAAAGGTTTTATGAGTCCAAAATGTAAGGCTATGTCTGACAGTCAGACTATTTCGTGGACAATGGTGAAACAACGTATAGTTTAAGCTGCCTATGTTCCACTGTGACAATCAAATAAGACAGAAAATGTATGTTATTGTGTGTAAACATGGAAACCAGCTGTAGCCAACACACTAAAAAGGCAATTTCAGTCAGAGTAAATACACTGAAGAAGTCAACATGCACATTGGCGATGACGCCATTAATCGGCAGCTTGGGAGGAGCTATCTCAAGGTATTAATAAACATGTGAGATTAAAAAATTCAGGGGTGCCAATAAATCAGATTGAAGTTTAGCAATTTAGATGTTTTGTTCGATCCGACGGTCGCTTCAGCCAAACAGGGCAAACGTGGGACAGTGGATTGAGCCACTAAAACTACCCCGATTTATCTCCACATCCCTGTTTTCTGTTGCTTAAGTGCCCACTCCTTCCTTTTCATCTGCGTCTTTTCAGTCGTCGTCTGACCAGCAACAAAGCGAGAGGCCAGCAGCACAACAGCA
Source organism: Ammodytes marinus (assembly GCF_949987685.1). Lineage (NCBI taxonomy): Eukaryota > Metazoa > Chordata > Actinopteri > Uranoscopiformes > Ammodytidae > Ammodytes > Ammodytes marinus. The sequence goes on from NC_137233.1 coordinate 30,171,495, forward strand.
ACAAGATATATAGCGTTAGGTGAGCTGGAACATCTAAACAATGGTATCAAATATGGATTAGCAGACATATTTTGCTGGCACTTTCACGCAGCGTTGAGTGTTTCCCGGGGAGCTGGCAGAAGAAGATGAGCCTTTTCTCGTCGCTGCTGTGTGGGGGAGTGGGTCACATCCTGTGGCGTTTCCTGTGTTTGTAAACTAGACGCTGCTGAAAACGTCGGCCGAGCGGAGCTAAAAGGTAGATACAAATCTAATTTCCCAACGTTTCTCGGTGGATTTTGACTGTGCAATCAGTGGTGTGTTGTTTCATATTGAAGTATCCATGCTCGGAAAAGACAGAAAAGGGATTTGCTTAATATTTTCAACGTCAGCGTTAGCCGCTGCTAGCTCGCTCGCAAATGCTAGCTTCATCTTCGGGAGGGGGAGGCTTTCGCAGCGACGGCCATCACAGAGGTCTTTATCGCTCAATCTCGTCTTGGACCAATTGAGGCCATGTCTTTTTAGACTTATCATAGTGAACATATGAGTTGGTCCACTCTGCAAGATATGTACTCATATTAAGCTATCTAATGAAGAAGATGGCCTGGTGGGCAAAAAGAAAATGTTGGGTTTCTAACGTTTTAGTGGGCGAGGGCGCCACCGAGCAGCTAGCTGGTGTTAGCTTGTTCAACATCACATCGTTAGGTTTGATGGTAGTGCGTAGGCCAGCTCAGCCAGTGCAAGAAAATAATGACATTTATTTTCAAAGCTACAGTAATGCTGGGATTATTCCACTGCTGGCAACTCTCACATCGACAGCTGAATACATCTTAATACGACGACGGTTTTTAAACGGCGTTAGCCACTGTTAGCGCTACGCTAATCTATTTTCCTAGCAACGTTAGCAGGCTAACCAGCGCTAATGGCGAGAGCATTCATCGTCCATCGTTTAGGACTATCTCTACCGATCTCTAACTCAATCTGGCAGCAGAAAACCTTGACGGCGGCCCACACGTGTATCGTTAAACTGACCTCAGTTAGGAGAGAGCAAACAAAGTCAAAACTTAAAGGTAAACATGGAAAAGCCATCCAGACAGAGCAATGTGTCTCTGAGTAAATTCAGGGCCTCCTCCTTACATATAGGTGAAAAAACATTGCCTTCATGCAAAAAGTAAAATTTAATGTAGAAGACTGGCATGGTGCGTCCCCACAGGTGTACTTACTTGAAATAAATAATATATAAATATAGAGATTTTACAGCCCAGTTATTCCTTTTCACAACAATAAATGTAGAATCACAACCACACTTACTAATAGCTATTGTAGGTCTACATACATACCCAAGACAGTTGTCTCTGCTTAGTTAAACAAACGCATTATGATTAATGATTTGTGGTGTGATTGTTTGTAGGCCCATATTAAGTTTAGGGAGACCTTTTCATCATCAATGTGCATTGTAGTAAAAGGATTTTGATTCACACGAGTCCTATATTTGATTTAATATGTAAAATAATCTACACATGATGCGTAATGTGGATCACAATTTTAAATGCATTAGTTGAATATTTGCCCTACAGCATCTTAGATTCAAAATCATACTAGTTGTGTAATAATGAATTAATACTCAAATTACATTACTCTGTTTGTTGCATTCCGCTGTAGAGATTTCCCATCTACATTCTTTCCTCTTCCCAAATTTCAGTGCAGTCGCCTGATGTCTTCACGTTTCAACTTGTTTTCCCTCATGTCATACAAAATGCTGGTTTAAAATGTCAGTTGTGACAAAACTTGAAGGCTGTTTAGAGTACAAATGAACTGAGAATACTTCTTGTACGTCCAGGTGTGCTCTGGGGTTAGATTGTCAGCTTGCAGTTAACTGCTTCGCAAACCCGTAAAGAAACTTGGCTTGAGAGGTAGGCAGGTAGCTAGGTAATTAATGGGGCATCAAATAGTGATTAAATGGTGTGAGGGGAAGGGAAAAAATGACCTTAAATGATTAGTGTTTTACTGTTTCTGATTCCAAAAAAGGAATGTGCTTGGTATGTGCTTGGTAATTCCACCTATCTATTTCTGAAAGCAAAGTTTGATTGTGCTTCCATCTTTTTCGTCAATGGTTATTCATTCCTCATCGGAAGTGTAGTTTATTTTTTATTTTTATTTTCTCAATACTGTACCAGATATACCACTATCTGTGAGCTGAGAAAAACAGTAGTCATCACTGATGGCAGTATAATGTAATGTTATCACTGGTTGAAAATGAGGTTTTTCATACACCATGAAGAATTAGGTGTAGCACAGTGTAAGGGTGGATGTTTTTTGATGTACCCAGCAGGTGTCATAAGGCCCTCAAATCTGTTGAGGCTTAGGCATCCATACATCGATTAAAATGCAAATCTTTCAATTTACGAACGGTAAAAAAATAATCTTGTATTTTTAAACCAAAAAAGGCCCGAAAATACTAAACATACCCTTGCTGCAGAAAGGGGTGTTTTAATTTATGAAGTTTTTCGTTTGTGTCGCCTAGTGGCTAAATATGTAGGATGTTCAGTTGTAGTTTAAAAGCACAGTTTGGTTAAGGGCAGTATTTGGTCATGTATGTATTCAGAGGCAAATCATTGTGGAAGTCCATCAGTTCCTTACTTTGGTTGACTAGGACAGCTCCAAAACAGACAAAATGTGGGTACAAGGCAAAAATAATCAAATATTTGCCACTGCTAGTAGATGCTCTTTATGGTCAGCTTTTGTATTAAGTATACTACTGCTAATTTCTATGAACAAAAACAAAGCAAAATCTAGTCACCTCGTTGTTTGTACTAAGGAGGAATGTTTGTGTCTGTTTATGTTTTGTGATGTTTAAATGTCATTGTGAAAAATTACCATCCTCACTACAGTAAAAAAAACTAGAATATGTAACGATAACGACAGCCAGGGCTGCTGTTGTAATGTAATGTTTGTCTGTTTCATCCACATCCTCCTCTTCCTCAGTTTTAATGCTAGATGAGTGAGGTGGGTGTGGCTTCCCACCAGCCTGACCATCCTGACTGACGGATCTCTGGATGACCTTGTCCCCACCCCTGTCCCTGCGCTCACATACACCACAGCAATGTCACATCTGCCCAGCAGCTCAGTCCGCGACCATATGAAATGGGTTTGTTTTGAGAAAAAAACCAAAGTAGTTTACAAATCACTCTTACTTGCAGTCTTGTGTCACTCAGGATGTTGTCATTGACCACTAGCTGTGTGAATGGCAGTATTGTCTAAGATGCAGATCATTTTAAATTGCAGACCGTTGGATTTAGTTATTATTAACATGTTGCTTTCATTCTCTTTCTTTGCAGGCAGGGCTGCTTGGCTGTGAAGCGGTTCTCTCCAGCATGGCTTTGATGCAGGCCAGCTCCATGTCTGCTCCACCCAAGAAAATGATGGCTCCCCTTGGCCATGGACCACAGCAGAGGGAAGGACCTGACCGTGTTCCCCAGGGCCACATGATCCTCCCATCTGGAATGAGCTGTCCACCCCTGGTTAGCACCCACATGGGAAATGGGACTCTTGTTATATGATGTTTATTGTTGTGACGGGTGTAAACCCGTTGCCTTCATGAAATTGAACATTTCAGCGTGGGAGGATTTTCTCTCTGAATGTACTCGTGATGATTTACTTTCTTTAAAACAACTCCCACATTTTAGTAGAACATTATCTTTATAAAATAGAATATGAGTGTCATATTCCATTGTCCATGTCATACATGTTTTTAAGGATATGAAAAAACATGTTTACATAAGCAATAAATAATATGCAAGGATACATATTTGTTACATTTCTTTCAGATGAAGAAACCTTGCATTTACCTGCACTGTATATGGATGATATTCTTCCTCCATCAGAGATTATTCAAATTGTATAGCTTTTTACTCAAATTAGATGCAACATTTACCAACACACACTCTTTTAAGCTGGATTCTTCAGCTAGCAGTTACAATAACATAAACACTAGACATTCACATTCATCATAGATGTAGGTCATGCTCGGATATTCTGTTTTTGAAAGTTATCTGAAAATAGGAAATAATTTACTCTTTTTTTTTTCTTGGTGTGTAGCTTATCCGGAAGGAAGGTGATTTCCAAGCTCCCCGCCTGCTGGACGAGAAGGATATGAGGGCCAACGAAGACATGCAGCAGAAAAAAAAGAACAGGAAATCAGTTACGCCCTGTAAAGTGAGAGAACAAGAGGGAAGGGGAGGGAAGGTCAGTGGCTGTGGTCGCTAAATAGGCACCGGTCTCTGCTGTGCATGCTCATTTTTTCCCTTATTACGAGATTGTCGCTAGTTGCTGCCACATGCTATTTGTAAGAGCACTTAACTTTGCTCAAGAGCGCCCGACCAAGAGCTTTCATGTGTGCACTTTTTGTTTGTGTGGGGGAAGGGGGGAGGGGGAGGGGGTTGAGGGAAGATGTGGAGGGGGTGGAGGATCTCTAGAGAGGAAGGAGGGGGAGGGGAGCAGAGTGGAGCGGGAGCACAATAACTGCAGTTGTGTGCATAACGGGGGGAGCAGTAACATGAGGGCATTAGGCCATTGGGAGGGATTGTGGGGTGTTTTGCGATTCAGATGTTAATCACATATAGTAAAAAAAAAAACAACTGTCCGCTCTTGCGTGTTCATACCAAAGTTAACGCAGGTTTTATTTTTTTTAGAAAAGATAAAGTAGTAAAATGTATGTGAGGATTCAAGAGATTCGCAAAACAAGCATACACAACAATTACAGCAGTAGTCGTTGGCTCCCTTCAACAATGCAATTTAAAAAGAAGAAACTGTATAAGAGAAACATAAGTAAAGAGGGCCACCTGCGACATAAATGAACTGCAAAGATAGTGTAAAGACAAAAAATGTAAGTGTACAGATAAGGTGTACCATATAAAGTAGAATGTAAAATGAAATGCAAACCAAATACGATACTGTACATGGGATATAATGCTTTTACAGGGAATAGAATAATGTAAAATAAAAACATGTACACGCAATATGTACAGATGTAAGTTATGAATGGTTAACATAAATATATATATAAAAAGTTGCAACATGAACGGGTGTACAACATCAACAGATAGACATTTTTCAGCATGTTAACTGTTGTAAAAGTGACATACTGATGAACTGACTAGCTCAGGGGTTGAACATTTATGATTATGTTTGCTCAATTATATGCCTTTAACATTTACTGAAATTTAACAGGAATTCTAGATTTTCCTCAGCAATTGTGGGTGGGTGTGTTTATCAAATTGTGTGTGCCATTGCTTTTGTAGTTGCGTGTGCATCTCTTTAGTTTACATTATCAGTGCACTGTTGAGCTGGCATTTGAAAACAAATGTTGAACACTTCTTCTGTATTGTCCTCATCAGGGAACAGGTGGCGATGAGAACGGTCCATCATCCAAAGTGCAGAAAAACTTTATTTGTGATCACTGTTACGGAGCATTTAGGAGCGGATACCACCTGAAGAGACATATCCTCATCCACACAGGTATGGGTCGTGCTGGGAACAACTCAAAGTTTACAGATAAGCCAGAACAGCTGTTAATGCCTGATTTATAAATGAATCATTTGTTGAACAAGGTCCTGAAAGGTTAAGTTAGACTAAATCTAGGAGTGTACAGCAACTGTAAGGTTTTGTAATGGCCTGCTTTAAAAAAAAAAAAAAAAAAAAACCTTGTTTGGTAATAGCTTTTGCCTCACAGCTAATTGGTGGTATCTGTGGGGACTTGAACTAAAACTGGTGCTCTTCGGTTTAGGGGAGAAGCCGTATGCTTGTGCCGTTTGTGACATGAGGTTTATTCAGCGTTACCACCTGGAGAGACACAGCCTCATTCACACGGGTATGCGTCCTTTAACCGTACCCATATTGCATAAATCGGACTACGTCTGTAGTCTTGTCACTTGAATCAATGGACAGATGCTCATGGTTCATTTTGTCTGTGGACAGTAATTTCCAACAAAGCCACCCCCCAAAATCTAAAGCAAAGTAATTGTCTCATACATATTAGTCCCCCAAACACCAGGACAAATGAACAGAAGGCAATGTAATACAGTGCGGTCCAATGGTCCCGAGTCCACTATTGAAAACTGTTGTTTCAACTTTTATGATGTAATTTTTTTTTTTTTATCGATGTTCATTATTTGTCTTTTTATAATGACATTTGACTGACATCAGTTGTTGAAATGTTTGCATGATTTGATAATTCACATTATTATTTAGAGAATACATGGAATGTTGGAGGCCCTTCTTTTCTCTATTGTGAAATAGGGCTGAGCTCGGTTGCTTGTGGAAGGAGAAGTTAGCCTCTCTTGTGACTCTCATGAACTCTTTCTACAAATTCCAACTTTGATTTGTCTTTTAAAAAACAACTTATTTAGACAATTGTTTGACTTGCGTTGTTGCTAAATGGTTGACATGAGTCAAATAGGAGGTTCATTTAGTTAAATTGAATTTCTGGTGTTCATGTTAATGCTGTTGAGTCCTGTAAATATGTCAGCTTGATACACTGGTCTTCACAGGGTGTGGTCACTCTAAAGATTAGCGACACCCAGACTAATAATCCTTTGTTCTCTGCCGTCTATCAGTTGCTGCGTGCTCTGTAAACACCTTGCAGTGTAACACTTCACAATGCACTATTGGGCAAAGCTATATCACAGCTGGTTGTGGGCACACATTCAACAGACCACATCTCACCACCCACACTTTCTGAGCATTAGACAAACCCTACTGTTAAGGCATTCTGCCATGGCTCGGTTTGGAATGTTTGACTTCAGAAGGGTTGTTTCTTTCTGTTAAACTGCAGATTTGCGCTGGGAAACTTTCTTGCTCTTTTAAAATGAACCAGTTGGCTTCACAATATCAGTTTCCTGAAACGATTTCTAAAAGACCAGGAAGGACCATTAGCAGTGGCCATTTTAATTCAGTATTAAATGTGCGCCATTCTCGCTTGAAAGACCAAACCAATTCTAACTATGCATTCAAGAATAATTGTGCTATTATTTGAATGTTTAAGTTTTTGTGGCATTTTTAAGATCTAGAAATAAATGTCAGTAGTACTAAATGAGATATTCTTGAAACAATTGATAAAAAAAACTTACGTTATCAGTTAATTGTGTTACTAAACGTTGACGAAGAAACATTTCTGTAAACAAGACTTTTTGATAGTGGGCTTGAAAGTGGACTCAAACTTGGGGACCCCAGTGTATGTGAAAGCCTCCATGCATAGGCTGCAGAAAACCATGCCAGATTTGTTTGTTGTATTTTAATAATTTTTTTAATGTAATATGTAATTATTACTTTTTCATTGAAAATAATTGCATGGACATCAAAGGAGACTTATGTTCTTAATTGTATACACAAAATGAACATTGAGGACATACGTTAAAACATTTGCATAGTGTCAACAATTGTGTTGCACCCTTTCACACAATTCTTTGTTTTTCATTGTTTAAGAAGTATGCTGTGGGTAAGTCAACTTCCAACCTAATTGTTTTTCCAAGTCAGTGACTTACTGCCACAGTAACCACCAAAAGAAATGCATCAATAGTAGACAAATGTTGACCAAATTTATTGACCCAAGGCTTATACATGTCTGTGTAAAGTATATATTATTATATTCCAGTACCCCAGTAGCTTGAATAAGCACTTGCACTTTGTGGCAACACTATCTGTTCTTTCTGTATTCCACATAAGAGATTATATGATTTTTTTTTTCTCCTCCACATTTCCGCCTAGACTGGATAGCTAATAATGTTATGCTCTGTGTGTGTAGGGGTGAAGCCGTACGCTTGTTCCATGTGTGACATGAGGTTTTTCCAGCGTTACCACCTGGAGAGACACAGACTCACTCATACGGGTATGCGTCCATTTACCGTACCCAGTTCAAGTTAAGAAACTGTCCATACCAATTTGTTTTATTCAATGAAGCTTGAAAACGAAATCTTGTAAAGATTCACCAGTACAGCATATACACATCGGACTGATCACTGACCCTATTAGGTGTTCAATTGGATGTTTCAAATTAGCAGTCGAATAAATAGTTGATTTTAATAGTTCTAGGGGCTATTCTAATTTAAAACCTGATGTGAAATTCAATTACTCCTGTGGGCCAATCAACATGTTTTATCCCTTTTTATACAATTGCTGCTCAACATCATTTACTCTGGCTTAATATTTTCCTCTTTATTTTTTATTCTCATAGATAATTTTTTTTTCTCAGAGGATATTGTTTCTGGTGCTTTATTAAGATCAAGCTAGCTATTGGCTCTCATACCTTCTGTACATAGTAGTGCATCTCCTACACATTTTGTGTATCTGTTCATATATAAACGGGAGATTACATTCCTTATTAATGGTTCTAGTGAACAGTGGAGAAGTGTGCTATCGGTTCTGCTTCAACTGGCCAATGATATCGCCATCTTAGCTGTTTTTTTTTTTTTTTTTTTTTTTGCTTTCTTACTGCTGACGTGTATGTGTCGTTTTAAACGTGCTGGCTTAAATCCTGTTGCTGCTTTTGTCTCATGATGTACTCCAGCTTATTTTAAATGAACACTCCCCTATTCCAGAAGACACTTAAACTATAATTCAAAGTTAAACAAATCACCCCTTTTACAAGGAGCGTGATTGGAATGTGTGATGTCTGCCAGGCCCCAGTGATTTAATGCCTGTGAATGATGCTTTGCTTTTGATGCTCGAGGAGCGTTTTAGCTAATATGTTAAAACTTTGTGTATGTAGGGGTGAAGCCGTACGCTTGCTCCATGTGTGACATGAGGTTCTTCCAACGTTACCATCTGGCGAGACACAGCCTCACCCATACTGGTATGCGCCTGCTTACCCTAGATCATTAGGTCCTGGTGTTTTTTAAGTGTCTTTCAACCCATAGCAGAGTGTACACGGAGAGTTACAGTTGTGTTATATAAGTGCCTACCAGCTACCAATAGATACATATTCAGAAACAATGAGATGTATCCAGACATGTTTTTAGGATGGTAGAAAATGAAACATACATTTTTTAGCTCTAGATGTAAATACATTCTAACATAGTGGGGGCATCTGAATGTAGACATGTTCAGCTCCCCCCCCCGCTGAATGTTCTACTTTTTTCTTCGCAATTACTTCTTCGTTACTCCTAATTTCTTCAAATAGATTTATTTTGTAATTGTTTTACTGAGATTACCCATCCGTGGTTGCGATACACATAACAGTATTCTGTATAACAAGCTTTTGTTTCTCTGGCTGGTTGTTTGTCTAGCTCATATTTATATACTTTTTATGTGTGTAGGGGTGAAGCCATACGCTTGTTCCATGTGTGACATGAGATTTTTCCAACGCTACCACTTGGCAAGACACAGCCTCACTCACACGGGTATGGGTTCACCCTTCTTTGCTTCATTAGAGCCCACTTATCAAGTTTACTGTTGTTTATAGAATTACTTTTCTGGTTTTTAAAACATTCATAAGCATCAACCACATTTAACTGTTTGGAGTTTTTGCCTTTACGGCACTATTTTGGACAGCATTTCCCAAGTTACAGCACCACCATTGGTACTGCCTGCAGTGCCTGTAAAGTTAACTTTGACATCCATGCAGTGCATGTTGGCATTGAAAATCTGCAGAGTTCCGCAAGAAACAACACTTTTATTGAAGTCCCTTTTCCACACATGGCAGACTAGAAAATGTTAGCGAAATGCATTTACTACTATAACACAATGGTGCCACTGATTTTGGCATGTCTGGATACATAATATATGCGAGTGTGTCCTGTTCAGTTCATTGTGTTCAAACTATTTTGCTCTGTGTGTGCAGGGGTGAAGCCATATGCTTGCTCCATGTGTGACATGAGATTTTTCCAGAGATACCACCTGGCAAGACACACTCTCACCCATACGGGTATAAGTTTTACTTATCCCTCTCACTTGACAGTATCAGGGTTTGCCCTTGTATGTAGGCACCGCCTTTCAGATAGGGTACTTTGACACTAGGAACATTGTAATTTGTACTACTCAATCCATATTCTTGATTATCAAAGGTCAAAGTTTAAGCACCATTACATATAAATATTTATGTTGTATTGTATTTGCTAACTGCTCTCAGGGTTTACATTTTACATTGAATGTATAGGGATTAGTTGCTTGTGGAAATCTTTGAGACCTTGTAATGACATAACATTGATTACTGTATGTAAAAATGACATGTATACAAAGTTCATCAGAACACCTTTCTAAAGTTTGGTAATGTGTGCATTTAGGGGTGAAGCCATACGCTTGCTCCATGTGTGACATGAGGTTCTTCCAGCGTTACCATTTGGCAAGACACAGCCTCACTCATACTGGTATGCTTGAATTAATTGTTCTCCTTTCCCTATAAAACTTTTCATATAAACAACCTACAAATGATTTTTTTCAAGTCCCTTTTTTTATATACAATAACATAATCATGCCACTGTTGGTAACTTCATATCCCCTTCTAAAAGTTGTTTAACAAAACGTTTAGGCTTTGTTGGAAAACTGTCCACTGAAAAAGTGACACACTCTGTCAGTTACCCTATTTTGAGATTAACATAACAATGTAATGGTACTATTGCATGTGTGTTGTTGTATTCTGTATTACATATTTTTGTGAGGAACATTACACTAAAAAGAATTTCAAATGCAGTCATCAAAAGTTTAAAATGTCCAGTTGCAAAGAGGCCACATTTCGCAAGATTCCAGCAGGCAAATGCAAGAAGCCTAGCCATTAAATCAACAAGGGTTTTTCACCACCATCACCTGATTGTCCTTAAGTGATGCTGCACCTAAACTCTTGAAGCCTGCAGAATTCTTTCTTGTGTAATGTCTATAACAGAATTATGTCAGCGAAAAGGCATGCATAACAAACAACCTGAAAGCGATATATTTACTTTTATCTGTGCGTTGAAATGCGTCTAATCTTCTTGTGCTCTATTTAGGAGTGAAGCCGTATGCTTGTACCATGTGCGACATGAGATTTATACAACGATACCAACTGGAGAGACACAGTCTCACTCATACAGGTATGTCTTCATTTGTTTTAACCTTGGCCGTCTCTTTCCCTTGTCTTTGGCTATGCATGCGCTACACATTAATGTTCACATGGCTGCTTCAAACTCAAGTGTGCATTTGCTTTCTGTGACATTGTTGAGAAGTGCATGTAGCATCCACAAGAAGCTTCATACGCAGTTGCAAAGTCAATACTTTGTATATGAAATGACATGACCCGATACAGACAACTCTCGTGTTCAGCATCTTTTCAGATAGTTTCTTCAGTATTTTTGTATTTAAATTGGCTCAGGATTAATAATAAAGAATCTTTCTTACGAAACGGGCTTAACATATTGAATGACTCTTTTAAATGTGTTTGGTAACACAAACATAAATCAATCTTTTTTGGTGACATGATTCAAAAAAGAACAAAAAAAAACATATTTTCATGAATACATGGAATGTCTTAGAAGATCATATGAAAATATTTCACAGGCCGTTTGAGCCTTCTTTTCCCATGTATGAAAGTGTCACATTATTAATGCACATTAAAGCTGCTTGGGGATTTTGTCTAAAAATAATTGAAGCACGGAATTTTAATAATGCAAGAACTAAATATTTGTGCCGAGGAAGGCATTATCCATAAAGCAGCTAAAGGTGTGTGACCTCCTCCAGCTGATCAATTCTAGATTTGTGCATTTGCACAAATAAAGATGAAGAAAAACTAGATTTAGCTCAATTATAAATAGCTTTCCAGGTAAACCTGAGTCCTGAAAGCTGGGGGAAATAAATCAAATCCTGAATCAATGAGTATACATACATGTTGGTAATGTAGCCTGGTAAGGATCCCACACCCGTTTTGGATCTCAGTTTTTTATTTATTTTTATTAAGGCTAGAATTCATAGTGAATAGTCAAATAGTAAATGTAGCTGACAGTTTAATCATTGTGTCATTTCAAATGCAAAGTAATGGTGAGGAAATAACATTATCCTCCTGTTATGAATAATTAGGTAGTCATATTTGAAAACAGATTTGTGTAAGGCTATTCTTTATTCTGTCAGTCGTCTTTTACAATATAGATATTACATTTCAAAGGAGAGCAGACTTAATGGTTCATCTGTACTAAAATCACATGCTATGTTCTGTATGATGGCTGCCAGCAGTTTCCATTACTATGAATGGTTTTAAAAAAAAAAGTGAAATCACAGATGTTGCTCTACTAACTGTCCATGTGTTGTGCATAGTTGTTTTACCAACTGCCTAAAATTGTCAAAGCTCTATGATCAGCGTTACAAAAATTCTAGTATTTATAAATCTATTCCGAAAATCCCTATCCGAAAATCTGTATCGTCTGTTGAAATTATAGGAATACAAGCACCCATTGGCATACTGTGGAAAACATACTACTGTGCTAGTTAGATTAGCCCACTAAAAACCTTGGTTTTGCCTCAATTCAATGTCTGGTCATGCGGTAGTTTTTTCTTTTTTCATAGGTTTGAAGATAAGTTATTTTTGGTTGCTACAAAGCACATTTTCATTATTTAAAAATGTCTCTAATTCAAACGTTGGCCCCTTTTTTTTTTTAAAGTTGCGGTTTGACTTGCATCACGTCTGAAAATATTATTCCAATTTGAACGACCAATTTCTAAAGCGTGCTGGCATTTCCCGTGTCGACAAAGCGCTGATAGGTGCAACAGAAACTTTACTAAGCGATTAGTAAAGTTTACCGTCGGATCATTTTTGGCAGTTGACTTGTTCTTATGCTAAAAGTTGAAACTTTGTGTGTGTAGGGGTGAAGCCGTACGCTTGCACCATGTGTGACAAGAGGTTTTTTCAGCGCTACCACCTGGCGAGACACAGCCTCACTCATATGGGTATGCGTCAGCCAATCTTAACCCAGTCACAAGCTTAGGATGCTGCTACATCTGTATGCTTGATCTAGTCTTAAACACCTGTATTTATACACAATCTATTGCAGTGTAATATCAAATAGATGACATCATCTCATGTGTTCTGTGGTGTAAGTGGCTTTTAGCTCCCACCCCCCTGAGTATATTGTAATTCAAAAGCATCTTATTACATCATGTCATTTTAGGGTATGACATTGGTTATTAACCACCAATATCAATTTATTTTAGCGAGTGCAGCTTATTTATTTTCCCTTGGTGGCCGAGACGCGCCAAATAATTATCTTCATGCTCTGCGTTTAGGTGTGAAACCTTACGCTTGCAACATGTGTGACATGAAGTTTTTTCAGCGTTACCACCTGGCGAGACACAGCCTCACTCATACGGGTATGGGTCCGTGCACCGTGCCCATGACATTCAGTGTTGGAAACCAGTGTGCACATTTAATTCTGTTAGACACTTCAGACATATAAGCCAATATGAAGTATGTCATTTTAACTAGGATTCTCTAGTCTGTTGATGTTAGCCATTAGCAGTTGAGCAGGATAACCTTAAATCATAATTTTGTATTTATTTTTATGTCTGTTATGGGCTACATCATTATGAAATATTTCAAATTGTTTTTGCATGAATTGGCAATTGTGTGGTTAATAACCAATAGCTTAGATATAAATAAATAGAAAATGGCAATTGAGGCAAAGTAATATAATATTGCTACTTTGCATTTAGGTGTGAAACCTTATGCTTGCACCATGTGTGACAAGAGGTTTTTTCAGCGCTACCACCTGGCGAGACACAGCCTCACTCATATGGGTATGCGTCCGCCCACCTTACCCATGTCACTGAGATCAGACTGCATTTACATTATGTTAGATACTGGAACAGCCATCTTGATAGTAATCAGTACTATGTATTAAACTACATTATGTGTTTTAAAATGCGACATCAATAGCCAGGTTTATGTGTGAAGATGTACAGGGCTGCAACATCATCAGCTCATGTGATGTGTTAAGTTGTGGATTTGAGAATTGGTTTGCAGTTTGAGGTATTCTTCATTGGATTACAAGACAAACCATTTTGAATCCATAATGAGTTTAAAAAAAAATTATTCAAAACAATTGGAAAAAAAAATAAGTGGTTAACAACCCCATCAATTCTGATGACGTCATTGAAATAAATTGCTTATTGATGGTTTGTGAACACAGACGAATTCAAAGTGTGAAAATAATACCATAATGCTCTGCGTTTAGGTGTGAAACCTTTTGCTTGTACCATGTGTGACATGAGGTTTTTTCAGCGTTACCACCTGGCGAGACACAGCCTCACTCATACGGGTATGCGTCAGTGCACCTGCCCTCTTCACATTTTGTAGGCCATTACAACATTGTCTTAATTGTGCTTTTTTTATAGGTAGCGCAAACAGTTTGAACACAGATGTCTTGTTTTTCAGATAGCCAAATTAGTATCTGCGTGCAAAAACTCCCAAGCCAAGTCATTGCTCTACATTTCGGAAACCATTTACTCTGCATAGGTTTAGGCGATCACAAAAATGAATGATTCACTCTAGAACATTTAGCACATTGAAAAAATGGATATAAACTAAATTAATACTTTTCATTACATTTATTTTCTAAAAAATTCACTTGATTAGCCATTTTTTCTTAGCCGAATTACTAGCGGTGATACCTCAGTTACATAAATCTATGTTGGTGTTATGTTTTCACATTGTGAACTCTTGGTTTAAATACAAGCATTATTTATATCGTACAAGAGGTACACAAAAGTAAAGGCATTGATTGCTCTGCACTCGACTTTAATTGTAATCCTAACATTTATTATGGCATATCATTTTGATTGGTGATACAGCTAAAGCAGGTTCTTGTGTAGTGTTACATGAAGGAAACATTTGACATATCATTTTTGTTTTTTGCATGAGTTGGCAAATGTGTGGTTAATAACCAATAGCTTAGGTGTTTTATTTGTAAAGAATGGAAATTGAGGCAAAGTAATATAATATTGCTACTTTGCATTTAGGTGTGAAACCTTATGCTTGCACCATGTGTGACAAGAGGTTTTTTCAGCGCTACCACCTGGCGAGACACAGCCTCACTCATATGGGTATGCGTCCGCCCACCTTACCCATGTCACTGAGATCAGACTGCATTTACATTATGTTAGATACTGGGTCAGCTATCTGAGGCAATTGTTATCGTCCTGTAAAATAAACTAGTTATACAGTTTTACTTGATCAAGGCTATCCTGCATTCTGTTTTGTAAATGCAACATTAAAGAAAATCTTTACATATAAATGACTACAGGACTGTGACATCATCAGCTCATGTGATGTGTTCATTTGTGGATCTGAAATTGGATCAACACAGTTAGACGTAAACTGATTTGGAGAAGAAAAAAAACAAACACTTTGCATCCATTTTGTTAGGAAAATTTCCCTTAGCAAGTGAAAAGTGGTTAACAACCCATCAATTGTGAAAAAGCTGTTGAGAGTGTACATAACTGATTGATGGATTGTGACACTGAAATCATGTCGTGAAAATAATGTATTGATGCTCTGCATTCAGGTGTGAAACCTTTTGCTTGCACCATGTGTGACATGAGGTTTGTTCAGCGTTACCACCTGGCGAGACACAGCCTCACTCATACGGGTATGGGTCCGTTCACCTGCCCTTCTCACATAACAAAAGATCACCGTTTACGCTTTATTGTGCTAACATGAGGGATTTGCGGTTACAATAATAGCCAGAACATATGTGTTTTTTTTGTAGTTGCTCTGGTGAGGCGTTGTTAGCGAGACATTTGAATTACTAGTAATTACTCTTCGTCAAAAATGTCTATAACCCATACAGGAAACTTTGACCTATTGAACTATCTTCATGTTGAATTTACAATAGCATTTGAAAACATTGAGACCAATTGTCAAGTATAAATCCAAATCTAACAGTGCCTTAATGCTTCTTTAGCATTCTGAGGGAAATCAAATCTTGTTGCAACTTTCTTTAGTAATAACAAATTCAATCCCAAAGACTTTTACAATTATGTGTTAATATCGTTCTGTTTTTTATTGTAGGCATGATAGACGGAAGCTTATAGGATGCTAAAACAAGTCTTGTTACTGTGTCCAGTGTAGGATGTTACACATGTTTATTCAGACAGTGATATAAATATTTATTGCACAGTGCATATTTCAGATATTGGTGTTTTTGCTTTTGAAACCAGAAACATTAAGCTCCATAATAAGTTAAAACCTGACATTAATTGATACACAGTTTAGCTTATTAGTCTTATTTGCATGTCTGAACATTTCTAGGAAAGGATAATGCACATTACATACTGAGAAATGATGAGCTCTTATCTGTGCCAGTGTTTTAGTCCTAGTGCTATAGCTTGAGCTTGACAGTTGTATTTCTTGTACTTGTGGGTGGCAGGGCTAATATATTGCTCTGTGTGTGTGTGTGTGTGTGTGTGTATAGGGGTGAAGCCGTATGCTTGTTCCATGTGTGACATGAGGTTTATTCAGCGTAACCACCTGGAGAGACACAGCCTCACTCATACGGGTATGCGTTCCTTTACCGTACCCTTATCACTGAGAAAAGAAGGCTCTGGCACTCGCAATGGAATGTGCTCACAACAAACTCGAGTTTGGATTGTCAAGTCATTTGATGGGATGTTGAACCAGCCTCAAAATACTTGCCCCCGTTTTGTTGGGCCACAATGCTGCGTAGATCTGGGCCACGAAAAAAAAACAAGAAATTCCACTCTGATCTACACATAATGAGTTGATGACGAGGCCTTTTTTTATTTTTTTAGAACATACATTTTTCAGATGCTGAAACTACACTGTTGAAATTTACTGATAGGGCCATTTTTTTCTTTCCAACTTTTATTTAAGAGTTGGAAAGATAGTTTGCAAAATTAAGATTAGCAAGTGAAAATTGCAGCCAGTTTGTTGATACAAGACGCCAAAACTGATGCATTGACTGTGTATTTGTGTGCTTTTTTAGGAGAGAAGCCATTTGCTTGTGACATGTGTGATATGAGGTTTATCCAGCGCTACCACCTTGAGAGACACAAGCGTGTCCATAGTGGGGAGAAGCCTTACCAGTGTGAACGGTGCCAGCAGGTATGCTCCAATGTTAACAAAGCAAAGATACCCCCAATGTAATACTTAAGGCATTCATGTATTGTTTAATTGCATTTGGATATTAAAATACTTTTTGGATGTTTCACGGTCTTTACGTTTATGACGTTTTAAAATGTTTAGCTCCACATTTGCTTGTATCATTAACCATGTCCAATTTTTTTTTAATTTTTTCTCTTTAAGAACTTTTCACGGACAGACCGGCTGTTGAGGCATCGGCGATTGTGCCAGGGTCGCGGTGTGGCCAAGGTAGAGAACCAGCCATGCTGTGACCCACGCCCGTACTCCCAAGAACCCCAACCCCAGCCCCCGACCTGGAGTCCCCTGCATCCACCTCCAGGCCGGCTGGCGGTCTGACATTCCACCCTCCCTACATCCACAACACCACCGGAGACGGGATGAGCGAGCCACAGGGTTTTCTTCTTCTTCTTCTCAGCTCTGTGCTATGGTGACGCCACACTCATAGCACAGGCTGATCTTGCAGCTCCAGTCTTGGGATTACTATTGACAGAGGGACATTTTTGTGTTTTTGTTTTGTTGACTTTTTACTGTGTTTTCCTTTTCTTGGCCCCATTTTTATTTTTAAAGACGAGACTTTTCTGTGATGAACAGTGGTCCTGTTTTGTACTTAATCTATTTGATTTTTGTGACGCAAAAAAAAAACTTTTTATTGTTGTTGAAATATATCTGCATTTGGTGGTACTCGGGAAGGGCAGGGGGGATTGTTTATCCTGCCGTATTAGCAACAACATGAGATGAAGTGGTGAGGAAAAGCATTTGAGCGTCTTTCTAATTGTTCTCATGTGGTCCATTTTGTTTCTAAAGGATCGTCACTTGGGTCAAAATTAGTCAAACTGAACATTGATTTCTGGTAAAGCAAGGGAAACGCTAGCTATTAACATGAAGACATCGCTTGTCTCAATAACATTTGGGACAACATGATTTCCCTGGCTTCATCAAAATAGAAGGTACAGTTTCAGTGGTCATTTTGTGTAAATAGAAATGTTTTATTATTTTGTTTTTGTACTAAAGTGGTCATTGTTTTTTTCTTTTCAAAATGGGCCAAAGAGAACTAGAAAATGAGAGATTTGTTCAAATGCGGTCAAATCCTAAGTAATTAAGTTTTTATTGAGGGGAAAAAATAAGTAATATCAAACCATGATCATGACTGTAAACCAGGATTTACAAGAAGTGGATTAGGGGGGGGTGGGCATCAACCTGCAGCTGAATGACCTTGTGTCATATGTGAAGTGTTGAGTCACAAGAGCATCTTCTGTGTATCTCGCATTCTTCACCGCGTGAGACATACTGCAGACTCGGTTGAGGAGAGTCACGCTAATGTACGATCAGCCGTCGATATACACAGTATGTACACAGCAGAAAAGAGCCTCTCCTTTCTCGGTCCATACATCCTGGTGTAAAATAGTGCAGGTTGGCCACATCAAATCCCATTATGTTGTTTGTACAGACTCTCACATTGTGAGATTAGCGAGGGTATACAAAATCTTGTGGCCTTAGTGTTGTTTCTTTTCTTTCTTTCTTTCTTTTTTTCATTTGCCTTTTTCTCTACTGTTTCCTATCGCGAATCAGATGTATTTACTAAGACGAGACAGCCTTTCACCATCATGGTATGTTTTAGTTGTTTTTTTATTATCCTAAAGCTGTCATTGTTACTGAATGTTGACGGCTTCAGTGGCGCTAAAACAGACTAATGTGTCCTCCTGTCGAGAGAGGTTGTCTTTTGGTGATGATACATATTTTGGGTCGTTGTTACGTATAACATAGTAACAGTTATGTACTCTTTAAGGGGAGAGCCGCCCTAAGAGTTTGACAGTCCTCGTGAGAAGTCAGTAGTGCTAAATTGTTTCCCACTGCAGTCGCTTTGGCCGGAGCGAAAGAGTCCCCACTCACTCGCTTGACTCGACTGCCCACTAACAATTGCCTTTTTTTTATCCAAATATTATGTGGTTGGAGTGTAACAATGGATGTCTGTCATGTCATTGGGTTTAGCCTTAAGTAAGTGCGGATACACAAATAATCATTGGTCGTACTAAATGACATTGTAACAAACAATTTAATTTTACCTTTGATCGTACTGTGTGGAAGTCTTTTGACTGTCGGAAAGCAAAAGAGCCGGTTGATCGGGGGCGGGGGGCCCTTTGCTGCCTGTTGAAACATTTCTCAAACTTGATCCTTTTCTGTGGCTGGTCAGCTGGTGATGTGTCCGGTTAACACAGAAACGATTAGACTGCCAGGCCGAACATACAAGTACATATCAGAACATCACAGCTGTGCTTCGGTGCCACAAGCAAGATGGCTGAAACCATGGAGGGTGGTTTCAAGGGGACGACGGTCTCAGTTGGATGGCACTGAGCGGAGAACGATTTCTTAATTCTTCTAATTGTTATTATTTAAAGGTCCAGAATTAAGCTTCAGACTACATGTGGAGAATGACTCCGTGAGTGCATTATCTGGTTCATATGTTTGTGTTTGATACAAATAAGCCGGTGGTTTTAATGAGTTAAGTGACATTTTTTTTTGCCAAAAGTGTTATTTGGGAAGATTTCTCTTAAATGGTCCATTTGATATCAAGGCAGAAGTCGTGTTACGGTTCAAGTGTGTACAGAGATGGGGATTCGGATTGAAGTGACTTTGACGAGAGACGGTCGAAACCCTGTGTCAGCGAAGTGGCCAAGTTTGAGAAATGCATTCGTTTTGCTCTGGAAAACACTATTCCAAATCTTGTTTGAAGGGATACTGCTGGCACGAGCACATACTAAAAGGCAATACAGTATATAGTTGACGTCACTTGTTAATACCCTTTTTGTCATTTTTTTGTTTTGTTTTTTGTTTCTTTTAGTATTATCAATCTCATTGTTAAAATGCAATAGAATCCTTGAGTGTCAGATCATTTGTTTATAAGATTGAGTTTTCATTTTTCAGACGGATCCGAGGGTTTCATCACATTTTGATGATTGTTTTCAAGGACCTTTTTTTTTTATTCTGATGAAATTGTAAACACTGGAGTGAAAGGAAAAAAAAGACAAAAAAGAGATGGATATTTTTTTTTCCTTAAGACTGTGTTAGATTTTTAGGTTTTAGACAAAAGCCTACATTTCTCCTCAACTTGACACAGAAAGGTGGACGGAACAATTTTGGATCAGTACAGTCGAGAGCCCCGAACGTTCGCTAATTTTTGACATTAGAGGCAGTAGGCTTCCACAAGAAAAATGTTTCTTTTCTTATACGAAGTCCCTGGTATTTGTAGTAAATTATATTGAATAATGGTATTAGATGAACAACAGCATAACATTAGCTATCACAGATTAGTTGTTTTCTTTATTAGTCTTGCATGCAGAGTTATGGTCCTCAGTTAAGATAGGATCTTGATATTGATTATTTTGTGTAGGAAAATGAGTGCATAAGAATAACTTCCTAAAAAGATGTTACAATGATTATTGTAAACTGGGCTAACTAATATGTACCCTTGTGATCCAATTAGTTTCAAGTATATTAAAATCAGAGGAGAGGCTTCTTACTATTATGCTGAAATAAAATAATTTGTAAAGGACTTCTCCTATGTTCACTTGCTGTGTTGTGTTCATTTTGATGTTTTTCATGTCAAAGTGTTCTGGTTATTTGTAAAACAACTGATAAATTAAAATGTTGCATCCAGGTTGCAATATCAACTGAGGTGGGTCCGCCATTATCAGGTCATTCTTGTTATGATCAAGAAGCCTGTGTTTTAGTTTGAGTCTCTCCCCCCGCCCCCATTTAGGACATGGAACTACATCTTCTTCCTAAACCATAGAGGATTACCTTGCTAAATTGGCTGCCATTTTGGTAAACCTGATTAACTGGTTTCAGTGTCATTTGAGCCTTGGGGGAGAAAAATCCCTCTAAGGAACTGAAGAACAAAGTATGTTTAGTTATTTTGCCCACATTCCACACACATTAACAAAAACCTATTTTATGTTCTTAACAAATTTAGTTTTTATTTCTACCTGATAGTAGCACCATGTCTACTGTAGTATAACACACTGGCTCTGCTTTGGGTGCCAAGTGCACTTTTTGCTTTTTATAAAACCAGTGTGTATCTACACAGGGAAATTGTTGTCCTTATTTCACACCACATGGGTCAGTAAGCCTGCATCTGCTATGGCCAATTCAGTAGGCTATGTGTTCGGCCCTAGTGCCGCTGTGGTGTGACTGGTCAAAAATGATTACGAGAGGTCCTTATTTATTATTTCTGTTCCCTGTGAGTAGTCTGTGCGTACCCAATTTGTGAACAGAAAATAAAAACAAACACAAAAACAAAGGCCTTGTATTAATGCCTAAAACCAATAGGTCCATGGCCTAAAAAGCTCCTCGCTGTAATGACACCAGTGTTACTGCAGAGGGCAGCAGCAACCGCTTTGAATGAACGGACCAACGGGAAGTCGCAGAGGAAGAAAAACAACAGAAATTCATGTTTACAGATGAGTCGAGTTTATTATACTATCTATGGGCGAGACACAAACTCCTCCAGCGGGATATGATTTGTACTTTGTCAAGGTCAATGCTGCAGGTGTAAACTGGCGTTGATTGTAAACGCTCACAGTAAAACATGTCGGTTGACGGCACATCTGCAGGAGGTGCGCTCGCGAGTGGAGATGGGCAGGAAACGCCTTTGTGTGGCTCAAACCAGGAGCGGGGCTTTAAACCTGAACCTGGGACCCCCGCCTCTAGATTCCTGCAGGTGGAACTGGAGCTGAACGCTCACCTCCGTCGGCTCACATTCAGCGGGCCCGTCCGATACATTTACAACCCGCTGGAGTACGCATGGGACACGCACAGCTGCTACGTGCACAGGTACTGCCAGGGCGGACAGAGGGTCCTGTTTCTAGGGATGAATCCAGGACCTTTCGGCATGGCACAGACAGGGGTGAGATTGATACTTGAACATTTCTCATTATGAATCACGACAGACTGGCAGTAGGCTACCCTTCAGATGTACGTACGATAGCAGAGATGGGTAGGCCACTCATTGGCTTAGAATGCGGAAGTTAACCCAAACAATAACAATCCAATTGTCAGTCAGCTGGGACCGACATCCTCGCCTCATCATAACACACGTCACATTTGATTATTTCCCTTCTTAACAATAACATCATGATTAGTGATATTAATCTGAATATACATTTAAAATCAAGGCTGGATGACCTATTAGGCTTCCCTGGGCCCCCAAAAGCCACATATAGCCTAGTCATTGTGTCCATTGGTTGTGATTCAGCTTTGTTTTGGAAATATGCTCCTCTGAAGAACATTATTTTATTATAAACCTAGTTTGAGACACATTTCCAACATTTTTCGTTCCCAGATCTGAACAGCCAGGCCTACTTATTACTATAAAATAAAATAAAAATCCTCACTTGCTTTAATCAATGTCACTTCACCCCACTCGCATTGACTCTCAATGTTGTGTCTATGATGTGTTCAATAAAGCTGAGATGATCTACCCTTCTTGGCACAGGTCCCCTTTGGTGAGGTCCGGTCTGTGGTGGATTGGCTGAAGATCACGGGTGAGGTGGGCCGTCCTGAGGTGGAGCATCCAAAGCGTCAGATCAGGGGCTTTGCCTGCACCCAGAGGGAGGTGAGCGGCGCACGTTTCTGGGGTTTCTTCCAGAAGGTGTGTGGCGAGCCGGCGGTCTTCTTTCGACACTGCTTCGTGCACAATCTGTGCCCGCTCATTTTCATGAGTGACAGTGGGAAGAACCTAACCCCCCCTGAGCTGCCTAAAGGGGAGAGGGATGCTATGCTGGCCCTCTGTGACATTGCACTGTGTCAGGCGGTGCAGGCGCTGGGCGTCTCCATGGTGATCGGTGTTGGCAAGGTGGCGGAGCAGCGGGCACGGCGGGCGCTGTCTGCTGCAGGTGTGGACGTGCGAGTGGAGGGCATCATGCATCCCTCTCCCAGGAACCCACTGGCCAATAGGGGCTGGGAGGAGGTCGCTAAAGCCAAGCTGACAGAACTGGGCGTCATGTCGCTGCTACAACAAGGTGTGGTCAAGCTAGAAGACCTTTGAAGACATTGAGGCAGGATGTGAGAAGCCAGAGACTTCTGTGATGCTGTAAACTTACATCTGCTTGTCTTCCTCTGTCTGTTCATTTTCAGATGGGTTGTCTTTACAGATCATTGCAGAAAAAAACAACTTGACTGTATGCAAGTATAAGAGGCTGGTTGCAAAAAGTATCTTAAGTGTTCCTTAAGTATGACGTCTTCTTAGCTGAGGGTCTTAGTTAAGGGGGATGCACATAATAACTTAAATGGTTTCCTTAGTCAAGGAAAAACATTATGGCATTAACTGCAGTGAAAGAGGTTTTACAGCTGAATGATTCTAGTCTCCATGGAGACTGTTCCTGATCGCCCAGCTACATGTGCTTGTGATGAACTCATTATGAAAGGGTGCTTTGTGCAACAGACTTTATTTTAAGGAAACCTTAACCTTTACCTCAGATTTTAAGATAAATCTTATATGTAGTCAAGGTGATAGTGCAACCGGCCCAAGGTGCTTTTGATATATTATGTGTAAGTTTATATTCAAAGAGTCAGCTCAGGGTGAGGTTATTACATTTGCAATATATTTTATACTATTTAAAGGAATAGTTCTAGTTTACAAAGCTGTACATGGTCTGGCGTCTCCCTGCCTGTCTTATCTTCTCCGTCCCTAAATATGGTCAGGGCTCAGCCATTATGCCTGGACTAGATGACAGGGCCTTCAGTACTTCTGGAAAGCTCTCCCTTAGTGTGTTAGTTTCTTTAAGTTAAATCTTAATTTCCTGTTGTCAAGTAATACCTCTATTGACTCTTTGTAACATTAGGCCGTTGATGTTTCTTGTTACTATCATTGTTGTATCATCATGAAGTACATGGTATGTACTATGTAAATCTAGCTTGTCTTTTGTCATTATGTGTTAGTTGTCTTGTACACCTATATACCTAAAGTGTGTGTGTGTGTGTGTGTGTGTGTGTGTGTGTGTGTGTGTGTGTGTGTGTGTGTGTGTGTGTGTGTGTGTGTGTGTGTGTGTGTGTGTGTGTGTGTGTGTGTGTGTGTGTGTGTGTGTGTGTGTGTGTGTGTGTGTGTGTGTGTTCCAGTATGTATCGGCTTTTGATGATACATATTGGAATGTGAACGCTAAACAATGAAAGATATATTTAACATATTAGACATGGTAATTTACGTTCAAATGCATGGTATTCATTTACCGAATTGACTAATTGTCATCATGACCTCTCTGCATACATTACATAAACAAGGAATCAAAGAAGGAACAGGCATTAAAGTCGCTGCCCTCGCCCTTAGGTAGGAAAACAAGTACACACTTTCTATTGGCTGGGAACATTACAGACTTAAGAAATATCCTGGTGGGACAAAAACATTTGTTGTTTTTACTAGTTGTCATTTATTTTGGAAATGTGTTTTACTTTTTAACAAAAAAAATTGGATCAACCCACTTGAAATCAAGCGCTTGGTGTCCAATAAAATGTGGATTTTGAAAATATGAAATCATTCTCATCCTTTGATACTCCACAGATGAAGGCATGCTGCCAATTAAGGCCAATGTTTAACACTTTGACATGCTAATGTTAACATTAAGATATTGACACATGCTAAGTGAGTGTTAGCGGTAGGCTGTCATAAACCGCAACTTTCACCTGTTGTGCAGAAATGAGTTTGCGTCGTACTGTGGGTGTCCGATGGATTCCCTGAAGTTGTTTTACAGAGAGATGTTTAGCCTCTAGCACAGTCCCCCCCCCACCTCCCCTCCACTGCCACTACTGAGAACTGAGATGAGCAACAACACATAGCAGCAGCTCCTGTATCCTGTAACAGTGACCTGCATTGGGAGTTGAAGTCTTCTGTGCTGCTCTCCTTTTTATTGAGCTACATACCGGTGAACTGCATTTCCCATGAGTCATTTTAATGGGGGGGGGGGGGGGGGGGTTCCATGGGATCCAGGTTATGTTGTGAAACTCCCGCACCTGATGGCATTGCTCTTCAGACTGATGCACAGCTCTTATCCTTCATGAGACAGCAGAAAGGACATCACATTCAAATCTCAGCAGAACAAGGTAGGAACACTCTTAACAACTCTCAGTGAATTCAGCACGCATTCATCAGACGTTCTTTCAAATGTGTATTTGGTTAGGCAGCTATAACTGCATTTTATTATAATTCAATAATTTTAATAATTTAATTGCATTCTTAATAATTAATAAAAGACCAGGTGTATCCATAAGTGATACTTTTTTAAATCATTTTTATTTTATTTTATTTGATCTGTATTTAAAATTGTATAGATGTATTTTGTATGTCTGTTTTGCATGTCTTGGGACTGAAATAAAAGGGGATGGGGGAGGGGGGAAGCATTGTAACAGTTTTGGAACTTAAAGCTGAGCTATTAGTTGGCCTCAAGCTCTTATCATTAATATCTCATTCTAAAAATGTAGTTTTGACATAATGACTGTAACAGGTTGATAGTTTTTTTATTTTTGAATAGTTGAAAAAAAAAAGATGCCTCCTCACACCACCTCAGTGCTCAGTAAGTGCACGAGTTTGTTGTTTGCACATATTGGGCCATAGGCGACTGGAGCCTCATCCCTGAACTGGACTTGGCTATCATCTTTCATCAGCTGTTCTCCCTCAGACTGGAACTGGAACACTGAGATCCATGTATGTTTTTTTTTCCCTGAACAGCGCCGTCTCAAATTACAATGGATAAACAGTCCGCGGTGGTGTTTCGTAATGTGGGGCAACTGTACTTCCCCCAAACCAAAGTGGAGTGCCACTACAGCCTGACCTCTGACCACCACTGGAGCAAAAGCGACTGGATAGGCATTTTTGAGGTCCGTTCACCCACTCAAGCACCTCTCCTCCACACACTGAGACAAAAATACAAAACATAACCATCTTTTTAAGCACAATAATAATGCTGTGGTGATGATGCTTTGTGGTCTAAAAATATTGTTTCTTATGGTGCCGCAGGTGGGCTGGTCTTCCTTGAAACAGTATTACACTTATACATGGGCCCTTGTTCCCGAAGGCTACACTGAGGGGGCCAGTGTCAACTACTGTGCACTTTTCCCGGGTGAGAATTACACAGTTAATAATATTCTCCATATTCTTAAAAGGTGAATTAACAGCATGCTGAAATGTGCTGAAGTTTTCCCCCTCTGACCAGACACTACATAATTGATCATTTGCTTTGGTAAGATGTGTGGTCTGTTGCAGTGGTTCAAAGTAACCTATTACTTCTACTAGAGTAATTCCATTTTCTGCTGATCTATACTACTATACTATGGAAAGATTATTTGTAACATTGGGGGATAGTTACTTTGAGTTAATTAAAGGATCAGAAATCTTCTTCCGCCACTGCTCTGTTGTACTTTTAACCACAAGCAACAGTGATGTCACAATGGAGACACACCATGTAGTACACTCTCACATCATTGAGGCAAGATGAGAAGTCAAACCACTGGAGGGCGGCAAAAACATGATTCAGTTGCTGCAGTGCAGATTCATGGAACAACAGTTGTTCAACACACCTATGACTTAGTAAATGTTATTAAGAGCTTATTGTGCTCCACTATTTATAGTTAAGATTTTGTACTTAAAAGTGCTACGAGGAACTTTAAAATATTTCTGAAAAAGTCTAAGTTTTCCTCTGATGATCATAAATGACATGTAACAGCAAACGAGACCATCAGTGCAAAGAATGCTATTCTTATAGAGTTTATCTTCAAGACAAAAAATGAAAGTTCCTCGGAGCACCTTTTTAAGTTTGACTTTACTCTGTAATAGCCTACTTGGTAAAACAACACTCTTTTTAGGGTCTTTGTTTGAATAGAAATAACTAAAATACATGTCTACTTGATACAGCGTTCTATCTGCCGCGCCCCAGCCCCGTGGAGTATCAGTTCATCTATGTGGGTAAGATGGGAGAGGTGTGTGGCCGCAGTCGCTCCTTCACCTTCTGTGCCCCCAAGCCTCTAGAGGAGCTGGAGACCCTGCAGGAGGAGAGAGATGGAGAGGAGGGAGAGGAGGATGAGGAGGAGCTGCAGCTAGTTATCCCCAGGGCTCAGCTGCTGCAGGTGGGGATACATACAGAGAACAAACTCATTCACCTTCACAGTAGTAAAAAAAAAAAAAAGCAATTTCTCCATTGCACGTTAAAGAGGACCTACTGTATTATACTACTTTTCTGGTCTTAATTTCTTGTTTTACACTGCTATAGAGCAACCTGACACGAATCACATCACAAAAAACTATGTAGATTTTCGGGAAGCTCTTTCTCTTATTTTGGCGATCCAGCACATCCTGTCAACACTTGAGTGTGTGTGCTTCGGCAATCTCCGCTCCCTCCGCCTGTGCATCGGCCATCTCCGCTACCCTCCCCCCCCCTCCTGCAAACCCCACTCCGCTGTGATTGGTTACCTTCCTTCCGAAACACTTTCAGTGGCGGGAAGCGCGAGCATGGACCTATAAGGGCGCGAGGCAGACGCGAACAGGGAAGTGACAGCATTACCATACATGGAAACATCCGCGTGGTCACATCACCAATTTTTATGCGACGTCACCAATTATGAAAGGGTAGACCGCTTTGAAGACGTGACTTCTCGACTGGCTAGAATAGTGTTTAGTGCTCTGCACAGACACCCCAGACGGTCAGCAGGGAATACGTCGAAATGCATGTAAGTCATTATTTGATAATTTAGTATGGTTAAGCATGACTATGAATCATCATAACAACGTTTATAGGTCATAAAAGTCAAAAAGCATCATAGGTCCTCTTTAAAGGAGAAGTAAGTGATATGGTCCTTTTTAAGTCCTTTCAGTGACTGCAGTTAGCATTCCCCTCCCTCGTCCCTATACGTCACCACCGCATGAACGTGCAGCCGTCTTCGTCAGATAGTGCCGCGACGGAGAGCAGCGAGTCATCGTTCACGGGCACGGAGACCCGCCCTCTTAATAGCGCTCTGTCTCCTGATTGGATAAAAACTAGTGGGCTTCTCGAAATTTCATCTGGCAATTACTGCAAAGCTGACTGGGAGACCTGTGTTATGAACTGTGCATACTGTTCAAAGTGATCGCTGTATGAATATAAAGTGATTTAACACATAGGGGAAGGTGGGGTGATTTGTGCAACTTTTTACTCAAAGTGATTTTAAAGTGAGGCCTTGACAGTTATGTCTCCAACTCAAATATGTACATATATTTCAGGATGTTGTGCATCCCTGGCAATAAAAACTTTGGATCTGGAATAAACTGTTTAAGAAATATAGCTTTCGGAAAAAAAGTTGTCTTGTCGCACAAATCACCCCACGTAGTGGGGTGATTTGTGCGTCATTGTGTCACAATGACAAAGTCACCATCATCATCTTTCTGGCCATCTGAACTCTCATCAGTGGTGTCGTTAAGTGGAATTGAGATGTCACTCTCTCCTGAGCTACTGTAGACTATCACTTTCTTTTGGTGACCAGCGTATACAGCCATGCCACTGGCACAACTCTCAGAAATGTACTTTGCACTAGTTGCTCCGTGCTTGTGGAACCAACTGCCACCTGACAAATGTGATTCCCCCTACATTTCTGCCTTTAAATCAAGGCTCAAAACCCATATGTACACCCTGGTGTTTCCTCCCCATTAACCTCTGCACTACTTACTTACCTCTGCACTACTATCTGTGTTTATGTGGATGTATGGGCTTTACGTCTTTTATTTTGGTTATTGTTATTTTACCTTCATTGTTTACCTACTGAATGCACTATGTACAGCACTTTGGACAGTGCAAACTGTCATAAATGTGCTTTTATAAATACATTTTACTTACTTACTTACTTATAACTCACCCAGGCCCTTGCGCACAAATCACCCCATCCCCAGAATTTTGGATAATAGGCATGATGCAGCAATTTAGGGTTGACATTGTGCTAACTATATAGACTCAAAGTGTAGCATACCAAAGCACTAAAACATGTGTCAAATGTTTTCAAACGTGTCTATAATTGTTCAGACACAATAATCAAAAAACCTTGATCATGGAAATTTTACTTTGAAAGGCAAAACACAGTTTTTTGAGCTTAAATGTGCTTATATCTTATTCCTTGTGTCTCCCTTCTTTACAGGATGAGTCAAATGGATGGCTCTTCTTAAATATGTGGTCACATTTCCAATTTCTTCCACGGTTTTCTAGAAACAAGGGGTTTTGCAACTTCCAAAATGCACAAATCACCCCACCTTCCCCTATATATTAACAAAAAAAATCACTTACTTCTCATTTTTAAAAACGTTTGAACATCTTCCATTGAAAAGAAAACATCTTCCCATCTTGTGTGTGTGTGACCCCACAGCGTCAGTTGGAGGAATGCCTGAAGAAACAGGCAGCCATGCAGCAGGCTCTGGACCTGACCATGAAGGAGACGGACATGGGGAAAGAGGACAGCAAGGTAGCCAGGATGGAGTGGGAGCGCGAGAGAGAGGTCATGAAGGAGGAGATCTCTGAGCTCAGAGACAACCTGAGACAAAACAGTGAGACACTGAAGAGGATGAAGGGACAACACAAGGTACAGACAGGGGGTCAAGCAGTCATACAGTATACTCTTACGGTAGACCAAAATGTTCTTAAATGTCAGTGATAACAAATAACAGGCTTTTGATGAAAAATACAGGGGAACATTTTTATTTATGATCCTCCCCCCCTCTTCACATCATTGACAGGATGTGAAGTATAGTCAGGAAAATATGAGCTCTGAAGTGAGTAAACTTTTGGCTGAAAGAGACGAGAGTCAGCAGCGAATTCTAGAGCTGGAGGAGGACATCAAGGTCCTGAATGGCAGGGAGACGGAGGGAAGCACCGAACTGGAAAGGCAAGCGTTTGACACATTATGCACATTATATTATATTCATATATTTCCACTGCTCTAAAAAATGAAATAAAATTATCTCTTTTTTTTGTCCCACAGGCTGAAGGACAGAGTGAAGAAAATGTCCAGTCAAATGAAACACGACGAGGAGAAGAGAAAGTCTCTGCAGGTAAACTTAAACTTACCTTTATGGTGCCATTGTTTTGTGTAGTTACCTACTAAAACTCTTAGTACCAATATTTTTGGGCCATAAAAGGACAGGAATGTATATGTATTTTTATTTTGCCATCGCTTCTCTAATTAAACCCCCATTACTTATCAACAAATGTTATTTAATTTTAATATTGTATTTTTTCATGTATCACCTATAATGAACAAATTCGCCCTTTTTTAGTTTCTGCATTAAACTCAGTGGTGACTTCCAGTGACTTTTGTTATTTATCTATATCATATTTTATTATAAAAATTGTCAATTTGATCATATGGGGGGTGGTAAGAAAGAGGAAAGGTGGCCGACCAGTGAGGTCGCTAGTCCGATCCCCGGCACCGGACAGAAGGGTGTTAGTCGTAAAACTAGCAGAGGCTGGTATTATGTCTACGGAGCCCACCATCTCTACCATTGTGTCCTTGAGCAAGACCCTTAACCCCAAACTGCTCCAGGGGCACTGTACTGTGGCTGACCTTGCGCTCTGACCCCCTCCGAAGTGCAGTAACTTGAGAGGGGATATGCGGAAAGACAAATTTCAATGTAACCAACCATTGACTAATAAAGTAACTTAACTTAATCAATTTGTTACCAATAAGTTTGAACTACTTTTTCCTATGTAGCTTTAGTCAACCAAACTAGTGTTAGCTTCCCCCAACACTTTTCATTTATCTTCCTTATATAAGTTGTTTGCCATGTGTGCTCTCTGTCTGCAGGTGGAGAATGAGGCAGCTGTGGTGGAGGTGCGAGGGCTGCAGGAGCGCCTGGAGGCCAGTGATCATGTGGCAGAGAGTCTGCGCAGGGAGCTGAGGGAGCAGGGCACTCGACAGGGCCATGCCCACAGCGAGCTGCACCAGGCCAGGCTGCAGGTGGCCCAGCTGACCCTGAGTCTGTCTGAGGAAAACCTGGTCCTAAGGGAGGAGCGTGCCAACTGGGCCCTGGAGAGAGAGGCATACAAACATGCTGCAGAGGTGAGGATGAGAAAGAAACCTGTTGTCTCACTCACGCACGCACGCACGCACACACACACATACGACACACACACACACACACACAGATGACATTTCAATGGGAATTGCTGGAATGGGCAATGATTTCCAGTTATAGGCCTACAGTTAGTTATTTTTAACAGAATGTATTTGTTGTTGAATTAAGGGCAAAGGCAATTATTTACAATGAAAGCCAAGGGTTTAATATTTCAAAAGGTTTTCACTTCCTATGTGCTACAGAGGCTGGGAAATGTGATAATCTTTCATATTTTTTATAATCTTTAATGATTTTGTAAACATTTTTAAATGAATTTTTAGGCAAAGGTATGATTTACAGTTAAAGTTAATGGTTTACGCTTTCAATTTTTTTTAGGCCATTTTCGCTCTTAATGGGTTCATTTCTTTTCTCAATGATTTTACACAGACTGATAAAAAGAAATGGCAAGAATTGAGCTCCGAGTTGCAGAGGAAGGAGGAGTGGCTCCGCGAGGAGAGGATGGAGAGGGAGAAACTGGAATTCGAGCTGGGGAGAGAGAGAGATTGCAACCGAGTAAGTATAACGCAATCGCTATCCATCCATCCATCCATGTCACAAACACGCCAGAAATAGATGCTCGTCGTGTGCCACAAATGTGCATCATCGGTCGCTAATGGAAACCTGAGAACGATGCCACAGTTCACTCTGCTCTTTTATTACCGTACTCACATAGAGGCACAAATAGAATGGCTTCCACGAACAGTGAGTAAACATTTCTTCTCACTCTCATGTGACCAGTGAGAGAGAGAGAGAGGGAGAGGGGGCATGCCAGGTCAGATGTGTGTGGGTGTTGGGATGGTCTGAGTGTTAACCATAGATAGTATATAAAACGCTGCTGCTGCTGCCCTCTGCAGGTGTTCATGGGTGATGCTAAGAGAGAACTGCAGGAGCTGAAGGCCAGTCTGAGGAACGCCCAGAAAGAGAGAGAGGAGCAACAGGCCGACAGACAGGCAAGGATTCCACACACCACATAGCCATCTTCTTGTATTCCTTTATAATAAAGATGTTAAAAATGATGGGTATTTAAGTCAGGAGTTTTAATTCCACCTAAAGGTATCAACGCAACCTTTTTGTTCACTGTCAAACTGCTCGTGTTTGGAGAGGGATTGGTGATACAAAAATCCACACTGAACCAACATGTGAAATAATCTTCTCCACTGACCACTGTGATCTACAGGTTAACATAATATAAGACTTTAAACACATACTGTATATGCACATTGAGTACTGCTTTGAGTATATTCTTTTACCATAGCCTTGGTACAATTTAGAAGAAATGAGTTTTGAGATAATGATATCTTCACACACAAAGTAGCCTACGACATAACTTCATAAACTCTTTAGAGGACAATACCATTCTAACTCTTTACATTGAAACTCAACCCTGCTCATCCAGTTCTGTTTTCTTGTCGTCTTCTCACATTCTTCCTCAAATCTATGGGTTTGAAATTGGCGACGTTGCAGAACTTGGTCAACTGCATCCGTCAGTTAGAGCAGAGGTTGGACACCGTGCAAGCAACCGATCCCAAAGGAGAAACCCCCCCAGTTATCTGTGAGTCTCTCTGTGCCCATGCGCTGCTATTTCTGCTGCACTGTAGTTTAGCAACAAATAGTAAAGAGTCTACGTACTGATCCAAACAGCTCCCGACACTTCCTCTGAGGATGACGACAGTGCTGAACGGGCAGATGGAGCTCATGAGGTTGCTGCAGATACACACACACAGAGCGAACAAGACACACCGGCCTCTGACACACAGGTATGCCACCCTATGCACACTTCAAATAAACTAGACACACACACACACACACACAGAAAAAGCCCGGCTTTCAGAGTTAACGAACCAAAGAATGCAAACATTTGACTATAGTTCCCCAAGTGAGGTCCTGAAGCTCATTGGAGTTCTTGCTTCAGCTATACATGTTGAACACAATGATTCTGGTAGAAGAAAGTCATGACAATTTATTTATTTGAATAGGGGTTTAAAATAGGACAAGAGTGGTTAATGCAGCAATTCTTTAAATCCAAGGAGATGGTGACTCTATATTCCTTGATGCTCAGCAACTGAACTAAATAAGCAGATTTTTTAACACATCTCGACAATCACAAACATCTGTAATGTTTTGTTATCTTACAACTAATCTATCATATTGTTTGTATACTATAGATCAGACTTAAAAGCTGAACAAAAATTTATATGTAAATATTTTTACTGAAGTTAGATGAGTTTTGAGCTTTCTTCGTATCTATGAGTATGGCTTGTTTAACCAAAAGAAAAAAGTTAAATAACCAGCGTTTCATTTTCAGATCGATTAAGTCTAGAAAATATACTTAGTGTTGATGAAATCATTAAAATGACTGAACTAGAGACAGAGTTGAAAAGGGGCAAAGAGGGGAGGACATGCAGATAACTGACTACGGGTCAGACTCAAATCCTGCTACAAGGCCTAAGGCTCTAGGGGGACACGCTCTAACCATCCCCAGATACTATGCTTTTAAAGTGCAAAAACACACGTTCCTCCTCGCACACAAACATTCCTGTGTATATTATTGAACGGCAATTTCATTTCCCAGTGTACATATAATCCACGTCTGATTCTGTCTGCCCGTTCAGGATGTGACGACGCAGCACTTTGAGATCCCAGCCTGTGAAGGAAAGCAACTAACCCGACCCAGACTCGTGGACCCCGTCCTCAGGTGACAGTTCTGGCTTTCCACCAGTCACACTGTGCAACCCCTGTTTCCCTCTCTGTGACTGGAATCACCTCTCCCAAAATATCATGTGACGGCGCTTTCTATTATAGATGTCGATCCACTAACTGGGAACTTTCCTTTCATGTGGGAAGTGGCACAGAGAGCACTAGAGTGTCAAAATAGAACCGTGATTTAATATGTCAATTAGAGTTCAGAAGATAGCAGCAATAATAAGCTAAGTTAAGTGAGCGGTAGATCAGCAGGAGTAGAGAGAGAGACACACAGGAGGTATTAACATTACTTTTCTTTTACCTACAGTGTTGTCTGATTCTTCTTCTTTTCAAACATTCTATTCTCTCTCTCTCTCTCTCTCTCTGCAGTGAGCTGGCCGAGTCCTACATGTGGTAACTGTAAGACGGATGACAGTGTGACTTGTTTACCATTGCGATGTAAGTTCATGTGGGTTCAAATGAGAAAAAAAAACTTGTAGCATTTTGTGATGATTCTTTTGCGGTTTTGTGGCAGTTGATGTAAAAAAAAATGTCCCTTACAGACGTCATATTTACAGCGTAGCACTGAAGTCTTTAGAGTCTTTAGATTTTGGGTTCCATTTGTGTAACGATAGTTTAGAACTGCTTGGGATGAATACAACTCAGGGTGAACATGAAGTGCCAACAAACATACAATTTGTCTGTCATTTTGAAACTCGTTTGGATGTTCATATGCAGACAAACATTGTCAAAGAATACCTTTCAGTTTTACTTGAGACGCCATTTGTAATACCTTGCTATGTCATGCCTTTATAGTCTAGCTTCAGAGCTGCTTCCAATAATATTTTTTAAAAATGTGGCAACAATTTTTGAGAAAAACAAGTGTGAAACGATATATCATGATGTGCTTGAGTGTATTACTTTACAGTCTATTTTGGTGGCGTATGAGCCCATCAACTCTGCATGTGAGTGTGAATCCTGAAGCCGTGTCCAAAGTGTGGGAGTGTGTGACAGAGAGTTGTGAAATGTTCCGCTGTGGCATGTTGTGCACGGTGTCACCGGCTGGAAGAAGACGAAAGTGGATGTATGATACTTTTCTTTATTGATTTGGGTTTCTATTGAAGAGATGTGGATCTTGAAATAAAATGTGATAATAAACTCTTGTCTATGGCACTGTGTGTGTATCGTGTATTTTTTGGGGGGGAAAATGTACGAGGATGGAATGTTTACAACTTCAATATCACCTTATAGCACAGGAACACTGCATGTACAAAGCACAAGACTGCAGTTTTGAAAAGACTACGGTTTGTGTCTCCATCCCAAGGCCTCCTCTGTAAAGATGTGTACAGGTGTCGTGTGTGGGCTCAGAAAAATGACAAGTGGACGCTTGGAAGGTCTGAGAACAGAAAGCGCCTTTATCAAAATACAAAAAAAAGACAACACATAACAAAGAAGCAAACATTAAGCAAAAATAGAAATGTAAAAACAAGAACAGATCAACCAAGTCTTTGTTTTTCTGTGTGTGTGTGTGTGTGTGTGTGTATGTCAGAGCTATTTTGGTTGAGAGTCTAATTGAAATAAAACTCGATGAGGTGTCTCAATCCCTGAAAAATAAAGACAAGTTATTTACATGCTACAAAGATTGTGTTTTTTTTTAAAAGTGAGACATCAGTTTTTAAAAAAGAGAAAGAAACAACAAAATGTAACAGAGATAAAAATGGTTCCAGCTTCAAAAAGTAATGAGACAATGGAAATCTCATCTACCACACACAATACAAAGTGAATATATTTCACATCGATGAGCTAAGTAGCATTGCTATTAACAAACGCTTTGTTTTTCGTAATATGTATCTTTGGTCTTTTTTTCCCCCCATTTCTTTCTTCTTTTCTTTTAATTTACTCACATGCTTACAGATAGAGCAGAAGCCACATCACCTCGTCCCTGGTTTGTCTATTGCACCAGCTCAAATTCAGTAAAAAAAAACAAAAGCAGGTTTTAAAGATAAAGATATAGGATACAGGAAAAAAACTATTTGTTATGAAATAGCATTGGTTATGTGACACTTTAAATACTTAAAAACAACATAGTACGCAGAACTGGCTGACAATGTGCAAAACATTGACTGTGTGTCTGTGTATCTGTATGGATGCATGTGTGTGTGTGTGTGTGACAGAGAAAGAGAAACACTGAAGACAACCGTTGTCTATGACCTCATTCATATGGGTATGATCTTTCCATCCTCTAATATCACAAGATAACATTCTAAATAAAACCATGTGTTAATTATTTAATACTTAAATCAACTTCTGTGTCATTGGTTGATGGCCAGAGATATATTCCCCCCCCCCCCGCTCTTGCTCTCTACATCTTCTCCTTCTCTGCTTCTATTCAGGGAGTGGATGTCTCTGTATATGGTCCGTCGCCATGCACTAAATTCATCTTTAAACAACTCATTGTATCCCCCATCTCCACACCATCTCTTGCCATGAATGACAGTGTGCCCGTTGAGAATCTGTTTCCCTCGCAGTTATCAAGGAGTCAAGTAAGTCCTACCATCGTCTTCCAAATAAAGACAATGGTATTAATTTAGCATAAAAACGTTGTGTGTGGTCATCTAATGAAAATATGTATTATTAAGTATCCTCCTCGCCTCCTGGTTTTATACGATTGCCTATCTGTCATTGTCGCGTGATTGACTCACTCAGCTTGAATGTTTTTTTTTTTTTACAAAATCCATTTCTTGCATCACTCATTTAGATAGAGCACACATCCAGTCAAAATCGCCCTGTGCTAAAGCTTTTGGTTGGACAGTTGCAACCTCAGTAAAAAGGCCGATGATGTGGTACTTATTCAGCTCACATCGGCATCAATGTCCTGCTGTCATGATGTGTTTTGGTCGTGTGACTTTCTCCTCGTTGGAAATGTTTGAGTGTTGCATTTATTGTGGAATCTATAGAAGCGTTTTTAATAGAACCAAAGATTTGGACTTCTGTATAAAATGCTTCCTTTGGTAATGACAGTAACATGACATCTCTATGTCACTCTGTATCGGTAAATGCTCTCAATTGCACGCACGCACACACACACACACACATACATACACACCTGAGTTTTTTCCTGTGATGTAAACTGCTTTTAAGGTTGATTTGTTGCTTACAAAATGAAAGCATTATGGCTTACCTGTACCTGGTTGCATGTGCAGCATGGTTAACATCTTAGGTTTTGAATAATCCCTACTTGTTAGTGTAAGAATGCAATTATTTTTGTTTAAGATGGGTGTGTCATGTTGGAGCTTCAGTTTTTTCTTAAAATACTGTATTGACAGGTGATGCATGGACCTGATATAATCAACCTGAGATTGGGTAATGACATTAAATCTACCCTGCAGATTCAAATTCAAAATTTTGTGAGTTTTTTTGGCGAGAGGTGGACAAATGTTGTGTTGCATTTGCTTTGCATTCTTTGTTCTTTGAGTCTAAATGACAGATGTCTTACCCATCAGAGATGTTTACACCATGCGCTTGTCACATTGTGAGTTTGAGTCCTGCTCATGTCCTGCTGTCTTTGCTATATTGCCCTCTTTGATATTACTTTTCACTGTGTCCAATAGAGCATAAATGCATAAAAGCTTAAAAAAAAATGCGAGCAGGACTGAGTAAAAAATTAAATAATAATCAAACACAGAGTCCCACAAACAGGAAAGTAAAGGAAAAAACAGAAATGTGTACATACTTTAAAAAAAAAGAATACAATAAAAAAATAAGTAGCATATCTCTTAATAGTAATAAAAAGAATTCTGAGAAGACATTTGCGGCAAATGGACACCACATAGACTTCTGTTTGCTGCAATGTATTATTTTTTTTACCGTCAACTTTATACAAAGCATAGCCCTTATAGATAGAGGTGGAGTGCATTTTCTTCCGTCCACCACCTCTGGTTCCTCTTTGGGTGGATGAAACACTGAAATATCTTTTGAGACAGTCTCATTTTGGCACAGTGATTTTCTCAATGGTGCTCCTTCCACCCACTGACATTTAGTGCTTTTGCTTCTCCCGCTCATCGCTTCCTATACTGAATTGAACACATTTTCCTTTCAGTCAACATGTACAGTATATGTCAATATATGCTGTATGCAACACCGTTGTATAAGAGCCTAATTCTATGAGGGTTTTTCTAGAAGGAGATTATTGCTGGGCGCGGGCTCAGTGGATCCTGAAAGAGGAAGCATCGCATGGTGTCTCTCTCACTGCGTTTTCCCATTCACACCTTTCTTTTGCGCTCCCTTCGCAGCCGCAGCCTCACCTCCCGCCTCCCCGTCACTGTCTGCCCCTCGGTCTGGTTCCTCTTCCCAGAAGTCCTCCTCTTCGTCCTCCTCTTCCTCCTCCACGGTAGACTCGTCCGTGGTCTTCTCCTCTTTCTTGATGGCTTGAATGGCAGGGGGAGCTTTGGCAGGAGCGGCAGAGGGACTGTCCCCCGAGTCACTGCTGTCCTCGAACGCCTCTGGGTTCTCAAGCATCTCCCTGATCAGTGGTGGCATGGGACCTGGGATCTCCATCTTCAGTGTGATGGCTCTCTCTGCACCTATGGGCAAACAAAATATTTACTTCATAGTTAGTGTCCGTGTTTCGCATGGATTACAACTGAGTTCGAAACTGACTAAATACAATAGCTCTCCAATCCAATGTTCTTCATATATGCAGATGATGGTATATTCTCTCTGGCTGAATCGTTTTGCATGTATGATTCCTTAGGGTACAATAATATCAAATCATTGAATCTCTCAACAATCAAATATGTAACTTGTTGCCTTATTGTGTAATCAAAACTTTTTTTGAACTCTTTCCACTGTTGCTAATACAATGCTTGAGGTTGGATATTGATAGTTAATCTGATACATTTTGGTATTGTACCAAAATGTATTAAGGTCTGTGGAAAAGCACAGTGTGAAGCTCAGCTGACCTTTGGTGCTGATTCCTCGGAGGTCCGTGACCTTCATCAACATGCGTGGAAACATGTGAGGCTTGTTGGGGCGTCTGCGGCGTGTGTAGATCTTCAGAGCCTCTAGCAGCGGCTCCTGCAGCTTGTCTACCTTCTGTGGCTCCTCCAGGTCCATTCGGTCTAAATGGTTAAAGTGAGAGTGAAACGTTTGAAGAGGTCAAGAATTGGTTTAGGCAAACAGTGGATTGAAAGAAATTGCACAAACAAAGACACAAAGTGACATTTTAGAAGGCTGTGCGAGCCCATGGCAGAGCGCTAGGGGCCCCTGATCTTACCCCCACAGATGAGGCAGATGGCACTGAGTAGGCCAGTCTCTGTGTCATCCATCTCCAAAGGCAGCAGCTGACCAGCAAAGGCAAACACCAGGTCTGTGAGCGGGCCAAAGCCAGCGTTGTGCATCTGGGTCCTGTTGAGAGTCAGGCCATCTGAGAAGGTCATGGTGTCCTGTTCAGGGGTGTAGCGAGTGCATATCCTCAGCATCTAAGAAGAGGAAAACAAATGACAAAGACAAGAAGGTAAAAAGTGGGCAGTTGATAAAATGAAGGTGACAGTTTTGGTAGGAAAAAGAATATTGTTTAGAATCAAATTTGAATTTTTTCAGTAGCTGTTTGTATCAACAAGTTAAAGCAGCGTGAGAAATGAGAAAGCGTTAGGGAGGTGGAGAAGGGAGTTGGTTAAAGAGGAGCAGTAATAGGAGCATGTGGGTTGGTACCAGGATGTCCAGGCATGCAGATTTGAGGAGGGTGATCTGGTCAGCGATGGTGAGCGTGGTGAAGCCTGGTAGCCGCTTGGCAAACTCCACAATTTTTATAATGCACTTAGTGGACAGCTCACTGAACTTATCCCACAGGCCCAAGTCCAGCTGTACTCTGTGGTCAGCACTTGAATTCTGGGAGAGAGAAAAAGAGGGGGACACTTTGGTATGTGTGGTTGTGCAGGGTCCATACTGTGATTGTACTTATTGAAGAAGAAAAAAATTAGACAATGCTTAAGTGAGAGTGTGAATGTTTAGAGGTGGATTTGACTATTGCATTAAAACAGAACATAAATGAAAACATACTGTGTGGTATTTTCCTAGTTGGCCCAGAGATGGAAAGGTCTCTTGGTGAGCTTTGCTGACTTTGCTAACTAGCTCCTCCAGTTCTCCGCTGAGCTCATAGTTCTCTGGCAGCACCACCTCCTCCTTCACGTCCTTCTTCTTTTTGTTCCGGTCGTTACGGACGGCTACAGGGAAACACACAGATACTTGGTGACACACTTAAAAAAAACAAAAAAAAAACATCCATTTTAGATAATGATTGTGAAGTGCTATTCTATAAAGAAATGATGGAGGCCCACATTTTTTCTCACCTTCTTTGGACATGCCAACCTCAAAGCACTTCTGCAGCCGACAGTACTGGCAGCGGTTGCGGGTCACTTTGTTGATCTGACAGTTTTTGTCTCGGTGGCAGGTGTACACCATGTTTTTTTGGATGCTGCGGCGAAAGAAGCCCTGAAACGGATAAAAGAAGGATGTCTGTCTTGTTCACTGCTTCATGACAGGAAAAAAATGCTCTCAATAAGACCTTAGAAAATCATTTGGTTCTGGGGATGGCAATGTCGGTAAATCTATCCAGTCTAGTAAGTATCTCAACAAATTTTCGAAGGATTGCCATGAATTTATTTGTTCATGTTTCCAAGACAATGTTTTATAAAGAATTTGCTAATCGCTCGACTCCAGTGGATGGATAGCCATGGAGTTTGCTACAGACATTCATGTCCACCTCTGGATTGCTGTAATCACCTTGATTATTTTCAGACTTTTTATCTAGCACCATCACCAGTTCAAAATGTAGCACATTATTTGGTTGAAAGTACCTGCAAACCAATAACATTCCAATCATCCAGTGTTTTGCGCTAATTAGCAAATGTTAGCATGCTAAAATAAGACTTTGAATATGTTGGTTTTATATCAGCTTAGTCATTGTGATTGTGTAAGTGCGTAAGTTCTGCCGCCCCCATGAGGAATTCTGAGTAATTACAACAACAATGTCAGTGAATCTACATGTGGTAAGCCTTCGGTGATCACGCTTAGATTGTATTCCTTCTGCTGTAAATCCAGCTTTTTTCTTAGCAGTAGAATCGCGTGCGCTTCTTGAGCTGCTGTGCCAGTGCCGGGGGGCGACACCAGTTTGTAAATGCTGCCATACTGAGAAATACAGAGAGAGTTTTGTGGGGCTTACTCAACTTTGTGGCAACTCATTTGGCAATGGCTTGATTGTAAAAACATTAATTTATATGAAAAAGTTACACACTATAGCTTTAAGTACTGACTCACAGAGTAAATATCAATATGCTTATAAAATAAAGGGCAATATCCTCAAGGGTGATGGATTGCCTTTATTAGTGGCCTGCTATCACAGGATTGGCTGTCCCATAGTCTCATATAGAACTGAGATTCTGAGAAGTATCTCCTTTAACTGCTTATTTCTTGACTGTGACCATACTGGTGTGTACATAGCCTACAAGTGCACAACACCTGTATTTAATGTGTTCCATGGACAGTTTGCTGGACCCTGTATACAGCTCATTGTTTTGCTCTGCTACATTCAGAATGTGCAGTATTGGTATCGA
Organism: Ammodytes marinus; assembly: GCF_949987685.1. Classification (NCBI taxonomy): domain Eukaryota; kingdom Metazoa; phylum Chordata; class Actinopteri; order Uranoscopiformes; family Ammodytidae; genus Ammodytes; species Ammodytes marinus. The sequence continues at coordinate 30,212,992 of NC_137233.1, forward strand.
TACACTAGAGGGCAGCTTCACAAAAGCAAACACTACAGCTATGCAGTGCGGCCATTTGTCATGCTCTAGTTGAACATCAGTTCCTCACTTTAAGCAGACATCAGCTGTTCTCTTCATAGGCCTCCTGTAAAACTCTTCATGTGTCTGCGGCTTCATTTACCTTGCAGCCCTCACAGGAGCTCACTCCATAGTGATAACCGGAGGACTTGTCCTGGCACACAAAGCAAGGCTTGTAGACGCGGGGAGGAGGAGGAGGGGAAGGGGAGCTGGGCACCATCTCCTCTGAGCTGGTGCTTTGTGTCTCCACCGCTGCAGAAAGAGATAAAAAAAAAAACAAGAAGAAACATTGAAGGTGTCTCATTGTAACAGAAGATCTGGTTTACATAAGCTAAAGAAAGTCTTTGAAACTATGATGAAAGGCAATACCACAACTGATTAAGAGAGAGAGAGAGAGTGATCAACAAACAACCCCCAACCCCATGCAGGCCATCCGTTAGAGCCAGGAGGCAAGCTCAAAGGCAGACATTTTTAAGAGAAAGGGGAGGGGAGGGGGGGGGGGCACTTCTGATTGACAGGGACTTAAAAGAGACACAATTAGCTGATGGCCAGATGGCCCTGCTGATAAAATGCTGATTGGCAGATGAGATTTGATTGGCTTCTCCATTTACTAGAGAGTGGGGGAGCGGCATACCTCTGTTGACTTTTTGACTGACAGCTGTATTTTTGCATCTGTGTATGTGTGTGTGTGTGTGTGTGTGTGTGTGTGTGTGTGTGTGTGTGTGTGTGTGTGTGTGTGTGTGTGTGTGTGTGTGTGTGTGAGTGTATGTGTGTGTGTGCGTGTCTGTGTTTGTTTGTGTGTGTGTGTGTCTGTGTGTGTGTGTGTGTGTGTCTGGGCGCATGCACGCACACGCACAAGCTCACATTTTTATTTGAAAGGCTGTCCAACCAGCTCAGCCTATATACTTCGAACCCCATGTGAACAAACAGAGGCGGGATGTTTATGAGACTCTGCTGTCTCCCCCTGTCCCTTCTCACTGCCTCGCTAAAGAAAATGGCACACTGTATAACACCATTTGCCGGCCACCGGCAAAGTGGCATTCAACTGCTGCTAATGAAAACGTCCGAGACAAACAAATGTAAAACTGACACAGTGACAAGTACATTCCAGCAGATTAAACCTGTGGCTCCTTACATTCTGACTAAAGCACACACAGTCAAAACAGTGACACGCCTGGCACACATCTGAAGGTGATGACTAAAGAAATACCAGATTCCTCTCCAACATGCCTTTCAACTTTCACCTTCAGTCACCCCAACTTCACCTCCTTTCTCCCCATTCCCACCCCCACCCTTGTTTCCTGGCCCTAAATTCCTCAGTGCAGTCTGGACGGGGTTTAATAGTTGCCCAGGCTCATAAGCGGCCCTATAAAGGTTGTGTCTGGGAAGGGAAGGAGGCCCCTGGCCAGGCTGACGGCCTCTTTATTGGGATCCAGTCACCTTGGGCAGCTATTCACAACAACAGCTCCATCCTTGGATCCCTTCCTAGTAAAAATAAAGAATCTGGGGTCAAAAACCCAAAGTCACAGCCCCTCCTGTCACCTTCAATGGAAAGTGCAGGACTGAACCAAATGTGCCCCCCACCCCACCTCAGCAACCCCAACCTGAACCCGCAGCTTGTCATTAACAAGAGTGGTAAGGTTTCAAAAAACAGAGAGGCAAAGGCACAAAGGAATAATCTAATAAAAACAGAGAGGGAAAAATGAAAAGAAAAAGAAAGGGAACGAGGGAGGTGAGCCCGAGGACAGAAACTTCTCAGTTGCCGAGGGGTTAAATAAAACGCTGACCATTTAACTTTGACCTTGGCCATTACTAACTACATGACCAGCAGCTCCAAAGTTCAAAGATGTCTTCAAATATGACACATTTCATTAATCATGACTGACTTCATCTTAATATGTTCAAACAATAATAATCACATATTTGATATACCGTAGACACAGTGATGTGTTAATATGTAACTATTAAATAGAAGTGTGTATATTCATCACATGAAGAAACACACACCAACTGCACACCATGCCATTCTTTTCTTAGGCTTAAATTGGAACATTTCTGTTCTTTCAAAGTCCCAAGGCGGACTTTAACCATATTAATGTCATATAAACCTTTTACGCAGAAAGGAAATTCAGAACATCTTTCTGTTACAGCGACTACATTATATTACATTAAATAGTGATTCTATTTTCCCAAAATTCCATTTATAGCAAACAGCTGGCAGTTTCTGTTCATCTCACTGTGATGCTTTTAAAATGGAACCACTTTGTGCCGCTCACCTCCTTATTTTCCTTCATATTACATGTATTCAGACTTTTTGAATCATAAATTCTTATTTTTACAAAGCATGTACAAATGAATGTTGGCTCGCTTGTGCAACGGCATAATACAAGAAGTGTGTTTTGAAATAGACACATAACGCTTTGAAACTTCAGGACAATGCCTCAAGGAGCTTATCCACAAAACAATTCTCTTTTTTAACAACTATATTGATTAAAGATGACTTGTTTAGGGTTGTGTTTTCAAGCAATGGTGCTGAACATCCACTAGTTTCAGCTTCTTTTAGTGACCCGTCATTTATGCCTTTTTCACATAGGGACATATAAGAAATAACACACACTTAAAATCTATAATAAACTAGACTTAAACCTGCAGTGTGTAGAATTTTGGGTTTTATTTCCTAGCAAATTTAGTAGAAAGTAATTATAATATCCATAAGTACATTTAATTTAGTGCATAATAGCTGACATTTTTTTTTTAATTATTATTTTTTCCCTTAGAAAGGGTCTCATATACGTATGTCCATATTTCTGTATATTTTGGACCAAGGCCTAGTGCCGCCATCTTGAAAGTGTCATAGTTGGAATGTCATCAGGTGCATTGTTTAAAATTTAGAGTTGTTCTTGTCCTTGAAGGCCACTGTAGCTTCTGTCATTATTCGAAAGGGTTGGGGTTACCCAGGGAGTGTTGCATTCTAGAACTTTGTAGAATTTTCTTGATGATGTCATATTACACACTGCACCTTTATTGAACTGCTGCTGCTGTGGTGCATCCTTTAAAAGCTGACTTTTCAAATGCAATATATTTTGTGACTCCAAAATATACTTCATATGAAAAATGATAAAACTAGAGTCAAGCAGCCCGGTGGTTGGTTTGGTTTGCAGTTAAGTATATTAGTTTTGAATGCTCACAATAAAGAATGAACTACTTAAATGAAAGAATACACACTCAACCATACTTATTTTACAACATAACAGTAATAACTAGAAATGAGAAATGCATTATGAGAAAAGGAAAACAAAAACATTTCAGCATTCCGTTCATCTGCCATGTGACTTAAGGCTCCAAGAATGCACAGAGCCCCTCACTGCCAGCTCCTCACTTGTGTAAATGACTGCTTTTCTTTGTATAATGGTAATGTTCATAGTGAACCTGTATGATTTATATGGTTTTCTGCTTGTTTTCGTTGACTTTCTTCAGACAAGGCTGTAAATAAAAAAGCTGCGCTGCACGAGTGTAGAAGAAGAGCGTATCTTGTTTCACAGAAAGTTTATGAGTAAACAAAGAGCTGCTTGCTAAGCAGGAGGAAGATTCTGTTATGTGTTCAATTTGGGGGGAGGGGGAGGGGGGGGCATTAGAGCACAGGTGGAGGTGGATTTGGGGCGGAGCTGAATGAATGGCACTGTAACTGGATCACTGTTTTCTGTTTATATAGGAACACTGACAATGTAAAAAAAAAAGAGGGAAGAAAATAGCTCCCATTGAAAACAGAGAAGCTGCATCTGGCGCCAGTGCACATAGTGACTGACTCTGTCTGAGGGTGCTGAGAGCGGGAGGGAGAGAGAGAGGAACATGACGTGAGGGAGACAGGGTGAGAGACGGAGGGAGGAGGAGGGAGGAGGGGGGGGCTTCACCTAGGCGTGGAGAAAGAAGGAGAGGAGCCAAGAAGTGTCAGCGGGCTGTCATCGCCCTGAACTGAGCTCAGCCTCAGAGCCTTGGCTTTAGCGAAAAAAAAAATACCTCTCTCTTCTTCACCTGCGGCTCACCCCGCGGCGTGTCACCACATCAATCAGCACACCTCTATTGGACGCAGACCAGACAGGGTGGCTCGAGTGAATCAGCCTCCATCAGATAGCTGGATACATCTCCCGTGTAGGGCTTTCACATGCAACGCAAAGCTATAAATATTAACCTGTCACTGGAACTTGATTTAATATTTGCAGCACAGCTAAGATTTTTTATTTAAATATATATATATATATATATATATATAAAGCTTGCATCATCGTCGCACAATGTTATTCCTTGATAATATACTTCAGTTGATCCGATTGTGTTCCTGTGTCTTTGCCTCCTGCCTCCTCTCCCATTGACTCAGTGTTTGTTGTCAGATCAACACATCCCTGTTTAGACAACAGAAGCCACTCTGAAAGCCAACACCTTCCTTATCAGCTCGGATGCCTGAGAGTCTTGAAGCACAGGAATGAGAATTACAATCCTCAGTAATGCTGTGTCCTTAATGCACTCTGCAGAGATGCAGTTTGTGTAAGAGAAATCCACAGGTAACCATTTTGAACTTACAAGAAATGATTTGATATTAGTGCCATCACTCATCAGTCAAACTGCGACTTTAGAGCTACAGTGCCAAATTGACCTAAGAAAGGTACACTGGACACTGGGTACACTAAGTACAACGTTTCCCCCCCCCCCCCACAATTTGTTCTCAGTTATGGGCAGCTACATCCTTTCATTTGTAGCACTGCATTATGGGAGAATAACCTCCATCAACAACACACTCAAACATCTGTTTTTTTAAGGCTGGGTACTGACTGTCTTGAATAAAATGTACTTACGTCGGTTTTCTAGTGTGAGCAAACTACGTACTAAAAATCTGCTCAGAATGAGTATTGCATAAAGATTTGGGACCTGGCTGAAGCTTCTTCAAACTTGTTATTACTTGTTTTATCTGTTTGAAAGAGAGTATGCATGGGAAATGATTTGCCCATGAAAGAGAACCTGTTGAAAAGCCAGAGCAATGATGATGCTACAGCAGTGATCTGACGCCCATGTTTCATATAATCGGTATTAACGAGTGCATGAGAAATGCAAACAGCCATTGACCCCATGTGACATTGAGCTGCGGTTTCAGCTCTGCAGCCCGGACACCAGCACATGATCAGGGCCAGCTCGTGGTTTGTTTTCCCCTGGTATATTGAAGGTGTTCCGTCCCTCCCGTTGGAGTGGCTGCTTGGTGGACACAGTGTGACATATGGCCTATAGGGCCTGCAGCCTGGCTCAAGCTGCCAACATTGCACATATCATTGAACTAGACTTTGGCCTGGGGGGGGCCTTGCACTGGAGAGGAAGGGTAATGCTAAGAAATGTGGTGAAATTACAAAAAGAGTTTAAAAGTGTCTAAACTGTTGCTGTGATCATTTCTGTTTTGTTTTATGTTTAGAGCCAGTTGGGTGTCTTGGATAATTGCAAAATGTACAGAAGAAAAAGGGCAATTTTGACTGATGTGTTTTCAGTTTAGCAGAGGAATAATCTGAAATAATATAGCAAATTCAGCTTTTACGTAACCTCTCGCCTCACAAAATGTTCGACAGCGTACTGTGGAATGTGCGCGAACATGTGAATATGTGTGTATGTGTGGGCCGCTGCATGAGGCCACGGGCCAGTCGGACTGTGTGTGAGGATCCTCAGTGTGACAACAGTTTGATGAAAGGGGAGAGGGGAGGAAAAACAGAGTAATAATAAATGTTATGTCATTCTTTAACAACTGGCCAAACTGTGTCAATTTCATGTGGAAGAGTTGCTTGTGAAATGAATTCCGACTGCATGACTTGCTCTATTTTTTCTTTCTTTTCTGAAATGCATGTGTCTTGCTTAACATTAACTGTGTTGTTAATTCTCAAGCAGATAAATAGTGAGAGGGGGGAGCTACAACCTCAAATATGCTGAGCGAGTAATTACCATGACAGCAGGGAGGGGGAGATGTGAGTGAAAATCCCTTTTATCAGCTGTTCTAAGTTCAATACCAGCGCCCCCTCCTCCCCGACCCCCCCCCCCCCCGCTCAGCCCCGCAGTAATAACCCCCCCCCCCCCCCCGTCCTCTCCTGCCTTCCTGCCCTGGGAGGAGGAGTCCTTCCTGTCACTGGCAGCGCCTTCTAAAGGAAAGGCTGTGAAAACCAGGCTACTGTCCAGGAGATGGCTCAATAAAAACAGCAGCGCCAAACACTTAAGAAAGGGGGGAACACACACACACACACACACACACACACACACACACACACACACACACACACACACACACACACACACACACACACACACACACACACACACAGACATTTTCACAAGCTCACTTCGAAAAACAGAGATCCTGGACATATCCTCAAACCTGGGGAACCACACCCACAGTTGTTAAAAGTCTGGCAATTTCAGATGCACGAGAGAAGTTTGGGCAGAATAGCATTAAAATAATCTTCAGGGAGTCACAGTTCACTCTCGTTCGAGCGTGACGATTTGTCATTCAAGGCAAGGTTCAAGACAGAGCGCTGGGAAAACAACATTTGTGTAATTTTTTTGTTTTGTTTTGTTTTCCACGGTGCGGGAGCTCAGCTTTGTCTGCAAAGTGTGGGGCGGGGGTGGGTTTACGGGGCAGGTTGTTAAATCTGGGGTTTGTTCCTTTACCATTCATCATCACTCATTCAATATACCCTTTGTTTTTTACAACACCCAATAAACCCAGCTCTCTATTTTTTCCCCCTTTTTTGATATTTTGAATACACAGAGTCAATTCCCAACATACAACAACGGGAGCCAGCATGGCTTTTGGAAAACATTAGGCGACGATGTGGAAAGCTCTGAAATTGTCTTGAAAAAATGTGTCATGAAAATACTTTTTAATTCTGCATATCAGTGATGATGAAAGTTCAGTCTTGCTTTTTAGCTCACTTTTGTTCCAAAAGATTTGATTTTAAAGAGATATATTTCAGCACTATTATATAATAAGAGTTAATGCGATGTGGTAGAGATAAGACCGGGAGCTGTGACGCTGCAATCAGAGACAAGTTGGAACACAACACAACTCAACGAACCTCACCTCACCTCCAAAGAGAAAGAAAGAAAGAAAGAAAGAAAGAAAGAAAGAAAGAAAGAAAGAAAGAAAGAAAGAAAGAAAGAAAGAAAGAAAGAAAGAAAGAAAGAAAGAAAGAAAGAAAGAAAGGAAATCTTGAGATTGGTGGTTTTTTCTGTTTTCTGACTTGCAGGGTAGGTTGTAACTTGAAACCTTGTCTTTTCTGACCACCTAGCCACTCTGCTGTTTGGGTATAGAAAACATATGCTTTGCTTTGGCCTTTGTTCACCCTGTGACTTTCAAATGTTGCCTTATGATCTGGACGTGATCATCCGAATATTTCCATTTAAAAACTATAATAATCAGTGTGAAGAGAATCAGAAGCGCTCTGTAGATGTTTTTTAATGCAAAAAAAAAATACATGTTTGTCAGATCCATTCCTGTCCCCCCGTTTGTCAAAAAAAAACCCATCTGGTTTGATTAAGTCAAAAGAACTACAGCAGCTTCTCAAAACCACTTTTAACACAGGCAACAAATATGTCCCATAAATATTATACTACACTATATCATAACACATCTCCTGATATTGCATTTTTTATTATGCTGGTCTTTTATTTCACTGTGGAAGGGAGGAGTCGATGCAAATCTGTTTCATTGCGACCGCAGGAATCTCTGCTTTCCCAGAAGTCCTCGTGCACTGCCTGAACTTGAATTTCCAGGTTCACCGAGGTGGTTTATAGCCGTCACAGCTTTACATTTTTTTGTCTTCTCACCAATTGCTGGGAGAGAGTGACAGTGTTTGAGATAGACAGCCCACAATCATCCAGGGTCTGTCATTATGACCCAGTGACACAGATCACCCCAATCTATCAAAGACTAAAGGATAGGTGCAGCCCAAAGGATCCCCTCCTCGTCCATGAAATACGATATACAGACACACTCTTAACTTTTTTATCTCATGAAAGCTGTCTTTATCAGCCACTGGCACTACACAGCATCTCCATTGTTTATCACAGTTCAGTGTTCTCCTCTTGTGTGATGATATGACAATCCAGCAGCATTGTTAAAGTAGCTTTGAACAAGCCATTTAAGAGAGAAGAGGGTGCAAGAGAAAAGGGAAGATTATCACTGAATAAAGAGGGGAGCATTTCCCCTCAAGGCCCCGAAAAAAACACCAAGATACAAAGAGTTACTGGGAGGGGGTTAATCCCAAATCCAACTTCATCCCCTCCACTCTCCTTTCAGCCCTCATCTCTTTTAACTGGCCATGCCCCTGCCACACCGCCTAATCTCTTAATTGACCCTTTGTAATTATAATGGAATCATTAAAAGGCCCCTGGTTACACAACACGAGGCGTGTAAGCCGAGCCATGTGTGAGCGAAAAGAATACACACATTCATTGCTGGGAGAGGACACACACGCGCACACACACAAACACACATGCACACGCATGGACACACACACACACACACACACACACACACACACACACACACACACACACACACACACACACACACACACAAACACACAGATACACACAAGTGGAAGGGAAGATCAAGTGTAGAAAGAGGGAATCTTCAAAAGAGGAGAAAACAAATGTCACACAGAGGAGCCCCCCACCCCACCACACACACACACAGTGACAGAGCGAGTGGACAGACTCTGGCATGTCCCAAGCTCTCTTTAATGCCTCCTGACGTTGAAACAAAGGAAGGCAGAGAGGTGCTGAACTGCCTCACATAAAAAAACACAGGAAAAGATGACCCCCCCCCCCCCCACACACACACACACACACACACACACACACACACACACACACACACACACACACACACACACACACACACACACACACACACACACACACACACACACACACACACACACACACACACACACACACACACACACACACACACACACAGCTTGTGTCAAAAAGACACAGTGGCCAAACTGCTCTCAGGAATTTAGAGTCACAGTGTCCAACAGGACATGTTCACTGAAAGCAACACGGAAGAAACAAACTTTTATTCTCTTTCCAGTGTGGGTGGGCGATAGTCTGTGCAGCATTTTAGGGGAAGTGTGGACGTTCTTTAATAAATAAGACCATCAAAATGATTTAAAAATCTAATCACATTGTTACAAGGCTTAAGTTTCTTAGGTCTGATTGAAACTAGTTAAAATGCGAAATCTTGGAATAAATAAGTTACATGATCCTGATTTAAAGAATATATACTTAATAGAGAAATAATAGGCTACCAGGAACTGTAGATTACTGCCACTAAATCAATATTTAAACAGACAAACTAGTTGATGATCAATTCAGAGGGATTTGCAGTCCACCCAGCCCAGCCTCATATTAAAAGGGAGATTGGTTGATGCTGATGTGTTTAATAATTACAAATAAAAGGTATGAATGCCAGAGGTAACACATCTTTGCATGATGTAACTGTCCATTAATGTTATTAATTAATCACACAGAAACACCTCACACTTTTTAGTTCCTCCAGTCCAAGCAGAAAAAAGAAGAAGAAGAACATACAGTATGAACACATCTAATTTCGGGAGGACCTATTTGAACCTGCTAAAAAAGATCCAAACTAAACCCTTAGTTTTACATAAAGAGCAAATGATTAATGAATGTTTGTGGACATTTGTCTGTCAGGCTGGCATCTGGAGAGGCTCCTTAGCGAGCTGAAACAGGCCCTGCTGTGGTGTTTGTCATCCTGACTGCTCATCCATCATCATTAGAGAGCACGCAGGACCTGACAGCGCTTGATGCTCTGGCATCTAAATAATTACCAGAAGATAAATAGGGTTAAGGTGCTCATTTTGGAAAGAAAAAAAAAAACAGTGCTCTCCACTCGGTGACACATAGGAACAGACTTCAGCGAGTCGGCAGCCTTCTAAAGATAGATGGATAGAATCAATGTTTGATTTGCCAAGCCACAAAGCCAAGCATTTAATCCAAGAATCTGAAAGTGGGACTCCTTGACAGTAAGAACAGGTCCTGCTTATTAATTTACCAGTTTTAAATGTTTTTTTTCCCCTCATTTATCTGGTTTTAGCAGTGTTTGTGTGATGTCTCCTGTGCACTCGTGGTTAGCTATCCTAAAACATAATGCAATCTATAGAGCCTTGTCTACTCCTACTGCCTTTTGAGATATTGTCAAAAGATTGTGTCAGGCCTGTTGGAGTTACGAAACAGGGAGTGTGCTTATATATGTCAGGTGATTCAAACTGTATCTTTGAACAATTCAGCTGATTCTCACACTCACTCATCTTTTCCTCTGAGGAGTAGCTGGTAAAAATCTATTTGAATGTCTAGTGACTAAAATTTAAAGGAAAATAAAAATGAAATGAGCTCGTATGATGACTCAAACGATTATTAGTCCAATCATGTCAGTGCTGTTTCTGTGGTGGGTTAATGTCTTCTGGACACGTCGCTGGCTCAGGTCCCCGAATTGTTTAACAGAGCTGTCAATCACGCAAAGTCATTCATAAAGAAAACAAACAGAGCGGTGTATAAATATGCACTCCCCGACTCACTCACTCACTCTCACAAAAGCTCACTAAGCACATAAACAAACAGAAAGCCGGGGCGAGAATGGGTACATAGAATCCAAAGGAATCTGACTCTTCCTGTGGAGAGAGCTCTATGATAACAAAACCAGGACTCTGATAAGAACACACACACACAGACACACAGACACACAGACACACACACACACACACACACACACACACACACACACACACACACACACACACACACACACACACACACACACACACACACACACACACACACACACACACACACACACACACACACACACACACACACACACACACACACACACACAGCTGCTCTCTTTTCCAGTCTAATGGACGGACAGGATGGAAGAGTGTACTCACACTGAATGCTGCCCGTCCCAGCCCAGGCAAAGGGGTCCAGGCCTGAGAAGTAAGGGGTTGCCTTGCCCAGCATGCAGGAGCCTTGTCCGGACACATCAAAGAGGGGTCGCGGGGCCAGCCCCAGAGCCTCCATGCAGTCAAACATGCTCCTCTCGTATCTCAACATAAAGCCCCCTATACAGCTGAAAAGTGATTGTAGAAACCGTGGAGAGAGCTTTCCTATATGGCTGAAAGTAACTCAATGCCCTGCTGGGTCCAGGTGTCCCCTGTCTGTCTGCCTGTCTGTCTGTCTGTCTGTCTCTTGTCCCTGCTGCCACTGGCCCCCTCCTGATTGCCTGTCCTGTGTGTATTCCAAACTCAGTCCTTTAGGATGCACTTCTTCTTCTTCTTCTTCTTCTTCTTCTTCTTCTTCTTCTTCTTCTTCTTCTTCTTCTTCTTCTTCTTTCTCTGGCTCTACTAAACCTCAAACTATACCTCCAACCCTGTCTGATGCCAGATGATCACTTGCCTGCTCTGCCTGCTCTGCCTTGACTCTGTGTAACTGATCTGAGCTCCCCCTCTCACCGGCACTGTGGGCCTCTCGCACTCCACCACAGACTCAGCCAAACTATCTGCATGCTTTCTCAGCACGGAGAAGAAGAAAAAAAGGAGAGGAGGTGGGGTCGAGGGAAAAAGGAGAGGAGGGAGGGATCACAGCGGCCCAGAAGGGGGCGTGTACCTGCTTTCTGATTGGTCAGGGCATCACAAACTTTCTCTCCCCCCCAGGCCTTTCTTCCTCCAAGTTCTTCTCCCTCAGACTTGCCTCTTCATATTTCATATATTCTCCAAAAGGAAAACAAACTCTTCACCTCACTCACTGTACCACCTCCCTCTACTCCTTCTTCTTCCCACTTTCTTTCTTCGTCTTCTGCATAATTCCCCCCTTTTGTCCCACCACACACTAGGGATCACTGCCTCTCTTTCAAACAGTACAGCTCTATAGCAAAAATAAATACATAAATAACAAAGACAACTTCTAACTCACAGTCTGGAGCAACAACGAAAGGTGCAGAGAGAGAGGCAATTTATTGAGGGTGTTGTTTGCTCATTTCCCACCAGATTTCATTTGAAATGGATGCTGTCCTGTTGTTTCTGTACAGAGACAGTACAATGACATTTTATGGAAAATAGAGGTAAAGTTGTGTGCCATTTTCGATTAGATGCTGGTAAAATTTGTATAGTTTAAAAGCAGCTGTCGATTTACAAAAGGATTAAGTCTACTTTGAATAACTTTTTTCTTTATATGCGTGTATGTTGTAGACACATTTCTAACTCTATCATGTTTATCTGGCCTGCTGTGCAGTGTGGCACCTAACTGAAATGAGTCAATGGTAAGCGTACCCGTTGGACAAGGCCTGACTATTTATATTAGAGTCAAATGACATAGTTCTTTCCAGAGAACTTCCTCAGAAAATGAATAGGACGTCAGACCGTTACAGTGTTACAGAAGAGAAGGAAGAAGGACTTTGTTCAAAATAAAGATTTAAAAGCATATTTTTGAAAAAGAAAAAAAAATGTAAACAGTCAGCAGTAAAGTGGAACCTACTCATTTAAAAAAAATTAAAAAATCTTCAATTTGGAATAAAACTGACATACTGTCCAAGTTTAAAAAATCGACCTTGAACGGGACACAATTAATTTTTTTTCTGGTGGAATCCTGACTTTGTTTCAGTCCACACATCATCCTGTTCTTTTCCTTTCTCGACAGTCATCCGTCTCTCCACATCTCTCCATTGTATTGTAAATATTCTTTGTCTCTTTTGATCTTCGCTGTCTCTCTCTCTCTTTTCCATTTGGTCTTGGCATGTGCGCACATTTAATTCAATTCCTTCATTTCACTTGAAGTGGATTCATCTCTCTCCCCCAGAGCTTATTGGATGCTTCAGTCACAGTGAAGTGCGACTCCACTGCAGGGGAACCGCACTGGCCCAGACTCTGCATAGTTTGTGTACGAGACAACTTCACCCTCCTCCCTTTCCTTCCCTCGTTCAAGAGGGATGAACTCTGGAAGAAACCCCCACTGGGGCTTTAACACCCCCCCACCCACCCCCCCCACACACACACACACACACTGACTTCCCAAAGTGTCCTGCCTGTGGCTTTGTATGTTTCATACTGCCCTTGTGTGTGTTACAATTCTCTATTTTCTTTGTTTTCATCCTGTATTTTTTTGTTGGGTGGTTGCGCATGCCTCCAAATCCCCCAAATCTATTTCTCTGTATTTTTTGAATTTTTTTATTTGGAAGATAATGGGCTGCATATGCTGTTTTTTTCCCCCTCCTAACTTTTTGTTATTCCCCTTGCGAGTAGCCTTTCTGTGATCCCCTTCTTGTCTCGGCCCTATAGTGAGTGTGAGAGGGTTTTTTTTTACCTGTCTTTTGGCCGGTCACAGCGAGAAGCCACACACACACACACACTCACACACACACCACAATGACACACTACAGGGAATAGAGCTACACAGTGTCAGCCTGCTGAGCTCTCTCCACACCTTGAGACAATTACCCAAGCACCCTGCCCCCTGTTGCTGCTTTGAGGAAAAGGAGACACACACAAAGACGAGGCACATGTGAAGAAGGAGAAGATAGTTCAGTAGAAGTTTATTTGCCTTCACTTTAAAAAAAAAAAAAAAAAAAAAACATAAACTCACTCAAACTATTTTAGCCAGGCAATTTATTTTCGTCATGTCTTTCACACACACACACACACACACACACACACACACACACACACACACACACACACACACACACACACACACACACACACACACACACACACACACACACACACACACACACACACACACACACACACACACACACACACACACACACACACACACACACGATGATTTGTGTGTGTGTGTGTGATGATTTGTAAGAGGAGCGAGTCACATTACAACTATTCACGATCAGGTTCTTCGAGCTATTCATCCAGTCGTCATGTTTGACACAAACACACAGAGCAGAACAATAGTTTCTCTTTCTCTCTGTCTGTCTGTCTGTCTGTCTGTCTGTCTGTCTGTCTGTCTGTCTGTCTGTCTGTCTGTCTGTCTGTCTCTCCACCAGCTCTGGCCACAGTTATTTGCACCAAGACTCACTGCGGTCATCAGCTGACAGCCAGCGCACAAATATAGTCACAAAATGTGAGGCAAAGGATGGCGGGGCTGCTGCTTTGTGATATTCATGGGTGTTTGGAATGTGCAGCCTACAGAGGAGCCTGGCAGTGGAAACGTGTGTGTCTCCGTGCGTGCATGTGCAGCCAGCATGTGTGTTTATGTGTGTGTTTGGACATGTGGACAATTATGTGTGTATGTGCTTAAACAGAGTGCCTGTGATGAAAGACACAAAGAAAAACACACAAGCCTCGCTCTGTGCGCTCTAGGTTCAAGTTACTAATATCGCACCACACACACACACGCACAGACAAGCGCAGACACACACACGGACAAAACCACACACACACACACACACACACACACACACACACACACACACACACACACACACACACACACACACACACACACACACACACACACACACACACACACACACACATTACAAAGAACAAGATGTGACTAGTACAGAAATTACGAAAGGACATTGTGTTCATTGTGGAAAATACGCTTCTTCTCCTCCCGATCACTACGGTGAGATTTCATAACTAGGAAAATGATTCTTTGTGGAAGAATTGTGATCCTGGCGTCATGAACAAAGACAAAATACAAAGTTCCAAAAAAACTTTTAGAATCATTGACTTGTTCCTGAGAAAAATCCAGAGAAGGATTCATGAAGTGGATACAAAAACTTCAATTTTTATCATAATTTTTTACTGATTCCCTGTTCCCACTTCTATTAGCAAAATAAGAGAGAACTTGCTGTATGACTGAATGCACAGCAGGGTCCTTTTGACGGGGCTAGCCCCTCAGTTCATGTCCAGGGATGGTTTGAGTTTCATCTCATTAGGGAACAAAGTCCAGTCTTCCGCTCACACTGATTAGGACCTGCTTTGAATTAATTTGCAAATCCCACTTAAACTTTTACTGTAATTTTGTCGAATTTTGTTCACATTGGCACTAATGAGAGATAAGTAATTTTCTCTAGCTTGACTTGATGGTGAAGAATAGGCTCATTGTCTTCCCCATTGAAAATAATCAGCACTGAAAAGTCTTATTTGGCTAAGAGCCACGACAAACTATCACTTTACATAAGGGAGTCTACAGAGTTCATAAAATATAGTCATAAATCTAGCTGATGTAATGATGTGTCGAGGATAATGTGGCACATTTCTTGTATTATATGTAAGTGAGCTTACACTTGCTCTGTATATTAAACAGATATTGAAGAGCAACTTAACACTATACACATACACTGTGTGTGCTGTCTGGTGCATTTTCACATCACTATTGAGACGATTCTGAATATATATTCTCACGTCTCTGTATTCACACTTGTGATGTTTTTTCCATTGGGTTGGGCACCATTCCCCGGAAGCAGTTGCAATCTGGTCTGGTGTGGACACTTCCCTGAGAGCTGGCTCTTTTTTGTGCTGGATAGACTCACATCAACATTTGCATGGCTTGGCTTGAATTCATTTTGTGTTATTTTTGCGTCTGAGAGACAGGTTCAATCAATCAATCAATATCCTTTATTTAACCAGGTAAAATTCATTGAGATTAAAATCTCTTTTTCAAGAATGACCTGGCCAAGAAGGCAGCACCATTATAAAATAAGCACAATCAACCACAATTCTCATACACCACATTCAACGTCAGGTAAAGTACAATACAAGATCAGGGACAAGACTATATGAAGATTGAAATGAATACAGTTAAAAATTAAATAAATAAACTGGTGACAGATGAATGAATAAACCTGGCCGTTATCAATGTTTTGGAATATGAAAATGAACTGAAGTGAGCTTAAAAGACGTGGTCAGAAATGCAACAGACCAGAAATGTCCTAACAAAAGAAGTCAGCAAATCAATGTTTTTTTTTCATTTGGTTAAAGTTCGGCCTCACCAGCAGATAAGATGTTAACAAAGAATGCAAAATCAATATCAGGAATAGGTTTTTTGCACCCACTCCCACCTAGGTGTATTTTGACACTCATTCGAAATGTAAACATACAGCAAAACACTTGTGTCATTAATGACCATTAAGGTAACTGAGAAAGCGAGAGTCCAGAGAGGACATCTTAGTTTGTAAGCTGTGGTACTCACAGGTTATTAGAGAGGAATAGATGCTACAAATGCCTTTTGAATAAACGGAGTGAACTTTGAGTACAGGTTGTGCCCCGAGCTAACTGGGTTGCTATCTGTCAGTTCACTAGTGCTAAAACAGTTATTAAGCAAGCGAGCAAGAGTTAATCCTTTTTATGATTACCTTACACACATTTCCATATTCCCTCCAGTCCTTTCACAGAGTATTCACACACACACACACACACACACACACACACACACACACACACACACACACACACACACACACACACACACACACACACACACACACACACACACACACACACACACACACACACACACACACACACACACATTCATACAAAGGCCTTCTTGTCTTACTCCACCACATGCTCAACATATACTGTATAATTACCAAACATAGCTATATGAAGGCAAATAAATACAAAAAGACGAAGTGTGACATTACACAATACCGAAGTTAAGTTACTTTGTAATCTCATTACTACAAGCTTAGGAAATCAAATGTTGTGTGCCCTGGTTTTACAGTTTTTGCCTAATGCTTACACACTAATAGCGGTTGCTAGGCCCAAAGCATCACAACCTCTAACTTTGGTGACCATGCCCTAAACACAAGCACCAACCCCACAAACACAAAATATGCTTTGCACTGTGTTTGAAATTCTCCAAAAAACTTCTTGCAAAACACTACACACCGGTTTTTACATAAGACACATTGTTCAAAAATGAAATCTCCTGCAATCATCGGGAAAACACGGCTATGTAAAATACAAAACACAACCAAATTTGGAAAATCACACAGACTCACACACATGAAATATACAAAATAAAACTAATTGAATACAAATCAGTGTGAGCCTTAGCACTACAAATAGACTTCAGGTGAGCTCAGCTTCTTTGTGAGACAGTACAGTAAGATTTAGGGGAAGAGGACAAGAGAGAGCGGCAGGAGGACAAGGACAAAGAAGGCAACAGGCGGAGACAGGGTCACTATAGTGGACCATGTTATAGATCATGGCCTATCAATATAGGAGCCTGGGCAGAGAGTCCAGTCCAACTACACAATAGCTCCATAATTAGGTCATTTAGACTGGATATCAGGAATATTTTTGCTGTTGGTTCTCAAAGGATGACATTGCATGTGATGTCGATGAGGCAATGTGGCCAGACGCAAACAGGAGGCGGTATCCAAAGGATTCATAATCCACTCACCCCATTCCTTACAACACTTATTTATTTTTATTTTAGTGTAATTGTTTCAGAGTTCATAGTGACACACTGAATTGCTTGTTGAACTGCGATCCTATTCGTTGTGTTTTTTCTTTTGTTGGCCAAAACCATGAAATTGCAATATACACTTTTTTTTCAGAAGCTTTTCTGTATTTTTTAACGTGTCTAATTGAAAATATAGTGGATCTATCTTTCCAAAAAATTCTTCAAGAGGTTGGATACGGCACGCAAGGCGATATTTCCCCCGTTGCTTGGCAAGGGAGGACATTGCCTGTGACGTGGATGAGGTGATGTGGCCAGATGCCAACAGGAGACAGGATCCATAGCCTAAATCTCTTCCAATCATTCCCCTACAACACTATGTTTTGTAGAACATTCTAGTGGTACCATTTCTTGTGTGTCTTTGTCTTTGTGTTTTTTTTTTTTTTTTTTTTACTTTTGCTAAAACCTGAAATGGCAAAATAAAATAAAAAATCTGAAGCGTTTACATTTTGTTTTCATGTGTCTAGATCAACTGTAGTGGATCAATCTTTCACAAAAAAAATCTGTATGAGACTTTTAAAGTCAAAAACCATCCGAAGTACTGAATACAGCTGTGTTTTGCATAAAGCCCATCTGTGTGTTGTTGCTGCTAGGAAAGAGTAATTCAAAGGTGCATGTGTGTATTGTTTTGGTGCTAAAAAACAGTTTTGAAATGGGATTGTTATAGGTTTTGTTTCAAGAGCTTCATTTTGCCGTATAAGTTAGAAGATTATCCTGTGTGTTAAGTTTTGACACATTGGGCCAAAGTCTGCAACAAGTGTGTAAGCAATCGGCAAAAACTGTAACATGTAGGCCTAACTGTTATTGCACTGTTGATTCCACATTACAAACTACTATTTCTTCCCAGTTGGCCTCTACCTAATAAAGATGTAAAGAACCATAGATAAGATGGGCTATGTGGGACTGATTAAGATCATTTGAATGTATACCTTCAGGATTTCTGGGCCTCTTGTCTTGTGATGACCAACCCTTATTGTTATCTAAGGTGACCAACATAATGTGGCTCCTCTTATCTTTCCCTCTCAGTCTGTATATGTATACAATGTCCTAGAGGCAACATGTTAAAGACGTTATGACATTCTGAATGCTACTGGTTTGGTTGTTGAGCCCTGTCTCCAGAAACAAGACTGGAGATAAACAGATAACAGATGCTCACTGAATACATGATCTGTGTGCACACAATGACACACACGCACACACACACACACAGACACACACACACATGCACACACACGCACGCACGCACAGACTTCAACATACATGTGGCAGTCGAATGTGGAGTTCTTCGTTATGTTTAACATAGTGCTACATCCATATGTATACACGTGCGTCTAAACAAAATGTAATATCGTGAAAATGTTGAACTTTGGAATATATTACAGATCTGAAGTACGTACGACCTTTATTGTTTTAATTTGGATGATAAAGCCTTACAGCTCATGAAAATAAAAAATCCAGCATCTCAAAATAATAGAATATAACATTATACCAATCAAAAAAGGGATAATTAATATCTTTTCAGATACCGGATTGTGGATAACCGTGAGCTGTAAACCGCCAGCATCAGAATTAAAACAAAATAAAGGCTCCAAATATTCCACTATAAAATATATATTAATATAATTGCAAAGGTTGCAGTATACAGGCAGTTAAAAAGACATTTCTAGTAACATCCCCACACAACACT
Source organism: Ammodytes marinus (assembly GCF_949987685.1). Classification (NCBI taxonomy): domain Eukaryota; kingdom Metazoa; phylum Chordata; class Actinopteri; order Uranoscopiformes; family Ammodytidae; genus Ammodytes; species Ammodytes marinus. The sequence goes on from NC_137233.1 coordinate 30,232,280, forward strand.
GTCTCTCTTCCTCTTGTTACCCTTCTCCTTTCAATACTGATATATTGAGAACAAACATGCCTTAGACCTGTCTGTAATGATCACTCATTAAGTTGAAATCAATAATTTTCTCTCTTAAAGGAATTTATAGCAAGTCCAACTGTGTTATGTCTAACGTGACTACAGCACTTGCTTTACCGGGAGCCAATAGTGTGGAGTGCAAGGGTTAGAGTCATCATAATCGAAATGCAGTTTCAGTTATACAGCGATGTGGGCCTGTGCTATTTGAGTGGCATCACTTTAACACTACACAAATAAATAAAAGAAAGAATATAGCCTGAAGAAGAAAGTTAAGACATGTTTTAGTAAATGACATCACAGCAAGGAGAAAGTGTCCTCCATACTTCAAATCAACTTCTTTTTCAAAAGACACAGTGTTGTCAGTCTTCTTACAAATTCTTGCAATGACTCTGTCTGCGGTCTCACCCCGGTTTTTCTGTGTGGTGCAATAGCGCCCCCTGTGACACGAAATGCTCTCTGTCCAGACACGGCTGAAATGAGAAACTCTCTCCTCTGCCAAAAGCCCCATCCTTCTCTCTCGCTTTCTGTCCGTTTTAATGACGATTTGAAAGATTAATTTGCTGTGGAAAGTAGCACAATTACACAAGGGACCGTGTCATGTGCGTGCTGCTTTTTCCAGCCTGCCCTCTCTGCCATCCGCCTGCCGGGTTTACCACATGGAAAAAACCTCTCTTCTCTTCCTTTGCCTTCCTTTGCCTCCCTCTCTCTTCTCAATGCATGAGCGAAAAGCCTAATTATTCTAAACCTCAGATTTGCCCTGAAGACCATTACAAAACTGTCTCCACTGTGTTACAGAAAAACCGGACAAGACACGGAGACACCATCTTGTCATGTGCAAGGGCGCGGGATTAGGATTTCTTGCCTAGCCACTGAACCGTGGACCAGTTGAAACCCTCAACCCTATTTTTTTCTTACATCCTAATTCAACTCAATGTGACATCGTAGCTTTGGGTTGAACAAATATGTAGATGTTTAATTGTGATGACATTATTCCAGTTGGGAGCATTGTAGTGTCCTTGTGTATTGATGTGCGTTACAGTAAAGGGAGGAAACCATGTGAACTTAATGTAATGGACTACTGAATTGTACCAAACTGGGAATCTTACAGAGCCAACCACTCTGTAGCGATGTATGACTAATCTCTACAGTTCCTTTGCGTACATTTTGTTGATGAATAATAACAATGTTTTTATTACTCACACAATGCAGCCATCTCTTTGGGAAGGTCTGCCCCAAAGCGACCGAAGAGGTGGCTACTGGCCAGTAGGTCGTAGGGTGAGTGGCTCCTCATGGAGTTGAAGGTGAACGGGTACATGGCACGGGGGAAGCCGGTCATGTGGCGTACATGGTGCTCCCTGTTGGTGGCCATGGTGAAGAGTGCTGCTGGTGACTTGGTCTCTTAACTGCCTGCTTTGTTTCCCTCTCCCTGTGTCGTCTTTGGTCAGGAGACTGTGGTGAGTTGGAAATGGACCGGTGCCATTCAGCCCCTCTCGGCGGCTGCAGGATTCTATGTCGGGCTGCAGGGATTTGAGAGGGACAGTGACCAGTGATGGAGGGAGAGCAGCAGAGAGACACCGAGGGGCCACGCGACCAAGACCGGAGGACCAGGCCCAGACTCTGTTGAAGGCAAAGATGGAAGAGACAGAAGTGAGTTACTGGAACCAAAGTCACAGTGTCTTTACATCCAAAAAACCATGCCTGGAAATGACAAAAAAAAAGCAAACTCTAGACGAAGAAAACAAAAAACAAAGAAGTGGGCCGAAGAAGGCACAGTAGTTAGCGCTGAAGAGAAGAGTTGGCAGAGCAGAGGGGGTGTGTGCAGCACTTTTTCCTCTGCTTTTTGTCAGTCTTCAAAGTAGTGCAATGATTTCAGGCAATGCCATATGATTTCAATCAGCAGAACTGTATTATAAATGGGCCCTCTGTTCGCTCTGCCAGCCTGACTCCAGCCAGCCTGCCCGAGAACAGCCAGCCACAACATGGGTATAATTAACCCTTTGCAACAACAGACACACATAACCTGCTCATTCTCACTGTGTACACCCAACACCCATAACACCCCCCCCCCCCCCCTCCCCAACACACACACACACAGGGTGGCAGCAGACGAGCTAGAGATGACCACAGTGTCCCAGCCTTTTTCTGTCTCCTTGGACTCACGCGGCGGCTCTGTGCGACCTTGTCAATAAGTGAAACGAGGGCAGCACCTCCCCTCTGGGTTTCTCTATGATTTTCTCATCCCCTTCGGTGATTTCATGTGTGGGGTGGAGCTTAACTCTCTGCGGTGGAGCTGTGGTAAATACAGCCCGGCCAAAGAATGTCTTGTTGTTTTGGGCCTGCTTCGGCATGGGAATCAAACAACCCGGGCAGAGTGGGTGAGAGACACACATTGAGAGAATTATGAATTTAGTACACATGTCTTTTTTTTTCTTCTAACTACTACATCCAATGTGCAGATGCAGCAGAAAAAGTGAAGTATATGTAATCAGTATTTTTTTTTAAATAGCATACATTGGGAAAATCTGTCTCTCATTTGTGCTGTGTTACACGGATGAACTCTTGAGTACACAATGTACACGGACAGAATCTTTTCAATTCTGGTGCCACTGCAAAGGGGTCGCACCATTCCACATGTGGAGGTAAATATACTGGCCGGAGATACCTTTACAGGGCAGAGACATTCAAACACACATGGTGACACACAAGCCGTACTTATTCATTTAGCAAGAATTCACTTCACAGCTCCGATCTTAAAGTATCCATTGAGTCAAATGCCTTACTGTGTGTTTCGGTTTCCAGGTGTTCAGATATCTATTCATGACAATATGGCCTCCAACACAAAACAATGGAGATGAATATAAGTGTATTAACGACAAACACAATTCAACATCACAATAGAAGAAAAAAATTGCAACAGCAACATGTGCCTCCAAGAAACAATGACCCTGTTGCTCCACAGGCCTCTACTTTATTATTATTTTTTTTTATGGTGACTATTTTTGTCGTAAAAAAAGTAGTCCTGATTTCAAGTGTTTACAAGCATTGGCCTCTTTTATATCTGGCAGTCATCACTAAACCTGGACAAATACAATCCTGAAACTGGGTGGACAGCTCAGTGCCATTAGAGCTAAATGACTAAATGGGTTCACCATGATGAAAACACATACTTAATGTTGTTATGTTATTTGGAGCACCTAATTAAAAAGCTCCAGTGGTTTCCAAACTTCATGAACCCAGATCCTTTTGTCTGTTGAGATGAACAGTGCTCACAAACATTTATAATAAAGTCACGGCAGAATTTCATATTCTTTTTTATTCTATTGTTAAGTAGTGTTCTTACTCTTGCAAATGAATTACGTGAATGTAAGAATATATATATATATATATATATATATATATATATATATATATATATATATATATACACTGTATATTCTTACATTCACGTAATAAAAAAAATATATATATTATATCAGTGATTCTTGAGAACCGGGACAAAAGGCCGTCTTCCATATGTAACTGCTGTTATCTCCAAAAAAAAAAAATACTTAAAATTGTAGATGTTATTAGGGATTAAGAATAGAATGTCTGGAGCACAATTATCCCCTTAAATTTAATTTAATAATTTTTTATGTCAAATATATGACACTTGTTATCTGCTCACTACGTCCAAAACAGTGTGTCCTCAGCGAAGGTTTCAATCTTTCATATGCAATAAAACCTATTCAAAATGTACTTTTCATCAAAAGCAACACTAAATAATCTCTCATATCAATAAAAACTGTTTTTCTTCAACACATTCATGTTTCATATGGTTTCAAAGTGGGGGGACACTTTTTGTCACCACCGTCAGACAATCCATTAAAATGTAATAAAATCAGCCAAAATAAAGGGAAGCTGTCACTTTGAAGGACATCTTGTCACATTCTACCTCTGCAGAGTACATTAGAGTCAGACAGGCTCTGATAAGTGTTGTAGTTTTAGAATATTTTACATTACAAATCTTGAGTCCTGCCATGATATGTCAACACCGACTTACAATTTCTGAAGAAGTTATTTGAAATGTTTCGATAATTTTATTTTCCTGAAGTAGTTCATACTAGCACCTATCATCAACAGAAAAATGGCTACTAGAAAAACTCTATTTGTTCTGTTTAAGAAACGTTAAATATGTCAACACCGTCAGATATCAAAAACATGTATATTCATATACATTTTGAAAATATTTTTTGTGTGTCTATCAGTTTTGGTGAATATTTGTGATCACTATACATCTCATGGGTCTAGCATAAAATGAGGGAACATTTATTTGTGTTTTTTGGTGTTGACACAAAATAAGGAATGGCAAGCTAAAAAGCCCATTTTGATAAGGAATGGCAAAGTAAAAAGCCCATTTTGATAAAAAGGACAAAAGCTGGGAGGTTGTGTCAAAGCTTTGCTCAGTAGCTTAGTATATGTTGGATACATACATGTAATTTAATTTGCCGAAACATAGGGCTTGTATTTTTTCAACATTGCACCCTGTTTTGTCACACTTCTCAAGAATCACTGATATATATAAGGATATTTTGTACCATAAATAAATTATACATTTTCAAAGAATACACCCAGTAGTCAGATTGTTAGGTGCCACTGTGCTAAAACTCATGCACTGTGCAATACAACAGCAATGCAATTCATTTCCTCCATGAAGATTACTATGTTCGTTTCGGTCGAAACAGTATTACAGAGGTGCTGATTCAATTCAGAGGCTGTACTTTGTAATCTTATCGCATTATACTCATGGGTGTTTCTAATATTTAGATTACCCTAATTGAAATAAATGGGTTGGACAAACTATTAGACTAACCATCAGGCAACTGTGCTAGTAGTATTATTAAAGTAAAATGCTCCTACGTCCTTTTAGTTGTTACAGCAGCCACTTCTACACACACACACACACACACACACACACACACACACGCACACGCACACGCACACACACACACACAGTATATATTACACATTCACACACAAATCCACGAGGTCAGCGCAGTAAGTGTTGTTTTTAAAGTCATATTTCCCATATTGACATTTTTTCTGAAACTGCTTGGCTCTGCTGCGGTTTTTTCTTCACTGCGAGAGCCAGTCGGGGAGAGTCCCTTGCAAACTATTTTTTCCACAAAGAACTTTTGTGTTTTCGACAATCAAAGAATGCCAAACACAGGTTGGACAGAGTCTGGGGCGATTATGAAAGTGATTACATACGTGGAGTGGAATTGTCACATTTTGCGGAAAAACATATGCGTACACATGCCTCTCCTATATAAGCCCGACACAGAAACATACAAGCACAGACATGCAGGCCTCGGCAGAAGTGAACATACACAGATGTTCTGTGACTTTAATCATGTTCATGGGGCGAGCAATCAGTGGAAAACACACGGCGTTCACACATGCTGAAGGGCCATTGAAAGCTGCAATTGACCTTGAAGAATGAAGGAGTCGACGCAGGACGCAGGGTCCTTCCTTCCACAGATGCAGCTCTTTTTTGAGTCGTTCAAGTTGACTCTTTTTAACCAATCAAATTCAAAGACTGAAATCACTCGTATGAAAGCCAGATGTATAAAAGGATTGGGATGGAGAAAACAAAGTGTTGAGAGCTGCAAAAAAAAAAGATGGAAAAAGATAGAGGGAAACAGAGGAAAAGAAAGGGAGGGGGAAGCTCATAGGAGGGAGTTTGGAGCATCTGGCAGGGCCTTGTGTAAGAAGTTGAACAGAGTCCTATTAATTAGAGCCATACTGGAAACTGGATTAATAAGAGAAAGAACGGACTGTGGTAAAAGCAGCATGGGAGGAGGGAGAAATGAAAATAAAAAATGGGCCGAGCGGTCGCAAAAACATACATAAAAATAAAGAAACGGTTTTATTTCCACTAATAAACTATGAAATAATGTGCTCCCAGACCAAAGCATTGGTTTCTTTCTCTCTAATGAGTAACACCCCCACCTCCCCTTTCCATCCCCAAGGGGAATACACCTTGGGCAGGGCAACAAAAGCAGTGCTGTGTCCCCAGGCCTCCAGGCCTCAATGCTGCTTTTATGAGACCTGGCTGGGTCAGGTCAGACTGGGTTACCTGGTCCTGATCCTGTTGACACACAGACGCACACAAATACCCATACAACACACCCACCGCTCATACACAACCGATGATCCCTTTTCCCAGACCATGGATATTAAAAACAGCTTTGGTGTAAAAAAAACGATTGGGGCTTTCCATCCCTTTGTCTTTTTATTTATTTATTTCCAGCAAGCCGCTAAAAGGCTGTCAACTTAGCTCTCACACAGCTTCCATCAAACTGCACTTTTAGAAGCTGCGTCATTGTGTTCGATGCATTGTTGCAACAGTTGTAAACGTCGTTCAGCTGTAAACAGTTGAAATGTCAAAAACAATCTTTTGAACGTGCTTTTAGTGCTTATTAGGAGCATCATCTGGAGCTGGTTATCCCGGGTGTAAATGTGACTGAACTTTATGGTTCCCCCAACCCAAATCAGCTTGAGGTTACAGTTATGGAACCACAAACACACGCGGTGCGCACACACACACACACACACACAAACGGACGCGCGCACACACACACAAACACACACACACCAAAGGTAATGAGTCCGTCCACACTAGACTGGTTCATATCGTATCCGGACTAGTGTTTTATGAGCCCACCTCACCAAATTTGCAACATACGAAGCTGCATGATATAATTTATTTTCGCTCACTTTGACATGTCTAATCCAAACAAACGGCACAATGAGCCCTGTAGGACTCAACATGTTTGGGTAACAATCATCTGTGAAAGGTGACCCCTGGCAATTTTTGTGTTCTGCATGAAAGCAGTAAAAAAAAAGTACCAATAAAAAAAGCAGTATTGTTTAAATTGAATTATAAATATCTGTTGGTACTGAAATGCATGAGCCAAACGCAGATGAATAAATTGCTACCTTTTCATCCTGTTTTGGTCTGCCAACATCTGGTTCTGGAGTGGCACAGACACAGCCATATCCCTGAACTGAATGTGCACCAAATAATGATTTGATCTTTACTCATAAATATTAGCCGTTGATCGGGCTCTATTTTATGATAACAAACATCAACAAAAAATGATTTCAGAACATTGTCTTCCTAACTTTCAATCCCCCCCTCAGTACACACACATACGCCAAGCCATCATTTTAAGTTTCAGCCTCTCTGGAGACAGTTATGGAAAAAACTCAGTTGTCAGGGGATAAAAATAGCGGAGTGCACAGAAGCCTCGACGCACAGAAACATTTTTCTGGTAGAGCCGGCTTACTGCGGACGTATACTGAGCTGGTTTCTTCTCACCTAGAGAGCTCAAATGAGACTCTAAATGAACAGGTTTGCTACAAATATAATAACTGCTCAATCGTTTCCTCTCCTTGCACACAACTTCTGTGACTCTGGTGTGTGTGTTTGTGTACTGTACAAAATAAAAAAGCTTTTATAACAATATGGCATTATGAACAGCTTTTTTAGTGATCCATCAATCTTTGGCTTATTGAGAATTTTTTGGTTTTCTTTTTTTAATTTGCTTTTTTCCCCCCGGTATGTTTTGAAAAAATGTCCTGTTACTGTGGTGATACTGTGGTTTCACTGATATAAGTGACCTTAGAATGGCAGTTAATCTTCAAGTTTTATAGTATAATGATTCCACATTTAGGGCTGAAATGTGCGGTGATAGGAAGTACGTGTCTTTCGTGTTAGTGAATGTACAATGGCCTCAGTTTTAAGTGTTTAAAATACATGGACAAGTATAGGTTGATTAAAAAAAAATATATATATATATGCATGTCTCACTCAAACATGAAAGATTTTCATAATCTTAGAAATGAGGAGAATTAGTCGACATACACATTTTTGTATCACATCATTCTGAGCAATGCCGCGTAAAGTTTCGAAACACTTTTTGTTTTTGTTTGAGTTGTAAAAATCCCCCAGTGATGCCACGCAGGCAGGTTTCTTGCTCTTATGAGTGTAGACATTTCGGAGTGAAATCTCCTTGTAATAAAATATCTCACGTTGTATGGATGGTTCTGTATGAAGGTTCTTTTTTGGTTGTGTCCTTAACTGAATCTGACAGTAGAGGGTGTACTAATAGGTTCAGTAAAACAAGCACTTGTTGATGTAAAGGTGATCAACTCGAATAAATTAAGACAATTTAGGGAGGGCATTGCATTTTTATTTCCGTGGTTACGTGTTTCTGCCTGGTAAGCCAGCAGGTTATCTGGGGCTTTGTTTTACGTCAATTCAACGTATTCTTTTTCAAAGTAGCTTCAAGTAATGTATTTGTGTTCTTTTGTACTTGCGTCATCATGTTCGACTGTGTCCAGGTAGCCAAACATTACATTATGCCACACACCCTCAAGTGATATAGAGGAGGACAAGGTTTCTCTATTTTTGATAAGCATTACCATTCGTAGTATAAGAGACACTGTCTAAGATGAGCCTACCACCTAACCACAACATTCCCAAGTGGAATGCGGTTGTTGCATGTCTCTCTCTCTCTTTCTCTCTATCTCTCTCCCCATATTAACTGTATATCTGACTAGTGTTTGCTATTAGGAACAAAGAAAAAATGACAAAAAAAAATACTGTCATCCGTTCCGTATCAGAAAGCAATGCACTCCTAATACATGGTCACCATTGTGTTTCAATGGGAAAAGGATTATGTTCCCTAATTAGGACTGAGAAACGTCCAGGTACAAAGGAACATGGCAGAAAGCTTACAGAGAGTTAAAAATTTAATTCAAACTGAATTGACTCAAAACTGGAACCAGATTGTGTGACTGTTTGGCTCCTCATCGCACAATGATTTTCTTTATTTTGATTTATCCTGTGGTTGATTAGCCATAAATGTTTATCAGATGGATTGCATGAGGATTTTTTTTCACACACACACACACACACACACACACACACACCCGCCCGCCCGCACGCACACACGCACACACGCACACACGCACACACGCACACACGCACACACACACACACACACACACACACACACACACACACACACACACACACACACACACACACACAAACCTGTGTTGTATTCCAAACTATCAAGTCATCTTCCTGTTTTCAAACTTCCAAACTGTGTGGGTTCAGTCCAGAGAGCCATGTGAGTCAGCTGGAATATAGGCGGATAGTCAATGGTACAGGGCCACAGGCTTTCTCTTTTTAAATGAGGATTTGTTCTGCTTGGTTTGTGTAGTATTGAGCAAATAGTCTGTCTTTTTCAGCCACCTTTGACTTGCTCAACAGAAGAGAGTGAATGATTTGGTTCAGCTTGTGGATGTACAATCTCTGCGCTTTCAAACAGAGTTTCTGTGTGTGAAGAAAACTAAAAGACAGAGTCTGAGTGCATCTAAAAGCTAACCCCCCCCCCTCCCCCCCAAAAAGCCAAATGTAAGGAAAAGCCTGCATTCAGCAGGGAAAATGAGCAGAAAACCATAAAAAAGTCAGAGAATGCAGCCAGGGATGAGCTGTTCTGAACTCACTTGGCTTAAAATGCACATACTGACGCACAGAAACCATTATGGAGGAGAAAAAAAAACACAGGCATCAACACCCACAAACAACATAATTAGATTTCCCAACAAATGGCCTTACTATATTTTATGTGGAACTGACAAAATGTGTTTGGAGGAATATAAATATTGCTTGGCTGTAAACCATCCGTGTCTGACAGCCATCTTATAACCACAAAGTGTGTATCGCCGTGGTAAACACAATATTTTCAATTCATTTACATTCAATGTATTTCAAATGTAGTCAAGTAAACATTGCCTTGATTATGGATACAAATTGTGTTTTCTAGTCTTTTATTTCAATCTTGATTTAAAAAAAATAAAACACTGTTGGTTTGACAAAACAAGAATTTGAAAATGTAGGCTTGAGCTCTGTGAAATACACTCGAAACCACACAATGAATCACTCGATAGGGAAATGATTTGGTACAATGATCGACAATGAAGGCAAATGTTAGTCTGGTCCAAAGTCATACAACCAACCAACAGTATTCACACTACAGTACATACACAGTAGTGCAATCTTACAGAAAAAAGGATCAGAAAGCCACCATGGGCAGCCTCCACCTGACACTTGACTGACTTACAGCTTTTCTCTTGGGCACAAGTTTGTGTCCGTCCGACATACCTGAAATAACAACAGTGTGAATGTTCTTTTAAACAGTGCTAATGGAGCTGATGTCGATGATATAGTGATGTTTCATAAAACACACAATGTTGTCATTATGTGGAGCCAAGCCTGTGTGGCCCCTGAAGGTCTAACAGGTCAGAGCTGGGGTCAGGCCCCGTTGCTCCAGGCTCTGCAGCCAGGCCATGGGTCAGGCCTAATTGAGGCGTTTGGTAGGCAGCTTTTCATTGAGCATTAAAGTGAAAAGTGAGTCCAACTACTGCCACGCACCCCCACCGCCTATGTCTCACACACCGACACACACACAGACACACACACCGACACACACACACACACCGACACACACACACACACACACACACACACACACACACACACACACACACACACACACACACACACACACACACACACGTAACTTCAAAATATGTGCCTTGTAGTTCCTCCACATAGGATCAGAAGTGTTTTTTTAAAAAGGGACTGAATAGCAGAGCCTCCAGACCATGATTAAACACTGTGAAGCTCTTTAGACACATTGAGACATTCAGCCCTGCAATTTGAAAAAGTGCAGAGACAGCAATAATGAATGTTAAGCGACTTCCAAAAAAACTCTTGGAAGCCCATTTGGGCACGTCAAGTCCAACCACAATGGCTCCGACCGAAGTCTCTCAAAATAACTTTGTGGACAATATGTATCTCCCCAGAACAAGAAAACAATTGTGTCTTCAACTCTGAAAAACAAGTAGCGAACGCTCGCCTCTTTGTTTTCGGACAGTTCCAAGTTTCCATTTAAATGTAGCGACCATGAGAACAACCCTGTGCAAAATCAAACTCAGCTGTCATGGACCGGCAAAGAAGACCGAGGTTTTTTTTTTTGCTTTTTTTCCTCATATTGAGGAAGAAAAGAAGAAAGAAGTCAGTGAAACGGAGAGAAAGAGGGAGAAACGGGGAGAGAGAGAGAGAGAGGGAGAGGAGCCAGACTGCCTCCTCAGCCTGAGGGGCTGCCATTCTTGAAAAGTGTAGAGAACAAAGATGAGATTGCAATGCAGTTTGAGAAGGAGTTAGATACAACACACAACCCCCCCACCCCCTCCCCGACCGACACACACACACACACACACACACACACACACACACACACACACACACACACACACACACCGCTTTCAAGAAGTTTCTTCGCCAAATGAAAAAAAACAAAAATAGGACTTAACCAATAGCAGATGGGTCCACTCCTAAATGTTCGATTTTTAAAAGCTGCAAAATCTGACCTGGCATCAGAGTGACAGAGTTCACTCAGTAGCAGAGACTGTGCGGACGTCCACTGACAGAGAAAATGACCAAGTGATGAAAACCAATTCCATCAGAAGAGAAGAAAAAGAGAAGGCGCAGGAGGAGAAAAAGAAGAAGTTATCTTTAGCGAGTCTGTCACTGTTCTCCAGAATGTGGTCCCTAATATACTGTGTATTGCTTACACCCAGCTGTTTATGCCCTGCTTGTAGACTGGTCCACCTATTCCTGAGGACAGGCCTATAAGCATTCCTCCGGACATTAGGGGAAAATTAATCTGGAATAGATCTGTCAAGCGTTTGCCAGAATAGCTCCTTGCATTGGAGTGAATAGCAATAGAGTGGCATGGTGAGGCCGCTCAGCAGTATGGTGTTAGCACCCGGACGAAAGCCCCCTCTGGATAAGCTGGAGGGGGTGCGGGGCACACTTGGCAGATAAATAGCATCTTAATCATGACCATCAATCAAGCAATACATCTGTATTTATAAAGCACGTCACACAAAGGATGCTATTTACAAAATGATACACAGTGAGTGTATAAAAATGGCCTGCATATCAAAATGATGAGGGGGGGGTGGGGGAGTCAGCAAGTTTATTCACACACACACACACACACACACACACACACACACACACACACACACACACACACACAGACAATGCAAAGCAGCAGCAGTAGTGATCAGACACACAGCAGACTGCCTTGTGACATCCGGCGTAACCTATTTCAGTGTTTCCATCCAGCTTATGTAATTGTGTGGATGGAGACCTGTTTACATAACCTTCGGTGGGGGGGGGAGGAGGAGGAGGGGTTACTGAGTGTGTACATACTCAGGTAGACCAGACCTATTCAGCCATTTGTGATGTTGATGGAGTGATCCATCAAGTCTGACAGCCAGTCTGTTGGCTGAGAGCCTGCAGGCAAAAACAGCCACTTGGTCTGCTGCCGGAAAATCTGCGCGAGGCGGTTACCGAGCTCACCTGTATAGCACTCAGGAGTGACCAAGACTGATGACTGCAAACAGTAGGAAAATAGTACGTAGCGTGTTGTCTAAGGAACCTATTTTCCTATGTAGGGGGTTCTTTGGAAAATTTGGGAATTTGGTTCCCTTTGTTTTTAACCCGGCACATCGACCTCCTCTTTTTCTGAGTAAAGGCTTTTTACTCTGAGTTTCAAATCTTCCAGTATTTGCGATTCAGAGTTTAGAAAAGTCAGTGATTAACAAAAAAGATTTGCATCTGTCAGCGAGGCAAACAAAAGGACACACATGCACACACGCACGCACGCACACACACACACACACACACACACACACACACACACACACACACACACACACACACACACACACACACACACACACACACACACACACACACACACACACACACACGTTCATCACTTCACATGGAGCGGCCCCGGAGCACATGCAAGTCCTGATGGGCTTTCATTCCCCTCCTTAGCTGTTTCTGTTGTTCTTTCTCCCTCTCTCCAAATCTCTGTTCTCAATTAAAGCTGTCCTCAGGAAACTCAATCTCTTCACTCGTGCTGTCCCACAAACACACACACACACACACACACACACACACACACACACACACACACACACACACACACACACACACACAGAGAACAGACACACACACACACACACACAAGTAGAGAGAGAGAGAGAGAAAGAGAAAGAGAGGCAAGAGAAACACACATCTCACTCATGCTCTGACATGTCTGTCTGTCTTCTCTTCCCCCCACACCGCCAACAGACTGCAGTTGTAAGTTAAAAAACAAAGATCTTAAAGATAGAAAATACAAATAAAAACTTACCAGAGCTGGTAAGTTGTTACCACGGCACACAGGCTGGCGGCTAGTGAAGGGTAAGTCAGTGGAGGAAGGAGCTGAGAAGGAGTGTAGTAGTTGTGTCAGAAGTCCTTCTCGCAGCGACGATAGAGCTCAGCCTGTTGCATTCCGCCTCCCTCTCCTTTTCCAGTCTCTCTCTCTCTCTCTCTCTGTCTGCCTCTCTCTCTCTCTCTCTTTCACTAACACACACCCTCTCTCCTCCTGAAATCATTGTGTACTTTGATTCACAAACCCTGCCTTTGTCACGTGATCCAACACTTCAAATATACAGCACATTTTTTACCAGCCACAGAATGCCCCAAGGAAGGGAAAACAGGGTCCAGAAAGCTTAGGTTTCAACTTGCTGCCCACCCCTCCCTTCCCCACCCACCCCCTCTGTCTCTTTCTCTCTTTCTTTGTCTCTAATGGTCTCTCTCCCTCCCTCGCTCTCTCTTTACCTCGACTCTTTCTACACCGTGCTGTCAGTCAACACTCTTTTGTTGGATTTCGACTCTGTGAGTGTTTGTTTTGCATTTCCAAATTTGTTCCTCCCCTGCTCAGCGTCCAAAGATAGACCTACACTCACAAACACAGACGGGAGAGTGGTGCATGCACACACACACACACACACACACACACACACACACACACACACACACACACACACACACACGGGAGAGCGGCGCATGCTCTCGCCCTAATGAAACAGTCATTAACTCACAGACATACACAAACACACATGTGGCAGAGGGCTAGCACACCTTCGGGGATATCAGTATCAGCCCTTGGCTTTCGCTCCATGTTTACAATGCCTTGAGTTTGGGCCCGTGGCCAGCTAATGTGGGAGTCCAGGGGCCTGGGGCCAATCAAGGGCCACTCAGAGCTTTATTGTGACTACACATCCCTGATGAGAAAGAAATACACCCTCTCATTATCAGTGTGCTTATGGCTGTGGATAATGGAAACATTAACTGGAAATGCAATGTTCATTGCCATTAAAAATTTAACAAATTGAACAATGCAAATGCAAACAATGAGTCAATCTGTGCAGACTTATCACATGTAAACAAGAAATTAAAACTTGTTTACAATTACGTACATTTCAACTACTATGTGTGTGCACCCTATGAGAGGAGGGTGTATACAATATGTATTATGTAACAAAGCTACAGTGTAGATATCCATCTTATACAGAGCCTGCTATATATGTTAGATGACTTCATTTAAACCTCCAAAATGCAAACTACTATGAGCTGTTTTCCATCTTCCCTAGCACGAGAAGTACAAAGGGCCATTCTCCTCGCAGTTTCCGTACCTTTAAATCAGTTCAAGTGAACTCTCTCCTCCTCCTACAGGATTTTCCTAAGCAAATCAACCCAGCGGTTTTCTGGTAAGGAAGCATTTAATAGAGATACATTTGATCCGTGATGAGATCAAACCTGGCCCGGCAGGCCCTGAGGGGCAGAGCTACCTGCCTCTTCATGTCAGAGATAAAACTGTCTGCTACTGTCTGACTGACTGACTGGCCCCAGTTGCAGGTTAGCCACCACAGGCCCATCCGCGGCTGTAACAGTCAGAGCGAGTCCTTCCAGAACTCTGTCTTGCATTAACCATGTCTTGTTAAAATTATATTTATGTACTTTATGTACTATAGTAGATGATTCATACCGTCTGTCCTAAAACTGCAGTGAACATTGCATTGCATTATTGTTGAGTAAGTCTATTCAATACAAACAGCCTGCGTAGTTAATTGTATTTAAAGGCCTACTTCACCAGTTTGAATATGAAGGTGTATTGAATTCTGAGATCCTATGTAGTATAAATGTGCGAAAAAAAATTGAAATCGGTTCATCCTAGCCTGAGAAAAGGCAGAAAGAGTGTTTTTTTTAACCCTATATTTCTCCTTCTCGTGACATCACAGAAAGAGAAATATAGGGTTAAAAAAAAACTTACTTTGTAAATATTATTGTGATGTCTTTTACTGTGACATCACAGTAATATTTACAAAGTACGTTTTTTTTTAACCCTATATTTCTCTTTCTGTGATGTCACGAGAAAGAGAAATATAGGGTTTAAAAAAACCACTCTTTCTGCCTTTTCTCAGGCTAGGATGAACCGATTTTAATTTTTTTTGCACATTTATACTACATAGGATCTCAGAATTCAATACACCTTCATATTCAAACCGGTGAAGTAGGCCTTTAAGTATGATCGATTTTTAGAAATGTAGAATTAAACAAGCAGGGCGCTTCCACATATTGATACATTCAATTTGAATTGAACCGAACTATGGAAAGGCCTTTTAAATGTTTGTTTGTTTTGCCCTTTTTCTAGTCAAAATACTTGTTGTGGAAAAAGTATCTACTCTCGAAAATTGAAATAGTTTCCCAAACTAAGGACACCCAGTATATATACACCGACAAAGGCAAATTATATCTTTTTAAGACAATATTGCTGGGCTAAAGAGACTCTTACTCAAACTCTGTGGTATACCCAAGATGAATCCTACTTGGGAAATGAGGTCTTATATGCATATTTTCATAGTTTTTTTCATAAAATCTTCAAAACCTCTGAGCTATAAAACTTCTATATCCAACACATTGAACCATTAACAATTATGTGACATCATGGAAACAACAGATACTGTATAAGCCACATGATTAGGGAGGAATGGATAAGCAAATATGTAAATATTTTCTGCAGTGATTTGATATGTGTTTTCCATAGTAGATTGGAAAAATATTATTATTGCCTACATCAGCACCTTTATTTTGAAATGTCAAGGAAATGGAGCATTTGTCACCTCAACTGATAACACTACTGTAACAAAACCATGTTAACATAAACACAGGATTGAATGATGTCTAACTTGGATCACATTTTTGGATCCCTTCAGTCACAATATCTACATGTCAATATGTATGTTGGGGCCGTGCAGTCACAGGTCCACTCCTTGGGTGTCAGCCATAAGGTGAAAGGTTAGTCCTGTTTGTGTTTCTGTGTCAGTGAAATGCGCCAAGAGGAGGGGGGCGTCTAACGTCTGGCTGAGTGTGAAAGAAGCATTTGTGTATTTATGACTGTAAATCTATGAGGCACTAATAAGCACATGCTCCCACATGTTGATACATGCACCCCCCCCCCACACACACACACAAATACACAAACACACACAAACACACACACACACACACACACACACACATACACACACACACACACACACACACACACACACACACACACACACCGTCCGTCAGTCTTTTTCTCTTGTTTGGTGTCATTGAGTATGAATTCAGGCTGACTCAGACAGATGATTAGGACCAAGAGTTAGGTTGTGATGAGACCTGCAGATAGGATATCAGAGGCCTCTGATGAAGACAGCCTGTAGATGCACGGGCAGAAGGGGGAAAGAACAAGAAACAAAGGAGGAAAAACTGAAGAGGAAAAATATATAGAAGGGGCGCTTAAAAACTTTCTGCAGAGCTTGAAATGGGGCCCTTTTTGGCAGCAGGCAGCGGAGAAACCGCAGAGTGGTGCGACTCTGGAGTTGCCGGGTGGAGGGAGGCGGGCGCAGAGAACGAGGGAGCAGGAGAGGAGGAGGAGGGAGAAGAAAAGAAAGGGTGAAGGAGGAGGAGGGTGCAGACGGCAGGTTTTAATCAGCAACAGGCTGTTGGTAATGAGATCACTATCCCCACTGCACTGAGATTGATGTCATGTGAAGCTCTGTGGCGCACGGAGAGGCATGCCGAGGATGACAGGCATGCATGACAAGCTCGCTAGCTGACCGGGGCACACACAAACATACAAGCGTACATATGAGGGAGGGCAGAGACAGTGTAACACTCATGTTAAGGCTGGCAAATGGCCACAAACCAATAAATAGCAGCACAAAGAGAGGAAAAAACAGCACACACACAAGACACAAAGAACCTTTAAGGCACCACGACTCCCTGCTGTTCATTTTCTTCAAGCAAGAAAAAAAAAGAGCTGACACAAATATAATCACACCCACACCATACGCCATAAACACGTTTCGGGTCCCAGGGCTCCTTTATGTCTTTTTATGTCTCTCAAAGCAGCTAAACAT
The DNA here is from genome assembly GCF_949987685.1 of Ammodytes marinus. NCBI lineage: Eukaryota > Metazoa > Chordata > Actinopteri > Uranoscopiformes > Ammodytidae > Ammodytes > Ammodytes marinus. The sequence continues at coordinate 30,249,770 of NC_137233.1, forward strand.
GCACACAAAGAACATACTGTACCAGTGGTGAACGTTGGCTAGACATGCAGGCAAAAAAGAAAAAGAAAGAAAAGAGGGAGGAAAGGAGGAGAGAAAACAAGGACTGGGGAGGGGGGAGAAAGGGAAAAGAGTGACACTCTGGGTAGCAGTTGTCAGTTTGGTGATATTAAGTTTAACACACAAACTGAGAGAGGAGGGAGTTTTTCTGTCAAACACGGGAACAAATCTGGGAGAACCATAGTGCGTTCACACGGATACAAAACATTTGCTGTAGCATAAAGAATTACATTTAAAGTGCCAAAGCAAATTTGCATATTTTTGTGTCGTTGGCAGCGAATGGTGTTTGCGGCTGAGGGTAGAAAGAAAGACAGGAAAGAAAAAAAGAAAAGGGGGATTGAGGGGGAGAGGGGGGAGAGGGGGGGCGTACATGTGCGTCCAATGAACGGCGAATAGTTTTTCCTATATAAATGCTCCCCAAAATTCAACCATGATGTCACCATGAACCTGTTGTGAACCCAACTCTGTCAACTAGCATTACCTTCTCGCTCCCTCCCTGTTCCCTTTACTTCTCTGCATCTCCATCTCCTTCCACTCTGTCCACGTCTTGTTTGTGAGCTTCCATTCTTTATCTTTCGCCATACTGTGTTGTCTGGCAGCATTTTTCTTTTCAACACAAAAACTTCTCACAGCCATTTTTGGAAAGTCTCTGGTATAACAAGGACAGTTTTTAATCAGAACAAGCTGGCATATTTTGGCCAAGACCTGCACTTATGGTAATTAAATCAGAAAGAGAGGGGGGAAAAGAGATGGGGGGGGGAGAAAAAGGGGCACACGGAGGGTAGTAGAGTGTGAGACGGGGAAATAAGAAAAACAGAGGGAGGAAAAAGGAGACAGTGGGCGGATGGGAGGGTGAGGTAGGGGTTGAGTGGTTGAAGGAGTTTGATCCACATGTGGGAATGATTGTCTAATTACAGCAGATATGTATAAGTGTTACTGCCTGGAGGACAGATGGTGATTGGAGGGCGCAGCTTTACCAAACTGAAATGATTGGACAAAGGGTGAAATGGAGACGGGTAATTGGAGGAGGAGGAGATGGAGGAGGAGAGTAAGATGGAGAGAGAAGTGTCATGGTGTCTCCTGCATCATCATCGCTAAATCTTCTTCCTCTTCCACCTCAGGCACAACAGCCCTTCTTCCAGTGGAGCTGAAGTCCTCGAAAGTGATTGGTTCACAAAACAAGCTCCTCCTCCCCACCTCTGAACAAATAACCACACTCATCCTGTCGGTATGGTACATCTTAAACTATGGCTAGCAGCTGGTTACCTAGGGCAAGGGCTGGAAACAGGGGGAAGGCAGCTAGCCTGTCTAAATGCCAAATCTGCCAATCACGGCCTCCAAAGCTCACCAGTTGTAGGGTGTATTGTATTGTCCAACAGTTTAGCATGAATAATCATATCATGTAAACATGTAATACTTGCTTTATAATACGCTATAAGGTGATCATGAACTGATATAAGTGTTTATTCATGTTATTCTACATGTTTAACTCCTTCTGTAGACATACTTCTGTTGTAAAAACAGATAATGAATGAAAATGTTGTAATAACAATACATGTCTTAATAGGAGAAAATTGTTGACAGATTCTGTACATCGACAAATACAAATGTCCTTTAATATGAGTACAACTACATTATACAATGTTATGAACCATAAACTTATATAAAACAACAGTTTTTGAACACAGAAAATAATGTTTCAGTGAGTGAGCTTTGGAGGTGCTGCTAAAGTGGATTTTGTAACTCTAGGAACGAGCCAGGCTAGCTGTGCCCACATTTTAAGCTATGCTATAGGCCAAGCAAAGTATCTGCTTGCTCCGGCTACATATTTTGTGACCAGACATCAAACTCTGCAAGGAAGATGAACTATTTTAATTCACAAATTGTGGAATCTTTCTGTCCTTAAATATCAAGTTTCCATTTAAAGCAGTGACATTTCATTGCATCGCATGACAACTGAACACTGCCCACAGTAGGCTATACCAGGTTGATTAATTCTCTAACTCCCTGTGATGATCTACAGATTCAGGCTGCTGCCAAGAACAATGCCTAACTTCCTTGATTTGCACAATAAATAGTTTATCATCAATCTAATTGTTGGAAAAGGAGCGAAGCGTAAAAAAGCATAAAAATGCTATATACCCAATAACCCATGTTGAACGCGGTTAAAAAATGTAACTCCATGCAGAGAACCTATGATATAGTATCTATTTATCGATGAATGATGACCATCTGAGCACAAATACTTTTTAATACCTAAATGTACATAAAGACAGAAGATTTCTTAATTTTTTCACCAGTCAAAACTTTAGACTCTCTGTCTACACTCTCCTCACTGTACTAACACAAAAGTAAATAAACTAAACTGCTATAGCCGGGATGGAGTGGTCCCCCTGAGGATAACCTGGCACCTCTTCACAAGAGGCCTCCTGTCAACAGATCTCAGCAGATCTTGGCTGCCTGCTGTGATATCTGTCTGCCTGTCAGGAAAATGTAAATGCCCTCTGGAGGGTAAACAGTGGCAGCCATCAGAGCCATAAGTTGTCCCTGCTATCACAACGTACCAAACTGACTTGTTCCTGTTTATCGGGACACTAAAACATATATACACTCTTGCTTTCTGAATGTTATTTAGTCCTCCTGACGTACAGGCCTTCATGCAGCCAGCCAACAGCCAACCATATTTCAAAGCAGATTGTTGATGTGTTTGTTTTATCCATTTCATTGTGACCAGCTGTTCCCCACATTCCCATCAAATATTCCCCCAGGCACCAGGGAAGTGAAATACTTCTGTGAGCGTGTGCTGTGCTCCAGCTCAAAGCACTATTGTGCAAGGGGAAATGCGTTGAATAAAAAAACATTTTAATCGAAATTAAACAACAAAATTGGCAGAAGTTGTATTTATTTGTTTGCCAGTGTTGATGCATAGCTGCATAACAACACAAATCATTGCAGTATTTGTATTAATTGGACATTCTGTGTCTATTAGTGATCACAGATTGAAAATGACCTGTATGCTCACGTATACATGACATTCAGACAATGACATCTTCTAAAACATTATTTTTTATTTTATAGCATCACACGTTGAGCTCTGTTATATAGTCATTTTAACATTTCATCTCACATGTTGGGAACATTTTACTCCTCATTAAGGATAAATAAAATCTTATTTGGATTATGTTATGGGTCAAATTGATTCACAAGGTTTATCCATTCAAATGAGTCACACAAACATAGCTACCAGCACCTTTTGACTGCACACAGTACACAGGCTTTTCCTATTTTCTATGAGTCACACGGATGTCTTTCATGTCACACAAATCATCCTTTATATTATGTGAAAAGATTATTGTTGGTGCGAACAACTGACACTATTTCTGTATTTCCACCAGCTAATGTAGTGGTAGGCCAACAATGTATTCATGAAGCTCTACTGACTTTCATCCCTGTTGAAATACAAGGTTTCCCTGTGAACTGAACATGTGGACTGCTCAAAAGATGACTTGATGAATTAGAAATAGAAACTCAAAGAAGAGAAAGATGAAAGGGCGACATCCTCGCTTCGGGGTCCCTCAGGACTAGAAGAAGAAGACCCCCTTATACCTCCAGGGGAGTCAACACTGGCTCTGCCTCTAACCGGACAAACATATCTAGCATATCATAATTGTAGCCCATAGCTACAAGGGCAAGGCCCTACTGCAAAACCTCAACTATAAACATCAACTGGCTGGTACAACTAATTTGCCACTGCCAACCTCACCCACAGAGTCACTTTTTCCTACACTACCCATCGAGTTCTCTGCCTCCGGTCTCCCTGCTAACCGCTCTTTTTTAAAGTTTTTTTTTCTATAGCCTACTTTTCATAATACAGGCTCTGTTTCTGTCTAGAGGCTGGTGTAGACAGGGTAATGCCTGGTACTGAGAAAACGTATGTTATGAAGTATCTGTCCTTCAAATTATTATTCCATTTTGCCATGGTTTAAACTCACCCTCCTCGTAGCAGGATGAGGGTATATAACAAACCCCCATCATCCATGATAGTTCTCATCACCATGGTAACCGTCAAAATGGAAAAAGCTGGGGCCTGTCGAGATGTTTCTGCATTCAAGCTGGCAAGGGACAAATAAAGAGAAGGCTCAAAGTCACTATTCAAAGTAAATGGGAACATATATTATTCTTGGCATACACTGTGTCACTCCATGTGTATTTACCTGTCCCTGCCCCATTCTAAGTCTGATACATATGGCTGTTGGGGATTTGGCTTTAGGATCTAAATCTGGACTCATGTATATCCTGCTTCCGCACTGATTTTAAGAACAGAAAAGACAAAAAACTGCACAGAGCAGGGTTTGCCCCTTCAAATATAAAGCTGTTGGTATGAGTAGTATAGGGGAGAGTGGCCTAAGTTGTGTCGGTGGGGAAGTTGTGGCACCCCTTGTTTCTAGAAAACCATAGAAGAAATTGGAAATGAGAGCACATATTTAAGAAGAGCCATCCATTTGACTCATCCTGTAAAGAAGGGAGAAACATGGAAGATATAAGCACATTTAAGCTCAAAAAACTGTTTTTTTGCCGTTCAAAGTAAAATTTCCATGATCAAGGTTTGTTACGTTACACGTTTTGAGTTTTCTATTAGGCATTTTAGAGCCCCCTGTAGGCTATAACTAGAATGCAGTCTTTTGTAGTTAATTCTCATGTGTTCATTCTCATTGGCTGATATAAGTCACATTTTGTTAGTCACGTGATCGGTCATTATTTCGGCAGCCATTTTGATCTGTCATTTGAGCCATTGATCCACACGGTGTAACATCTCTTTTGTCATCTCACGTCATCCATCCGTGTAAGCCTTGGAGAAGCTTTGTTTGTGAGTAACTTGATTCATACATGTCTTATATAATTGTTTATGTTAATATTTCATTGTATTTCATAACTTTATAAGTACATTTTATAACCAATTTGCATATTGGTTCATTTTCAGTTTCAAACTTCTAAACCTGCTACAAACAACTTGTTCAACAACCTTCAATAAATGGACATACAAGTGCATGTCGACAACATCCTTATCGGTCCTTCATTATTGATCCTGTCTTCAAGTTTCGTGGGAAAAGTGTTTAGCTGTCTGGTGATGTGTGCATCACTACGCGCTCAGGTGCCAGAATAAGGTTTTTTGATTATGGTGTCTGAACAATTATAGACACGTTTGAAAACATGTTTTAGTGCTTTAGTATGCTACACTTTGTGTCTATATAGTTAGCACGATGTCAGCCCTAAACTGCTGCATCATGCTTATTATCCAAAATTCTGGGGTTGGGGTGATTTGTGCCAGAGGGCCTGGGGTGAGTTATAAGTAAGTAAAATGTATTAATAAAAGCACATTTAGAAGAGTTTGCACTGTCCAAAGTGCTGAACATAGTGCAATCAGTAGGTAAAAAATTAAGGCAAAATAACAATTACAAAAATAAAAGACATAAAGCCCAGACATCCACATATAAACAAAGATAGTAGTGCAGAGGTAAGATAGTTAATGCGGAGGAAAAACCAGGGAGTACAGATGGGTTTTGAGCCTTGATTTAAAGGCAGAAATGGAGAGGGAATCGCATATGCCAGGTGGCAGTTGGTTCTACAAGGGCAGAGCAGCTAGAAGGCGGCTGCATATATGAAAAAAAAACACCTAACCCTAAAAAAATTCTAACAAAAGGTTTCTCAGCTGTTTTTTTGTAGTATTAGGTGTCCTTAATAACATACTAAAAGTTTACCAAAATTTGACCACTAGAAAGGGGTAATTTTCAATATGGCGTCCAAGATGGGCAGGAAGAGGTAAGGTAATACACAATACATCCTCTATAGATGTTTTTGAGTATAAAAGTGGAATTATACTAAACCCAACAAACTAAATTCACAATTATCAGCAATTCAGAAGATGTTGGAAGATAATATTGACCTTTGATATTGCTTTTGGCTAAAGGGCCATCGCCAATTTTTGCCACTGGTGCCATAGGAAAAATGGCCGCCGACGGTCGTTATTTTACATGTAGCTTGGGTTCTAGACCACCTAGGATCATGGTTCTGGTGGCTAATCCTACATTTTCAAGGATGAGGAAGACAGTGGCGCTATTTAAAACATGCTGGAAACTACTTAAGTACATATACCTGGCATTCGGGGAACAGAATTAAGGCAAAACCATTGAATATTAGCGGAATTTTACATATTGTCCAGTACCAGGCAAGGTAAATTGCCAGCAGTAACTTGTACTCACATAAAGTTGTATGAAACACCCTAAATACATTTGCATAAACATCAATTGAAAATAAAAAATGTACCTTCCTCATTCCTTTTACAGGAATGAGAAATGCAGAGGTACTATTGACAACATGCTACTAAAATGCAAATAACATATATCTGGCATTCAGGGAATTCAATAACTACACAATAATTAAAACATTTATAATTATTTCAGAAAAAACAGCCCACAACAGTGGCAGAGGGCATTGCACAGTCCACTGCACCCTTTTGCATCCACAGTCGAGGAGTTCACAACAGGCCTGGATTGATCCTGGTAGTGCGGCCCAGTGAACTTCCCATCCACCTGTGGCCTTCCACTTCCATCCCCATTCACCTGGTGACATGAGTTGAGGGACTGCAAGCATCATCTGTCCCAAGCATTGGCAAGCTTGGTAGGCACTGGCAGCCCCCTTCTGTGTTGCATCAGCGCTGCTTTTGTTGGGGGGGGTCCCTTACTGGTTGTACCTTTCCGGGTGAAGAGCTGCTTGTGCGCCTGATTAACTGATTCCTGGCTACTAGTGCAGTCATAAAGCAATAACATAAATCACTCTAAAGGCTCCATCCAGTTGTCTATGGAGTAAGCCAAGATACAGAAGGGTCTCTTGATGTCATCAAAGCTCCTCCATGTATCCCATGCTGTCTTAGTCCCTGCCACCAAAAGATGACGGTGTCACAACCAGTGAATGCTTTGAACACTGGTAAGGCCACACATTGAAGTGCCCTCACCATCTCATGAGCTTCTAAATACCCAGAACACAGAACTGATTTATGTTAAGGGATTTGGCTGCTGTCACTGCCAGTAATGGCACATCTGTGTCAACTGTGCGTATTGACACCTTAGTATACCCTTCCTTCACATCATCTCCCAGGTGCAGTAGGGTGTTTTTTAGTGTTGAGGTCTGTCACACCAGTTGCAAGGAAGTTAACAGTTCAGTGCAAAACTTTGGCCAGTTTTCAAGAATGGAACAGGATGGCTCATCACATTTTCTAACTCCCTTCCCTCTCTTGCTAGCATTGCTGAAGGGTTGAGGCAATAATCTGCTTGTGGGCCTAGTCAATGGCATTGGCTGAGAAGAAGAGATCTAACATAGTTCATCAACTATTTCCAGCTGCAGGGTGATGGATCAGAAGTGAAACTTGGGACATGATGCAACTCTTTCAGTGCACCTGTCTAGGGATGTTTGATTGTTTCCCTCCTCCAGGTCATTGATGTGTCAGAGTAGTTCTTCTGCAGGAGAAGATATAGGAGGCTGGCTGTGACCTGATGAGCATGTCAGGTACGTGTCACTTTGGAGGCTTTCAGAAAGGGATCTATTGTCCCAGCAGTAGCAACTCCAGCTTGTACATGTGCTTCTGTCCCCTCGCCATCCTCAAAGAGGGCACCAATTACCTTTAGTGCTGATATCTCAATGTCAAATCCCGCAAACATCACAATTAAGTGATCTTCACCTTGAATTACTGGCAAGCTCCACATTTACAAGTTCTGTGGAGATGTCTAGCACCCGATCATAAGAAATGCACACAGTACCAGGTCAAAAAGGATGTCCACAAGGGCTCATTTACGGGTCTTCGTATTGGATCATGATGCCCAGGTATATGGGCTATGGTGTCTCCTGGTCTTGGCTGTGCCTGATGGAAGACCAACATGTGTTGGAAATCTCCCTCTGGTGTACCAAACTGTTGTACATGATAGGGTGAGAGGGTGAGGGGCTGGTTGAGGCATAAACATAGAGCTGTTTTGGGCTGTGATGTTTGTGCCATACAACACCATGGAAACTAGTGTTGAGAGTGAAACTGGCTCCTCCTCCTCCTCCTCCCCATTGTCAGCATCATGCTCACATACTTTCCCCAATCCTCATTGCATGAGGGCAACATCACAACCTTGCTTGTGAGCATCCATGTCTGGGATGTAACTCAGTATTATATTTTTCAAGGAGTGGACAGGCCCCTTCACATGCATTTCTAGTTATTCCAGCATGGTACTGTACAGATTCACCAGGTTGATTACCCTGCACATTGGTGCTACAGGGGATTCTCAATGCATAGGAGACAAGTGCAGCGAATGCAATGTCATGGTTAACATTGTCTATGTTATATTTTGTGCTTTCTTGGATCTCACTCTATTGTACACAGAGAGAAGACACCGAGTTTGGTACTTGGCCTCTCGGCAAAGAGGTCTACAAAGTTTGTTGAGTAGGGTTTTTTTCCAAAGCAAAATTAGATGAACATTTCGGCATAGAATGTGTGTCTTCCTGACACAGAACACATTTTTTCCAGGTTATTGGCAAGGCACTCTGATCTTTCTTGCTCATTAGGATCCACCACTTTGAAGAGTTTGGCCATGGTCCCTCAATGCACTATGCTACATGAGGACAATGTAAACTAGTTCTAGCACCACCACTAGTTCTAGCACCACCACTCCACCATATGCAGAACCAGAAAAGTATGACAGATGTCACTATAGTCACATGGGAGAGCAGAGGTAACTGCATCAGGCAAGTCCATTCCTGTTTGGGGTGTTATATATAACTTTATGTGAGTAAAGGTTTCTGCTTGAAACTTACCTTGCCTAGTACTTACTTTGTGGTTACAGTTTATACCACTAAGCTCTTTAGGAACCTAGAGCAGTTTACTCAGAGTGGGTTACATGGTTACAATAGCAATTACACCGCTCAAACAGGCAAAAACTATGTATTGGTCAGGCTCTTGAATAGATATATACATGTTAACATAAGAGGTCTACACACACAACTCATGGAATAATTCTGTAATTCAGGAAAATATGTAATATTCCGCTAATATTCAATGGTTTTACTATAATTTTGCTCCCTGAATGCCAGGTATATTTACTTTAGTAGTTTCCAGCATGTTTTAAATAGTGCCACTGTCTTCCTCATCCTTGAAAATGTAGGATTAGCCACCAGAACCAAGATCCTAGGTGGTCTAGAAACTAAGCTACATGTAAAATAACGACCGTCGGCGGCGATGGCCTTTTAGCCAACAATTTTACTTGGGGCATGCTCTAACAGTGTGCCAAAGCTCATGTGTGTATCATCAAAACCACAATTCCTTCATATATTGCACCTATCTGCTGGACTTAAAGGAGTAATGGTCACTTTAAGGACCTGACGGCGGCCATTTTGAAAATGGGGCCTTTCTTGGCATCAAACTTTGGTAAACTTTTAGGATGTTTTTAAGTACATCTGATACTACTGTAATCCACTGAAAAACCTTTTGTTAGAATTTTTTTGGGGTCAAGTCATATCTGCAGCTGACTATAGTGCAAAGTAAATTTCTGAGAGTTGTGCCAGTGGCATGGCTGTATACGCTGGTCACCAAAAGAAAGTGATTGTCTACAGTAGCTCAGAAGAGACTGACATCTCCATTACACTTAACGACACCACTGATGAGAGTTCAGATGGCCAGAAAAATTATGATGGTGACTTTGTCATTGTGAGCTTTGCAGGTAAAAATATTAGATCTGCTAGGCCTTGTTGAAGAAAATTGTCCTTCAATCTTTGTAAAATATTTACTTTATTTACTTTAAATAAACCTTAAATAAGTGATTGTCTAATGGATTTGTCTTGCATTACAGTTCATGAGATATATATCAATGGCACAATTTACCCTATGGTATTCTCTCTTGTGGCACAACTTACACCACAGAGGGGGCAAGTTGTGCCACAAGACAACTTTTTTTCCGAAAGCTAAATTTCTTAAACAGTTGATTTCAGATCCAAAGTTATTGTTGCCAGGGATGCACAACACCCTGAAATATATGTACATATTTGAGTTGGAGACTTTACTGTCAAGGCCTCACTTTAAAATCACTTTGAGTAAAAAGTGGCACAACTCAGGCCACTCTCCCCTATAGTGTAAAACTCTCCACGTAAACAAAGTGAAATCAGTGAGGAAAGTCCTGCTGACATTACATTCCCTCCTGATACATATTAGATTCAATGTAACTGTCAATATAGAATGTGTCATGGAGAAGCTGTGAGTGTGATGGATGCCTCAGGGAGAGCTGCACTCATTCCCCCAGCTGAAGATGTAACAACATAGCACCAAGACTGACAAAATCTCAGGTCACAGTATGCTATGTTTTGACAACCCTCCAATACAAGGCCTTAGCAGTGTGTGTGTGTGTGTGTGTGTGTGTGTGTGTGTGTGTGTGTGTGTGTGTGTGTGTGTGTGTGTGTGTGTGTGTGTGTGTGCATATTCTACACACAGTAACTTGACGCTTGCTCGCTCATACTTTTATTACACCGAAACTCTAATTAGAGCGACGATGTTAACGTCTTCAATGTCTAATTGAGTGCGGCTTGCATCGTCTATGCTGATATGGACACAAACATTGACACCTATGCTGCAAGTGTTGTGAGAGCAATTTAAAGACATCAGACCATTGAATTTAACCCTTATGAGGACTTGGATTACTTGACGAAATAGGCAACAACCATATATAGGCAACAACACATTAAAAACAGGCCCAATTCCTCACTATGGCAGGCTATAACTATCTATACCCGTTCAAGCATTGCCACCTAGTGGGGGGGAAATTGTCCCGTGATTTTACAACTATAGTTCTGACGGGGGGAGAAACATTTCTCTAGCTATTAAATTGAGGGGGGCGTCGTGTGTAAAAGTGGCTTCAGGCCGCAGCCAGACCTTATTGGACGGGAGACTGAGAAGGGGTATAGGCCTTTTCCGCCTGCATTATTTGCTTACGTAGTTGGTAGAAATAGTGAGATGTAGCTCCCCCAAACCTCAACAGATGGACTATGTTTCATGCAAACATGCACATTTCGCACAGAACAATAAAAATAACCTTACCCTTTTTCCAACGGCTTTTCCTTTTTCGTTATGAGCAGCAATGCATCACCAGACAAAAAGTCAAAAGCGCCTACTATAGACCCGAAAATAACCATTCATGATGTCCATGACTCCCCTCTCTCTCTCTCTCTCTCTCTCTCCCTCTCTCAATAACAACAATCAACACTAGAAGGGAGCTGCACAGCTTATTCAAACCACAGGGAGGCGCTATTGAACTACTTATTACAAATACTGTGGCGTCTCATTCAGCTTCAAGATCCTATTTGTTTTGAGGATCTCTACCTCCATGATGCTCAGCCCAGAGGTCACTGCAGCAAAATTGCAGTTATTTATTAATCATATTTGTCATAATTTTAAATATGGTGGGTGAACTAGACATGGGAGATAAGATATTAGAGAACAATTAAAGAAAACTGAATGTAATTTATTTCTGTCTATATTTACAAGTAGATATAGATATAATGTATCTTATAAGATATAACATTCGATTTAAAAAAAAAAATTCTGAAATTGAGTTTGATAATTTAAGAAAAAAAACGTCAGCCCATAAATACAATCTTTATATATTAACATAAAACCAAGGAGCGTAAAATAGCATAGCAAGTATGGCCTATATAAGTATATACATATATATACATATATATATATATATATATATATATATATACAAAGAGCAAGTATATATGTATTATAATTGAGCAATTATATATATATACACTCACCGGCCACTTTATTAGGTACACCTGTTCAATGGCTTATAAAAACAAAAAGCTATCAGCAATTTAATGCATTTAGGCATTTAGTTGTGGTCAAGACAATGTACTGAAGTCAAACAGAGCATCTGAATGGGGAAAAAAGGGGGTTTAGGTGACTTTGAACATGGCATGGTTGATGGTGCACGGCAGGATGGATACATACTTTCATGTTGTTAATGCCAAATTCTGAACCTGCCATCTGAATGTCGCAACTGAAATCGAGACTCATCAGACCAGGCATGATTTTTCAATCTGCTATTTTCCAATATTAGTGATCCTGTGAGAATTGTAGCCTCAGTTTCCTGTTTTTAGCTGACAGGAGTGGCACCCGGTGGGGTCTTCTGTTGCTATAGCCCATCTGCTTCAAGGTTGGTCGTGTTTTGCGTTCAGAGATGGTATCCTGCATACCCTGGTTGTAACAAGTGGTTATTTGAGTTACAGTTGCCTTTCTATCATCTCGAACCAGTCTGCCCATCCTCCACTGACCTCTGACTTCAACAAGGCATTTTACGTCCACACAAATGCCCCTCACTGCAGATATTTTTTCTTTTTCGGACCATTCTCTGTAAACCCTAGAGATGGTTTAGGGTGAAAATCCCAGTAGATCAGAAGTTTCTGAAATACTCATACCAGCCCTCCTGGCACCCTCAACATTGCCATGTTCAAAGTCACTTAAAACCCCTTTCTTCCCCATTCTGGTGCTCGGTTTCAACCTCAATAAGTTGTCCCATGCAGGTTTACATGCCTAAATGCATAAAGTTGCTGCCATGTGATTGGCTGATTAGTTAGGCTATATGTGTTAAAAAATAAAATGAACCGCTGTACCTAATAAAGTGGCCGGTGAGTGTATGTATATATTTTTAAAATATATTTAGTTTATACTGTATATAAAATGGTGGCCAAAATTATTAGAACACTTGGCATTTCAGTTGTTTTTGTTGAATTGGCCATTTAAATACCTTTACAACTAATGAAATATCAACAAAGTCATCATTATGCTCCATAAAACATAGAATAGAGCCATGATAAAGAGATTTAGGTCATCTTCCTTACAAAAAACAAGTTAGGCTTGTTAACAAGCACTGTACACAAGTACACTTTAGACCATCATGATGTCACCAATTCACACCAGAACCGAAAGGGGAGAAGCGACAAGATCAACACCACAGTGACAATGGTGCAACAGTGTCTTTAAGAACTGTGTCGGGAACTGGTAGAAGAAGGACTAGTAGAATAGCAGCAAAGAAACCATTATTCAAAGAGTAAAATAGAGTGAAATGCCTGAATGTAGGGGAGAACACACAAAATGGACAAAGGAAGATTGTACATTTTGGCAACAGAGGAAAAAGTGTATGTTCGACGAAGGGAGGGGCATGGATATAAAAATGAGTGTGTCTTGCCAACAGTTAAACATGGAGGGGTAGTATTATGGTGTGGGGTGCCATCTCAGCCTCAGGAACAGGTGACTTAAGGCCAGGACATACCGGTCCGACTACCCGAAAATGGAGTCTGCCGTTTCAGGCAGCTCCAGTCTGCCTGTCGCGGCCAAAAAAGTGCCAAGAACACACCGAGCCGACTACTGACTTTCCGTACGCTATGCGCTTGCGTGGGACGTAATGTCTCCATAACAGCAGGCGGCGCTAATCTGTATTGTGGCCCAAACAAATACGGAAGCCGGAAATGATGGGACAGCTCTCTAGACCAGTGCTTCTCAAATGGTGGGGCGGTATAGACAAACTGCCAACTACTTTCACTAAAGGCCAGGACACACCGGCCCGATAACCGCCGTCGGAGAGTCTGGAAGGGGCGGGGATCTTTTGAGCCGATTTAACATGTTCAATCGGCTCAAAAGAAGCCCGATGACATCTACGACGACCGACGTCACAGCACACACCAAACAGATTAGTGTCCCCGCCCCTTCCAGACTCTCCGACGGCGGTTATCGGGCCGGTGTGTCCTGGCCTTTAGTGAAAATAGTTGGCAGTTTGTCTATAGTCCAAAACGTATGAGTGACTGGTCCCTCTTTGAGCCAGATAACAACACAATGTTTCTATTGATGAATGACCAAATCATTACGCATACTTGAACACAACCCCTGGTCTAATGACTCTTAATAAATATGCACACACAGACAGTGTTTCTCACAGGAATTTGGGAGACTGTGTCGTGGACCCTGGACCTTCTAGGGGGGTCTGGAATTTATTTAAAATGTTAAAGTAAAATTCATCAATCTGGTGCACTTTGAGGAGAAAACTAAGGCTAAATCAACTGTTTCCTATGTAAGCTATTTAGTACTATTTTCTGGAATAATGTATAGACACAGAATGACCAAAAAGCAGAAAGAAGTAATGTACATGTTTAAAAAATCCAGTCAGCTTCGGGAATTTTTTCCCTTCGTTTGTATTTTTTAATGGCCCAATATAGTCCCCTGATCTTCGTAGCCCGAACAATGTTATTTAAAAAATAACAAAAATGTACTGACGAATGAAAGGCCCCTGATATCTGTTTTTTTCCCCTAAATAACATTTTTCTGGGCCTTCAAAGATCAGGGGCCTATATTGAGCCAGTAAAAAAAATTAAATAAATACGTTTTTATTTTTTTGGGTGCAGCCCCCCTCTGTCTTGGGCCCCCCCTAACCTGTCCGCAGTCCGACGGCCCTGAACGTAACTGACCATCGTCAGATGCTCATAATTACCGAGTAGAAGTTGAATGTGTGATAATACAATTCAATGCAGCCTCTGAATGGGCGGCCCTCTGCTGTGTGTGTGATTGGGCCAGGCCCAGCCTAGAACCAATCACAATGAGTAATGGTCTGGGACAAAGTTGTATTTAACTTTCAGGTGAAGTTGACATTTATATGTCCATGGCACTCCAGAGAGGGAAGGGACCTCGGCCCTCGGCTGTATGACTAGGCCGGGCCGGGCCGGGTCACACAGCCGAGGGTCAATAAATAAAATAAATAAAAATAAATAATAATAATAATTTCCGAGTTCCCTGTACAACTGGAACGCACCGTCAGAAGCCGACCGAATGTTATGCGATTGGTTGGCTAATCCAGAGTGGCACTGAGCAGATCCAATAGTTTTAAACTTCAACAGACACCCGCCTCCAAGTGATTGAACGTTTGTTAATTACAGCAGTTCCAGACCTTCTGTACAAATGAAATGAAGTACGATGGTCTGGTAGCACCAGGCTATTCCTTTTTACTCGGAACTCGGAAATTTCCGACTTGGTAGTTCCCAGTTCCGACCCGTCTCTGTTCTGCATCTGCTCGGGAAAGTATGGACGCCTACAACCTTTCTCATCCAAATAACTAAACGTTAGGCTCTAGCAAGTTACCGTTGCCAGGTACCGGTAGATCCATAGACTACAATTTGTAGTGAAGTCGGAAATGTCAGAGTTCCCTGTACAACTGGAACGCACCGTCAGAAGCCGACCAAACGTTATGCGATTGGTTGGCTAATCCAGAGTGGCACTGGACAGATCCAATAGTTTTAAACTTCAACAGACACCCACCTCCAAGTGAGTGAACGTTTGCCAATTACAGCAGTTCCAGACCTTCTGTACAAATGAAATGAAGTACGATGGTCTGGTAGCACCAGGCTAGGTACTGCCTTGGACAGAAGAAATCTGTTGGAACATTGAAAATAATGGACTGGCCCCTTCAAAGTCCAGACCTCAACCCCATTGAGCAAATTTGGGGCGAGTTGGAAAATAAACTGCACAGATCTATTGTACATTCAAAGGAAAGCCTTTGCTTTGAGTTGTAGAAGGAATGTGATAAGTGTTGGAAGTTCTCAGGAAATATATTGACTTTATACCAGGGAGATGTGCTGCTGTAATTGCTGCAAAAGGTGGATAAAAACAGTAGGATTGACTTAATTTGATATGTGTTGTGCTCAGAACAACCATCTGCATAGTTCATGAACATTTTTTAAATTAAATTATGTTTTGGAGGCAAAAAAAAGTGGGTCAATCATTTTGGCCACCACTGAGATCGGCCACAATGCTAGCTATATATATATATATATATATATATATATATATATATATATATATATATATATATAGTGTACAGGCAGAGGAAGTAACTCGTCAGAGGAATTGCTTTCTGTTTACTGCAACACAGTATTAACATTACACCTTGATCATCAACACAGGCAGAAGGTCACTAACTGCGTAACTATTGACAGTGTTAGACATGACATCAACTGTCATTTATCATCAGTAACACTTGCAGTAAACATTATTATTATGCAGTGGATAACAGGGAACATTTAGAAGACTAACAACATAATACACGTTTAGTCCCAATACACCGTGTCTCAAGGCTGGGTAAAAAATCAATACACATTCCCCAAACGCCCTACAGTATTAATGGCAAATGACATTTTAAAAATAGAAATAATAAAACTGCTATGAATAATGTATTACACCTAAATGTGGTCTATTGGTTGTGTTTCATTTAAACAAAAATAAATACATGTTTTCTTTCTTAATATCATTACTACATTAAAATGTGTGTTCTATACTCTGTTTGACAGGGAGGAAAATTGATGATTGAATAAGTTAGAGAGCGGCACGCTATGACCTCAATGAGAGTGCGTCACAAGAAACCTGCAGGTCTGTTGTATAACTGTTAGTGGACTACATATAATGCCAAATTCTTATGCAAGAGATAGATGGTTCAGCTTGTAGCCTATAAAAATACTTATATAAAACAATATCTGTCATTTTAGTGATTTTAGAGTGTTACCAAGTTTTAAAAGCAAAGGTATTCATTATGCAGAATGACCCATTTACTGGTAGTGCACAGTATCACTATTATTGATGTAGGCTGTTAATATGCAAGTGTTGCTTTAGTGTTATAATTACCTTACTTGCATTAAAATGTAAATGCTCAAGTAAAGTACAAGTTCCTCAAAACAGTAGGCCTATTAATTTACAGTAGGCTCCTTAGAGGTCAATGCACTTTCCACCACTGCTGAGTGTCACATGTTTCCAGGCTTGAGTTGGCTCAGTCAGCGGATGGTATCATGTCCAGGATAAATGGTATTTTCCTTCTTTGTTGCTTGGAAAATATGTTGTAATTTTTTTTTTACAATGCATCACGGGAAAATGTAGAGGAATGTTTGTAAGGAAATGGAAAAAAATAAAAGAAAAACTTTTTTTTTGAGATCCATTACAAGAACATGTTCTATCATTAGATCCTCAGCAGCCTACGTGCATTTGAAACTGATAGCCACTGAGGGGAGATGACATTTAACAATCCAGAGCAGGTGATATATTTCGTATCACGAAGCCTGACGCACACAGTGACCCCATAGCCTCATTCCCCACAAGTTGAATAAGTCTGCAGTGAAGATTTCTCCACCCCTCACTTTTTAGTTCACCTATTCAAAATAAGAAAAAGGATTGTGAATAAAAACATCCCGCCCCAACTCCCAAAGGGGGAGCAACGTGACCTATATTTAATTCCTTATTTCCCTGACAACAACAGGCGGTCTATTGAGTGTTTTCTGAAAGAACACTGCGGTTTTAGGCACATTCGGGCTATTTTGACGACGCTCATGTTTGCACAAGCACTCCTGACCTACATTCACTCCGCCCCAGCCAATCCCCGGCGATATTCTGGCACATATAACATATAATCGGCGGAGAGAAAAGGAAACGTGATGGAGAGGAGGAGGTGCTGCGGGAGTCACGGTGAGCACCGCCCTGTCCGCATGTGCTCATGTGCTAGCTCTTCCAGGGAAAGGATCGTCAATTTTTAAAAGGACAGGCCACTTGTTAATGAAAAGTGCGTACGTTTCCGGTTTGAATGGGAAGGCTTTTGCATTTGCGCATGCGCTCTCATGCAGTTTTGTCCCGAGCAGAGAAGGCACGTGTACAGAGCTTTGACCGGCTTTGACACAGTCACCCTTTTATAACAGTTCCATGCAGTCACGTCACATTGCAGGATATTGTTTTGTTCGCTACTTTCTCTGTCTTGGAATGCCTTCATTTCAAGGATAAATCATTAATATAATTTTAAACACAATGTAGCTTATTAAAAAAAATAAAAAAAAGCACACAAAGTAGCAAACTAAACATATAGGCCAACTGCAATGTGAGGTGACCGTGTCAAAGGCTGCCCACGTGCCTTCCCTACTTGGAAAAGTGGATAAGACTTTACAATAAGACTGACACAATTGTAGTAGCCTAACTACTACATAGTTATGCAGTAACCACTATGTGCCAACATAGTAACTACTACATCGTTTTTTTAGAAATGACTACATTGTTTTTTTAATTATTATTTTAAAATATCTACTACCTATGTATGCAGTAACTACTAAATGCTAATATATAACTACATTTAAGTTAAAAAAAACTATGTAGCCTATAGTTACTAAACAAAAAACTTTAAAAACAATGTTGTAGCAACTATATTGACACATAGTTACTGCTTCCCTATGTAGTAACTACTACAATTTTGTGTACCTTATTGTAAAGTTTTGGCGAAAATTGTATTATTGAGTATGCACTTAGGTCTACATTTGATTAATGTAAACTGGCATATACAATATATTTTGAATAGTTTTCTTACTTTGACGTGGGCTATTTAAAATTATTTTCATGATATATATGGAATTTGTTACATAAGATCATGGTTCTGATCAGTGTATGGGCTATTGTAAAGCTTCATTTGTCTCCTATACATCTGACTTTATTCACCACAATTACTTGTGATTTTTTTTTTTTTTTTTTTTGGGCTATACAAAATAAAACTGATTTGATTTGATTTGATTTGATTTGATTACTCGCACGGAGGTCTGCGTTATAGCCGATTATATCCTATAGCCTACATATGGTGGTTAAAGAAAAAACAAAACAAAAATGGCTTGATAATAAAACATAGGCTATAAAACAAAACTACTGATGAGACTCCCATCATTCATTCACTTTTAACCATCATGAGAAACGATTTGATTAGCTGAAAAAAACAAGAACAACCACAGGCTGTAAATATGTCATTACCACGAACATTGTATAACATGATTCAGTGCTTGCGCATCCTGCCTTATACGTAGCTAAATTGGTATTGCTCTTCCCTCAGTGGCGTAATTATTAAATTGTTATATATTTTTTTCTGTCCGCGTCATAGATAGGCCAAGTAGGCTATGTAACCGTAACCGCATGACCTGGCCTAGCACAAATGTAAAGAGGAAACGGGACAGGAGTGAGACCTCCACATCGTCCACCCATCTCCGCCTCGTTTCCTCGTTTTCCTCTTATCGCACGGCCCCGGCGACTCATTAACATAAAATGTGTGTCAGTAGGGCAGCGTCGGCTCACATGCCTTGCGCACATGCTGCAGAGGTTTAACCAGCATTCCAATGTCGAATGAGACCAATGTGCCGCGTCCCACGCGGAACTCTCAGCCAATGAGAGAGCGAGAAAGGGTCAAAAGGAGTGGGGGCACGAGGAGTGGAGGCGGGTGAAATGTTTTCAGAGAGCGTGACAGAGAAAGAGAGAGAGGGAGGGTGGGGGCGAGAGACATCCCCGATAAATATCTACAAACAGGCGGTTGATGGGACACACAGAAAGAGAGCAGAAAAAAACCGGTCACATTTCTCAGGCACCTGAAAACGTGCTGGTTATTTTAGGACCCGTGTTGCTTATTGATGAGTGAGGGTTGTATAAACTACTTCCACTCTGGTCATCTTCTAACAGTGACTGTACATGGCAAGCAGCTAAATACTTGTGGACCTCTGTAATACTATTCAGTGATATCTTAGCACCGCTTGGCATCACACGGCGCGTAGACGGAGGCGATCTGAAGGCATTTACTCACCTTGGAACTTATTTTGGATCCCAAATAGATCTGCTCTACTTGTCCTTTTAAACGCGTTTCATTCAAATAATTTTTCTTTATTTGATCTTTTTTTCTCTCGATACCTGGGGTTCCCTTTGAACGCCAATGCCCTGTGCACACTGTTGGTCCGAGCTTTTGGATACACTCTTCATGCCTTGGCATTTACTGACTCTTTCACCGATATCAACCAAACTCCTCGGCATCAATCAGAGCCAATCAGTCCAGCATTAAACGTCCATCGGTACACAGTACGGAACGACAGAACATCGATCAACTAGGAACCATGGAGAATAGTGGCGGTAAGTGTCTTTATACTGTACTTTATGCATGTAGCTAGAACCCACTAGATGAATAATTGCTGTGCAGTGGATAACAAAAGCCGGCAGTAAGTCATTATGAGAGCAGATACCTCCACTCCACATCGGATATTATATTTAGATAGCAAATGCATTGGTTCATTCTAAGGATGATGTATTAAAGAAAGGATGACTAATGCCTTTCAGTTTTTGTCATGTCATTTACAGTGTTGTGGATTTCGAAGTAGACAGAACATTTATTTTTCTGTGCAAGTTCTCATTTATGCAGAGCTTATGATTTAAAAACATATATGTGCATATTGTTTCTGTGATTGATTGTCGCTGCCCCACACACACACACACACACACACACACACACACACACACACACACACACACACACACACACAGGAATGATGTCTATATCTTCAATATATCATAGATGTTTTTGGGTTTGACATGGAAGGCTGTCATTTAACTGTATGTCAGCTATGTAGAGCATTGGGCAAGTTGCCAGGTGCTGCTAGGTTTGCGGACAGCGGGGAGTGTTAAGAGAGAGAGAGAGGGAGTTGAGCACGAGATGGGAAGTCCTCCCTCACCAATCTCTGCGGTGGACTTCCGATTATTCTGCGTGTAAACAAAACTCACGTGAATCGCGACTCTAAACGCCCACTGACCTGCCACGTTTTCTTCCCAAATGATCATGTCTCATTGACTTGAACATTACTGCCTCTGTAGGTCACCTGTTATTGGTCGCTCCTCAGGGCGTGCTTTGTTTGAACTTCTAGGTCCCAAAATAACAATATGGACCATAACACATTGACTCATGTAAACTATGGGAAGTTGAAGAGTGCCATAGGTTATTTTGTCGCAGTGTGTGTTTGTCAATATAACTGGGCTATTTATAATAACTTTATATTACGTTTTTTTCCTCACTCACAACAAATGTGAGTCGGCCTAAAGCATCAGTTACATCCGATGAATGAGCGTCATGCAAAAAAAAGGACCAGACCAATTCTTACACCATTTCCCAGGACTCTGTTACGCACAGATTACGCATAGACCTGTATTTATTTATACACCAATCCAATTATCATCTTATAGGCTATATCCAACTACACACTTCACCTATTTAAAACCAAACAGTAGACGTCCATTAGGCTACAATGTCCTTCAACAGCAGGTCAGCAGTATGCCTATCATGTATTCTCATCTCCTCTGCGCCCAGTGCACCCTGGGTAGGAAAAAGTCGTGATAACGTTGAGGATCATGCGCATGATTTTTTAATACGCAGTCACCCCGCCTCGAGCACACTGCACGTGTATTACAGCCTCGTATCCACGTGCTGCGCTTGATTCACCCTTCCCTACCTCCCTACGCAGTACGCACCCCGCCCCTCCCTGCCTCTCCTCTCTCTACCTTGTTCTCAGCCCGCACGGGGATTCCTCTCTATTCGCGGATACCTTGGTCAGTGGGTCACACAGGTTTAGCGGCCCTTTCTCTTGCCCTGGCTGCTGTCACTGGTTTGACATGCTTATTACAATGGGTAACATTAAAAGAGGTAGTGTAGAAGTACAATGACCTATGTTTGGCTCCATTAAACTTGGATTTTGGGTGACATCGTCACTAAACAGTGTGCCCGTTCACACTGTTCAATCACACACCACCATGTTTTCCCCTGGTATCTTGAAGATTATGGTTTGAACAGTATTCAGAGACCTTGTGAACTAAAAACACCATAATGGTCTGAGCATTGTCATTAATGAATATAATGCCAGGTCATCCCAATACTGTGTTTTCATGCTAAGCCAACAATTGAACGGCCTTCTAAGAGACATACATACCAACATGAACAAACATTGAGCTCTGATGCGGTAAACACAAGTTCAAACTGGAACAACATCCCATGGACCCATCAGTCTCTTTATATGGGAATGAAAGGTCGTTGGGGGATCATGTGGCATAAAGTAACTTTGCCCTCATTTAACCATCTTCCTTGAAAGCGCTATATAAATAAACCCATGACCCAGGGCCAGCTGTTTCATGTGTAGCAGGGCTTAGTGGCCATGCACAGTTATACATGTTCACATGAAAGGGGGGCAGACTTGTTGGAGTCCCAGATATGATAGGAGCATGATGTGTATACAGTTTGCCTGCCATGCACGCATACCCAGGGGGGTGGGAAACACATGAGAGAGGAGGGGCTGGGGAGTGTTTTGTTAATTCTGTAGTTGTTATGGCTCTGTGTGTTTCCACAGGTCACGTGTTGTATAACCTGTGCATGTGTGTACAGCATAGATGATAGTCCCAGAGCTGGTTCTGGCTACAAGTCAAAACAGATTCCAGGAAAGGGCACACGGACAAAGAGTATGTTTTTCTTCGAAAACGGATGCACATTGTGAATGGAGGGCCTGGGTGTGGTGCTTATCTGGCAGTAGGGCGTGACCTTTGCCTCTGCAGGTGACAAACGTCAATAACACTTTATCTTTCTTAAATAAACACACAGGGTTACTACGCAGGCACATGTTTGATTTGTGTGTTGAGGGGACCCAAAGTCTGCCGGAAGCTGGAGTAGCTGGCACTCAGTGTTGACACGTGCGAGCAATGGAATTAAGGAGGCACTTAGAGCTTAACAGAAACCCGGCACGTGCTATCTCAAACAGAGAAAGCACGAGAGACAAGAGAGGGAGGCTCTTTCTCAGGTGATTCAAGGTCCTTGACGCGAGATGTGTGCAGAATGACAATCCAAGGGTATTGTCTGCACTTGAGATAACCCTGCCACTACATTTTCACCAGTCATGTACTTGAATTGACTGTGGCCCAGTTTTTTAAAATGAAAATCTCCATCTCTCTGATAGTGACGCACAAAGTGCATTAATGATCATCACGATATGAGCCAAGTGACGCAGTTTCTGAATGAAGAAGGTGCAGCATGCTATATCTGAATGTCTGGAACATTTTGGATGCTAAAGTATTTAGTCCACCGAAACAATCATCTAATAGCAAAATGAAAAGGAGGGCAAACCCAATTGAAGTTGAGGAGCATCGTAAGGGTACCACCGCAATGAGCAGAAATATAAAATAATCCTAAAATCTTAAATGTAGAATAACTAAGTTTTGGGGGCCCTCACTTTCCCATGATGAAACATCAGTGGTGAAGGCATAATAAAATGCTCAACTTAATTTACCTTGAGCAAATCATTTTTATTTGTCAAAAAAAAGTGGGCGGCAACAACGTGACTGTTACCCTCAGCACAGTTTCTGGTGATGCTGTGGAATGCAGGGACTTAAGGCACCTCGCCTCCCTCTCTGTCTGTAGTCACAGCATTAAAGCCCTCTCTCTCTCTCAAACGTGATCAGCCCTGGCGCTTGTTTTGTACTGCTGCTGTTGTCTACACGGGACTGCGCAAAGAGCCTTGTGAGCCGGGCGGGAACTGTGTCAAGAGTCCATGTGAGCTCTCGGTCAGGTGGCTGGCGGATAGATGGGTCTGCCAAAGAGTGGAAGGAGGGAGGGAGGATAAAGCAGAAGGGAGGGGGCGGTGAGAGGAGTAAAGTCTCTATGCAGCAGGCTGGCTCAGGCTGCACGTGAGGGGCAGTCTCTGTACTGCAGGCAAGAACACTCTACAAAACAAGGGGAAGGGAGGGGGCCAACGGGTGGTGGTGCGTTTAGGCATAATAGGGCATTTCCGACTTGACGTGACATCTCTAAACAAAGCCCTGTTCATCTATGGCAGTCACTGTGAAAACACAGCAACTCAATGTTATATTATAAAGAAGCAATTAATGGTGATTCTTTTTTTTCTTAATTATTTAGTTGATTTCTCTTGTTGTCCTAACACGACCAAGGTTTTGTGTGTGTGTTTGTTTAAGTCTGCCAAGGAAACTTACTGAAACAAAAAAGTAGGACATTGCTCAACACTTGCCCTCCCACACATGTTGTGCAAGCGCTGACCCAGATGAAGATCACGTAACTAAGTTGTTGTCCCTCTCTGTTCCTCCAGGTGGTGTTATCTTATACGCTGGCTCGTCCGGCAGTGCCAGCCCGAGTCCTGGCAGTCCTTCAAGTGGATACCAGAGCCAGTCACCCTCCTCACACTCTCAGCCCTCATCCCCAGAGGGTGTCTCCTTTCAGGAGACCTTTCAGGACATGGGCACACTGAAGCAGAAAGAGGAACGAGGGACAGGAACTCCTTCCCCGAGAATGGTCTTCCAGTTTCCTGAAGTAAATAATGCTCCCGTTGCCCAAATGACCACAGTATCGTCGGCAGCCTACAGCCATCCCACAATGGCCAAAAGACCTTGTGGTTTCACCGGCACCTTCACCAGTAAGCTTCCCTTTCTACCCTTCCTTCCATCTTCTCTTCTATATTTAACTGCCAGGACTCTGTTACCATATTTCTCTCTCTGATGATTTGTTTGTTCCTCTTTCACAGAAACTGGAGGTATGGTGCTTCTGTGTAAGGTGTGTGGGGACATCGCATCTGGTTTCCATTATGGTGTGCACGCCTGTGAAGGATGCAAGGTAAGACCCAACAAAGATAGATCCTATCTAATGTCCCTT
This sequence comes from Ammodytes marinus, assembly GCF_949987685.1. Classification (NCBI taxonomy): domain Eukaryota; kingdom Metazoa; phylum Chordata; class Actinopteri; order Uranoscopiformes; family Ammodytidae; genus Ammodytes; species Ammodytes marinus. The sequence goes on from NC_137233.1 coordinate 30,274,417, forward strand.
TTTTTTAATATTGCTTTGTTGAGTACAAAGACAGACATATTGTCACAAACGACACTCTTTAAAGTCTCTATTCCTTCCTTGTGCCTTATCCAGGGTTTCTTCAGACGCAGCATTCAGCAGAATATCCACTACAAGATGTGTGTGAAGAATGAGAAGTGTCTCATCATGCGCATGAACAGGAATCGCTGCCAGCACTGCCGCTTCAAGAAGTGTCTCTCCGTGGGCATGTCCAGAGATGGTGAGAAACAGTGTTAATGTCATTAAGGCAGATATGTAGACATAGGGCAACTAAAACCAGAAATACATTTCCTCAGTGGAGGGTATGTCATTGGTCCAACATCTGATTTATGGAAACAGGAGCTCAGGAGTCTCTGTAGTCAATAGTCATCAGTCACAGAGAAACTGTGACAAATGCACTTTATTTTGGGAAACTGAGGCACAAAGTTGCTGATCACCCATAGGTTCCTACAATTATTTACTGACATTTACAGTCTATCGTTTGAGGCATTATGTTATTATTATGTCCTGATTGTCATTATAAAACCTACCGTCTCTTGACTCAAAATTTAAATATCGTTGGAACCATTAATCTGCTCTACTGCATTATTTCACCGCAGGAGTCTGATCTCCCGGGATGTGGCTTAACTAGGTGATCATAAATCATGGTTTTTCTGGAGCAAACATTTTTAGCTGACCCAAAAAAAAGCCAAAACGCAGGAGTGAAACATCGCCTGCTAATGTATCTGATCACAGCAGGGAACACTTTCTTATTAAAAACCTTATTTTGCCTGTTTTCCTTTTTCAAATATGCATTTTCCTTTCAAATGTAATTCCCCACAAAGCCCTACTTATTATTCCCACGTCGTGTCTTGGACTTGACAGCATAATAGCAAATGGCAAATGAATTTTTTGAACGCCCCCATTTTTTTTCACCTTCACCTCTCCCCCCTACCTGTCGTGCATTTTTGAGCTTCTCACATGTCAACCACCCTGGAACTTTTCTAACAATATCATGTTCAATGCTGTCGGCCCAATGACCTACTTCCACGGGAAAAAAAGAGAGAGCGAGTGCTCCACTTGAAGACAGAAAGGGAATAGGAGAATGGGGGAGGTGGTGTAGCATACAGCGTGCTATAAATAGGACTGTCAGTGGAGGTAGGGGGATTGTAAAGGCCGTGGAAGAGGATAAGGCAGTGGGATGAGATGAAGGCTTAGGTGTCTGAATTGTGGTTGAATGGACAGAGAATAGTCAGAGGCAGAATAGTGGTGTAGGGATCAGAGATCACGTCTTGAGCACTATTGGTACTAGAATGTGAAGTATATGTTTTCTCTCTTTGTTGTTTGAATGTGAAAATTAAGTTTTAGTTTTTTTGCTGCATCACTTCCACAAAATAGCTAGCAGCAATGTCAATGCTTTGTGTCAGTCAATGCTAACAGAGGACTCTCTCTCTTCTGTTTTTTTCTCAGCTGTGCGTTTTGGGCGTATTCCTAAACGGGAGAAGCAGAGGCTATTGGACGAGATGCAGAGCTACATGAACAGTCTCAACGAATCAGCTTCCATGGAAATGGAGGTGTCACCTCCCCACGATGGGGCCTGCAGTCCACAGAACCAGGCCAACGAAGGAGCGGGCTCCCTATCGCAGTCTTACTGCAGCAGCAACTTCATGAACGCTGACCAGAAACCACCCAAGATGGCCACCGGCAACAGAAACGTCGGCTCTTCCTCTTTCCAGAACAATTCCATGCAGGAACCCTCGTTGTCGCACTCAGCCACCCAGACACAGTACATGGTCCAGGGGGAGCAGACCAACATGACCTACCACGTTCCAACAGGCTGCCCTGTCTCCGCCAACAAGAACGAAAACTCCATTAACGCTAACGTGGACAACGCCAAGTACAACTTCTCCTCCAATCAGAACCGGTGTCCGGTTAGCGGTCAAACAGCTCAGTCCTATTCAGCCAATCAGAACGCTTACACAGCCAGAGACTCCCAGAACCAGAGCCCCTGTCCCTGGAAGCTAAATGGAGGAGCCAAAGTGCTGGTAAGAGTTTTTAAATTATAATTGTGAAAGTGATTATCGACCTTTGTAATCTATGTAATGATGTTATCTACTGATGTCAATAAAAAGTCTCTAACGCTTCCTTCCCCTCTCTGTCTCCCCCTCAGGCATGTCCACTCAATTCCTGTCCCGTGGCCCCGGCCAGTCGCTCCAGTCAGGAGGTGTGGGAGTCTTTCTCCCAGTGCTTCACACCTGCTGTCAAAGAAGTAGTGGAGTTCGCAAAAAGCATCCCAGGCTTCCAGTCCCTCAGCCAGCACGATCAAGTCATGCTGCTCAAATCTGGCACTTTCCAGGTACGTTCAGTAACATCTATTTGGCTTTGACTGTGGGAGATTTCCTTTAGACTTGTTCATTGGAGCCTTTTTTCTGATGCTGACTGACCTGGTGTGGTTCTTTTTCTTCAGGTGCTGATGGTGAGGTTCTGCTCACTGTTTGATCCCAAGGAGAGGACGGTCACTTTCCTCAACGGACAGACATACTCTCTGGCGTCCCTGAGGGCTCTAGGCATGGGCTGCTTACTGGACAACATGTTTGATTTCAGCGAGAAGCTTGGATCTCTGGGTCTGGAGCCCGACGAGATGGCCCTCTTCATGGCTGTCGTGCTGGTTTCTGGAGGTAAGACCGATTAATAATCATCATCATCATTATAATAATTATCATACATGCACGTGAGCACATCATTTGTACGTATGCAGCTTTTGTCTAAACCCCAATTTTCTCCTCTATTTCCTCAGATCGCTCCGGCATAGTAGAGGTGGGAGCCGTGGAGCAGCTGCAGGAGAACCTAATAAAGGCTCTGCGCTCTCTCATCAGCAGCCGCCGGCCAGACGACACCACCCTCTTCCCCAAGCTGCTGCTGCGTCTGCCAGACCTGCGCACCCTCAACAACCAGCACTCCGACAAGCTCCTAGCCTTCCGCATAGATCCTTGAGTGACTTTTTCACCCGGAAAAGAGCTCAAGCTGATTGAGGTATCGGCTTCGGGGAGCCTCCCTGCTCCCCAACACGCGAGCCCAGGCCTGCCACATACAGTACAGTACACTGGCCTACTATGCATGAAGGACAGCTGTTGTGGGAGCCGTGCCAAGTCCGACGCTGTGTGTGTGAGAGAGAACCTGGCAAAGGTAGCAGCGAAACGATGCAGGCACAGCAGGAGGTCGGGACTCCTGAACTCAAAAACTGATTCCTCCTCCAGTTGTTTCCAGGATTGCTAAAAAAAAAAAAAAAAAAAAAACATAGTCTGCTGTCTTCCTTGGGTTGTTGGAGTCAACATCAGACCACTAAGTCATCACCTCAAAGACAGTTTTTTCTTCTGAAGACCAAAAAGAAAAAGAAAAAAAAGAGCCTGATGTTCCTCAACAGACATTGTCCTCCTATCCCGGCTCACAGAGCTGAGGGGAAACACACACTCCTGCCCAGAGGAGAAAAAAAAGGATCAAGTACAAACATTTTCTGATTCTTTTACAGTACATTCATGCTACAATGTGTTAAGGGCACTTTCCACAAACTGAGAAGACCTCTTACATCACTAGATACCATAGCAATAGAAATGTCTGACACACAGGGGGGGGGGGGGGTATGGTGTGGGGGTACGGGTAGGATTGTGTTCGCCCTGTTGTATTGACATAAGCTATTTTCACAACATGTCATGGAGTGGGGAAATCTTTATGAAAATCACCCATTTGTGATTGAGAAAATGTATAACATTTTTAAGAAATGAGAATAAGTTTGCATTGTATTTGTATGCGGTAATCAGGGAGAAATGATCGGTCATTTTAGACTGTGTCTGATGGGTTGTATGTTGAAGTGTTTTGCTTGTAAATTTTGTACATAACTTTTATTCCTGGTTCTTGTTTAGTCTTCAGATTATGTACATGAAGTTAGTACTGAATTATTGTATGATGTCACAAATGATTGCAAAGAGCAAGCAGCATTTGAACCATGTGCTCTTGAGTATAAACTTTTTATTTGAAGATATATAATTGAAAATAATGTATTGTACACTGACTGCATCATCTTGTGAATATTTTGTAAATGTTTTGTGCTCACACCATAGAGTACCATTATTAAATAATGTTATAAAGCATCTTGCTTCCTTCTCATCTTTTCACCCATGCTCTTCCTTAATGCGATGCCTTCACCGAGCCATGCCAAGGAGCCGTAGCCTAGCAACAGAAGCAATCAGTGAATCATGGTCTGAGAGTCACAAGGTTGTTTTTTCAATACACTACCAATAAACACCACTTGAGTGTATGATAACAGGTAAATGTGATTTCAAGGAGCACCTCAATAGATACAAGGTGATGTTCTGCGCCAACAGCATGTCAATACATTCCACTAAGCAAAGACAATAAGCCATTAAGAGGGAGGGAGCTATCAACTGAGATGAATTCTGTTCAGGGATATAGGCAAATAGAACACTGAAAAACCAATTACACTGCAGGGTCAATTTGAGACATGAGTGTATACAAATGCTCTGGATGGAAAAACGTACAATACAATGTTTGTTAACAGCTAAAAACACAGCAACTCTGGCCTCCAAAAATCTCCAGACCGTCTGAACATTTTTCTGTAATGTGTAGCTAGGCTACCTGAAATGACTTTGATTCATGTTGAAATTAACATGATCTCTTATCTCTCTCTCTCTCTCTCTCTCTCTCTCTCTCTCTCTCTCTCTCTCTCTCACACACACACACACACACACACACACACACACTATATCATTATATATATAGGCCTTTATATTTATACCGTATACTTCAATCATTCAGGAGAAACAATGACTCCTCATATGAAAATCGGTAAACACATATCCACCATTATATTTGTTTTACTTCAGCAACTGGATAACATTAAAATAAATAACTAAAAACTTGCCTCCACATTGGACAGTAAAACTGCCTTTGACCAATAGCGTGGATCTCCCTTGGTGCAGAGGAATACAATAAATAGCATCAGCAAAATGCTACGCTCTGCCCTCCTTTCATACAAACCCAACCTAACTCATATTCTCAATGCTGCATCAGGAACTCACTGAAAGTCTTCCAAAGCAAGTCTCACTACAGTACAGCCTCTGCAGCGAGCTGTGGCACCACTAGTGTTCCAGTTATTTCTATGACTCCTGTTAAGGTCTTCACATGCCACCTGCTGGACAGGACGATAACAGCAAGAACACATTTTTTTTCGGCCATGGTTTATGATTAGACGTCACGTAACTGAAACCCTTACTGAAACTAAGTGTACATTCTGTCACAACATAATGATAATGACATTATATTTATTATTATTATTATTATTATTACATTACAGTGACATATATACATGTAATGAGAGCACTATGCAGGCCTATGCATCATTACTCAACAACAGAGTCAGTACTTCTGTGTTGCATCCCACAAGACTAGACCTGCACCTATACACCTGATGTCCAAAGAGCATTCTTGAATAGAAACAACAGTTGAGAAGACAATCCCAACACCAGGTCTTTGGGACATAGCTTGTCTGGAGCATATGTGTTGACCCAAAATATCCATAAAAGCCATGAGACCCACTGCATGTTGTTGAACAAAAAAACCCTCTGGTGCAAAGGTCTGCTCACATCCTTGGGCAACACAGCAAAAGGCAAAGGTATTTCAGTAACAGCATCACTACCTAGCCTACTGTAGATTTGGCAGAGGTCCCTTTTTGAGCAATACCCTTAAGGGCCATTCCGCCAAATGGGTGACATTTCTGTCCACAAGCCTTCAAAGGTATACATTTGCATGAACATGTATTATAACATACATTAGTGTATTAAGCAATGTCTCTTCCACATTGACCTGATTGTGAATTTAAAATATGTATTTTTATAACACTGATAAAAACTACAGTTTACACTGAAAAATAGCATTTTTAACCTTTCCCCACTCTCTAACACAACACTTTAGTATGAAATATAATGAAAAGAATCCTTCAGAAATCTTAATATTTTTGCGCTGTGTGTGATACTATGTTCAATATATGCTTCAATGCAAATGTTATCATCATAAATCCATAACATTTTAGTTAAAATACACATGTTAGTCATGTCCCCAGGTTTACACTGAATCCTGTTACCCTAACAACACATTTAACGCTATAAAATCCTTGCAACATTACTAAAAGCCCTTGCTAAACTGGAATATGAGCACTGTAGCTCTTCTGATAGGTCATGGGAAGACCAAAAGTAGGTTCCCCTCTTTTATTTTCAGTATAATGGATGATACTGTAACAATAGTTGATGGGGTACATCTTAACGTTCAGTCCTGTTACCTAAATTATTTATTTAATTGTATTTGTTTATTTCTAAAATAATACTTTTTAATAAATCACCAGAATATGCTGAGTGTACTCATGCTACTAGAATGGACCCTATTAATCTATATTTGCATGAAATACCAATGCTATGTTAAAAAACTCAGTCCTGTTACTTTCAGTCGTGTTACTTTAATACATTTATATATATTATAAACCTAATTAAAAATTCAATACAATTTCCTGAGATTGACCAATATATGTTTTGAATGGTAAATGTATGTGTTATGAGATTCAGCTTTGAAAAAATAAGAGTCGCAACATGCAAATGTCACCCATTTGGTGGAATGGCCTTTAAGCAATATGTTCAGGTCTGCTGGTGTCATCTAGTGGCTTCAGTAGGGAAGCATGAATAGAGGTTTATTTAGAATAGACAACAGAAAATAGTTGGACATTTACAGAGGTATCTGCATTACTATACAGGTGAAACTCGAAAAATTTGAATATCGTGCAAAAGTTCATTTATTTCAGTAATTCAACCTAAATGGTGAAACTAATATATTATATAGACTCATTATATTCAAAGTGAGATATTTCAAGTCTTTATTTGTTATAATTGTGATTATTATGGCTTACAGCTTATGAAAACCCCAAATTCAAAATCTCAGAAAATTAGAATATTACATAAAATCTATAAAAAAAGGATTTTAAATACAGAAATGTCGGCCCTCTAGAAAGTATAATCATGCATATGTACTAAGTACTTGGTTTGGGCCCCTTTTGCACAAATTATTGCCTTAATGCGGTGTGGCATGGATGCTATCAGTCTGTGGCACTGCTGAGGTGTTATGGAAGCCCAGGTTGCTTTGATAGTGGCCTTCAGCTCGTCTGTATTGTTGGGTCTGGTGTGTATCATCTTCCTCTTGACAATAGTCCATAGTTTCTCTATTGGGTTCAGTTCAGGAGAGTTGTTCCAAAAACAATATCGTAATATTGGATCCTGACATAAACAGGCTAACCTGTGAAAATATCTAAAGCCTATATCATTTAACATGACGATATAGTAATACAAAATAAAAAAAATACAAGTTCCAGACACAATATTATAAAAGTACCATATTACCAGCATTCATAATTCTTAATTTTGTTGTATATTTCATACAATGACAATATTTAATTGTATCTTAGCTTATCTATAATAGGTTAATGTACAGCAATAGGGTATATAAAAACCCATGGTGAGAGACCAAAAATACATTATATCAAATAGTTTCAATTGATTTCATCCTCCCTCATTGTTAACGTATGGCCTGGAGTACATCCTGTATGACTTAACACAGACGTATGTGTCAAAGTTGGAAAACCAAATTGATGTGATGCTCAATCCTAGAGATGTTTTACAGTGACCGATTACCGCCTGACTGAATGAATGAATTGTGTCCTTTTCTATGTGATCTACATTGAGACAAAATTCATTATAAAATATCCCATTTCATAAGGACCATTTATCATGGTTTCTAATTGTGTTCTCTGGTAAAGCAGAGGACTTTAAAAATAAACACTAGTAGAAATGGGTCAAAGGTGGGCGCTTGCTGGTAAATCTCATCATTACTATTTGTAAAGGTGCTCCAGAATGTTCTTAACTTAAATCTCATTACCTGGTTTGCAGATTACTTAACCAGTCTCTTACACAAAAGCATGATGTCATTCACTAGATTACTAAAAATACCTCACTGTCTACAATGGCATTGTTTACTTGTTTCATTTTCACACATTAAAATAATTTTTTTTTTTTTTTGGATGACGGTGGATGTTAAGTGGATGTAATACGTTTTCTTTTTTCCGCAATATGTTTTTTGAGCATTGGAAGTTACTCAAAATAATACACAAACAAGTGAAGGTACAATGCTCACATTTTCTCCTCAGCCTTGGGTAACACGCAAAGGGGAAAAAAGCACATTGTGAAAACGACGAAGTAATATAATTTGATAATCAGACATAATAAGTTGTCATGATAATTATTGTGTATATAAATAATATAATATGAAGTGTAGGGGGTTGTTGGTCTTGTTTAATGATATATTCATAAATAGTAGCGTATTCATTTTATGCCGATGATCGAATATCCCTTATATTTCCCCTGAAGTGGCGCTTTTAGGAATCTTGCTGTGTTTGTTATTTACGAATCTGTGAATATGTTTGTATTGAATGTTATGTATGTCTGTCTCCTTTATGGCTGCAGCATGGGTTTTAGCCCAAGACATATTATCTCTTATGTGTTTGCCCTCCCCTTAATTGGAGTAAATAGCTAGGTAATGCACATGTAATTCACACACATAAGTACTTTGAGTCATTCTGGAGAACACTGGGATGAGACGGTTTGTGCAAGCGGAGAGAGACACATGAATGACACCCCTGTTTAGTAGCAGCAGTGGTACATTCTGGCTTCATCTCAGTGTTTTGGGACGACCTAGTAATCCAAGAACCATCTCATCAGGACGAGGATAGGGGTGGCTTGGGATCAGGGTTAGAGAGAGATTAAGCAGCATGGAGGCCTATAAAGCTCCAGTGTAATCCGCACACTGGAGACTAACACAGAGCAACAACAACTCTTCTACCAGCAACATTTTATGTCCGCTGTATTTTGGACCACACAGACAAGAGGACAGGAGCTGATTTATTTCTTTCTATTTTTGGATTGAAATAGACAATTATTTAAAAAGGCCACCTACAATATTGTACCTGTAACATCAGAATAGTCTTCTTCATCATCAGCAACACAGAGGTGCAACAAAAGGGGGACATCATGAAAAAGGGAAAGGTATGTTTTTAACTTCTATAAATGATTTAGTAGGCTACTGTACTCTGTACTGCTTTGTAACACATTGTGATTTATAAAGACCCGTGATATTTCAATGTCATTCATAAAGTTTGTGTGTGTGTGTGTGTGTGTGTGTGTGTGTGTGTGTGCGCGTGTATGGGTGTGTTTTACTATAATAGATAGATTACTCATAGATACTAGGAGGAAATTATGAAGTCATGGCTTTGAGTTAGGATTGTAGAGACAGAACTTTTCTTTTTCAGATCTCTTTTAATGACAAAAGGCTCGGAAAAATAAATAATGATGATAATGACAATAATGACACTTTTGTGATTTCATAATGTGTATACAAGAGATCATCTAATGATCATTGGTGCCTCTGGGCTACAACCACAGTGTATTCACCATGAAAACATGGAGGCACATCCTAATCCTTTGAACTAATTGAACACGAAGGCTGTTTTTCTATACAAGACTCCCATGTCAAATAGTCGGCAACCAGCTTTACCAACAACAAAAGAAAGAGCAGCCATTACTCTTAATGTGTACAGAGTAAACGCATTTTTTTTTAACTGTACAGAGACAGTTATGATTTGTATGCATCTGATTCACAATTGTGACCACCCCTACTAACTGGCATTCCATCTAAGCAGGTCACTGACGACAATGAGCCCCCCACTTATCACGAGGCAACTGCAGGTAAAAACTTATCTTTTTGTGCTTGGACATTTTCCATCACTTATAAATGAACAAAAACTAGCTATTATGTCCTCAAGCTCTATAAATACACTCACTATATAAAGTGTATGGTTGTTTATAGTCAAAGTATCAGGTGAAAATAGACATATGTCTTCTTATATTATAAGTAATAATCTCATGATCATTATTTATAATATTCTTGTCCTTATCTTTATTCAAGTTTGACAGTTGTTATTTAGAACCACATATATTTGTTGAAAAGTATACATCATGTCAGTACAAATCTTATGGAGATGGCCATGAGCGCGGTCACTATAAGGAGTTTGGGGGAAACGTGTCTGTGGCAGAAGTCAGCAGAATGTTTTTTTTGTCACACACATAAATGCTTACCTAAAATAAATAAATTGCCATGCAGCATATCAGTCAGCAAATCAGCAGTGAAAATATCCTACATGTAGTGTACACTTGAACAGATATTTATTTTTTCGGTAAGCATTTACATATGTGGCAAAAAAATTACTTTTCTACTATCCCCCTCTGCAACTGTTCAATGTTGATTTCTGCTACAGTGATGTCTCCCCCCAAACTCCTTAAAATGACTGACTGGCCATCTCCATAAGGTAACAGACTAACTATGCATAAGTACCTCATACAACCCCACCTCAAAAATACTGAACTATCCCTTTAAAGACACACTATCCCTGCGTTGCAAATCACATACTTTTTCTTTTTAATACACTACACTACAGAAGAGCTTTAGGGCCAACAGAGAGAAAATAAAATCAGATAAGGAAGATTTTTTTCATTATGTCGAGAAATGTCAAGAATAAAGACGAATACTCCAAAATGCTATTGGAGTTAGTGGGGCATTTATGTATTTTCAGCATACTACAATTGACGTGCATGTATTGGGACATCCTAAATATTTTTCTGGCATACTAAATAGTAGGGAAGTATGGGTATTGGAATGCAGAGTATGTGTGATTGCTCCTCACATGTCTCCTCCTTTGCCTCTTTTTTCAGGCTATGGGGAGATGGAGGCCCAGTTCGCCTTTGATGACAAGACTATCAGGAGGACCTTCATACGGAAGGTGAACACGCGCTATGTGAAACATGTGACCCCGGCAAACAAAAACCAAAACATTGCAGTGAGACTTGTATTCCTCTGACACCATGCATGTCTTCCTCTGTAGGTCTACGCCATTCTCCTGACGCAGCTGCTTGTGACGGTGGCGATTGTTGGCCTCTTCTCGTTTTGGTAACTAGCCTACATTTTGTTTTTCATTGATATCGCTCGACTATTTACACTTTGATTAAAACGATGAATGAGTTGTGAATTTTTTTCTTCCTCTACAGCGAACCCGTGAGGTTTTACATCCAGACTCATCATGGCTTGTATATGGCTTCTTAGTAAGTGTCATCACGGCTCACATTTTTCTGTCACTTTGTTTGAAGCAAAAACGTAATCACTTTTTTCTTTCCTCTCACAGTCTCACATTCTTTGCCACCTACATTGCACTGTCCTGCTGTGGAGAGCTGAGGTGACCTATTCTTTTTTGTTTTGTTGTTGCAATATATCAACAACACATTACAACACATACACAATTCTGTGTAAATACGAATTTGTGAATTTAAGTTGAAATGTTGTTTTTATCACCTTAACAGGAGGCAGTTCCCTTGGAATATCATTTTGTTGGTTCTTTTTGTGAGTATTCCCCGCCATGAAAACAGCACATTCTATTAGAATAGGCTCTGTACACTCAGCTAACTGTTTTACTATTTATTTAATGTCCCCCTCAGACCTTGAGCTTGGCCTTTATGATGGGATTTATGTCAAGGTAAATGCATATACATTTAGATGCCGGCATGTGTTCATGTTGGTGCGTGAGAGAAATAGATTTCAATCAGGCCTTTTCACAAAGACCCCTCCATGAATGTTCTTCTGAATTCTCTTCCTCCAGCTTTTACAACACCAAATCCGTATTTCTGTGTCTGGCCATCACGTCCGTCGTCTGTCTTTCAGTCACCCTCTTCAGCTTCCAGAGCAAGGTGAGCAAGAAGCAGATTGAACTAACACTCCGAACCATAGCCTTTTGGTCATGAATGAAGTACACCTATCATGTCTTTAATCTCTCTCTCTCTCTCTCTCTCTCTCTTGTTGCAGATTGATGTCACATCCTGTCAAGGTGTCCTGTTTTCTTTGTGCATGGTCATGCTCCTGTGTGCCATCACCATGTCCATCGTGGTCCCTTTCGGATACGTGAGTTAATCACCCTTTCACCCGCCATAGCACCATCCGTTCAGCCTGTCCACACCCTTTTTATAGAAGAAGTCTAAAATAGCTGTGAATAATCCCAAGTAAAACACCAGACAAAGGTCATCGCCTCAGACATTGTGGGGCGTGAGAAGGGATTAGCCTTCGCAGATAATCTCGCTCTTGACTTCACTGTCTTTATTAGCATCCCACTATCCTTCTTAACAGCTCTGTTGTGTCATGCTATTTACAGGTTCCCTGGTTACATGCCATTTATGCTGTTGTAGGAGCCATCCTCTTTACTCTGGTGAGAATCACATACATCTTAAAAAAAAAACTTAAATACTGTCCAAGTTTTTTTCTTTAACTCATTTTGTTGTCTTGTTTTTTTTATTTTATTTCTGCTGTACAGTTCCTGGCATTTGACACTCAGTTGCTGCTAGGAAACAAGCGCTACACCATCAGTCCAGAGGAATATATTTTCGCCACCCTCAGCCTCTACCTGGACATCATCTACCTGTTCAGCTTCCTGCTACAGATCATGGGCGGGGGCCGCGGCGACTAGAAGGCATACTCTAAAAGCTGCACCTAAACTCAGCAAGCCACTTGGATTTATGAACAAGATGACATGAGGGCTAAACATATTCCCCTTCCATTTTGTTTGTGCAATCATCCAACCCCATTTGAGCAAAGTGAGAGCAATCTGCTTTTTCACTATACTTTTTGTTATGTAATCTTGTCTCTACAGTCCTGCTGGTGGTTTGGTCACTATGTCCTGACCATAGATAGTCTATATAAAAGCTCCTGACATATCCTACACTTGCCTAATACCTCACTGTAACTCTTCATTGTACTCTGGTTCAGTTGTATTTATCTGTTGAAGCTGTTGGGATCTCAGTAGGCCAGTAGATCAGAGTTGAGTTTTGCTCAGTTCCGTGTGGCTGCATTACTATGGTGTATCCGCCATTGAGGCAAGAAGGGAAAGATTGACTGCACTTTGTTCTGCAGGGAATGTTTCACAAACAGTGTACAGGAGACACAGTTTGTGTTTTATACTTGCTTTTTAATGCACATTAGCATAGATGACAAGTACGTTATTTATTTATTTGAGTGTAACGATATGTTCATGCTAACAGCTCAGATTGAGCATGGGTGATGAAATACTGTTTGGGCAAAGGGAAAATGTGCGCTTGTGTGGCAGCATATAGGCCACATACTTTACCAACGTACATGAGTTATATTAGAGATCATTGCAGTTTCTATTGTAACTTTAATGTGGCCTTTGGGATGTGATAGAAACCTATTATTTGAATTAGAAAATGTTTTGAGTGTAGAGTAAACAAAATACATGGCATGTTATTATTATATATTATTTTTCTAAAGACAATAAGCTGTGTGTATTTGATTCTGACATTTAAATAAAACTGACACATGAAATGTTCTGGCGTGTGTGTATAAGTTTATAAATGGTGATTATCATGATAGAGTATTGGCATTTAGTAATTTCTTTGTTGCAGTTTTCTATCCATCTATAATGTGCAGTATTCTTCTAATAGTAGTGTGCGTCTATCAGATCTGTTACTATGGTTTGGAGCCTGTTTGAAATGATAGTGGTGTACACCTTCTAATCTAAATTCAGAATTGACTTTGGTCTATAATTTTGTCTGTATTCTTTATTCTTTAGTGCTTTGGGCATTACCGTAATTATTACTTCCTTCCATGGGGGAGGAGTTTTTTCTTTAGTCATTAAAGGCATTGAGTTATAGTGGAGACAGTTCTTTTTCAAGCTGTTTCTTCCACTCATGGAAATCTGTCACTTTGTGTTGAGTTTGCGTTCATTACGCACTTTACCTATGAGCTCAGAACACAGTCGCTTGGTGAGAAACACAAGAGCAACATTGGCTTATACCATAAGAATTCAAACTCATCTGTTTCTTTTCCATCAGGTGGTGAAGACGGAAACGAAAGAGGAGAATAGAGAGGCGGGCCACTCTATGTTACAATCTGTTATAACATTGTTGATATGTTAAATTAAAACTAAAACTTAAGATCTCAGAGGGTTAATGTGAACAAGTGGATTCATAAAATGGACGGTTGATGATAAGGTGTTCGGTTAGCAATAACAGGAGATCAATGCTATCACTAGTTCAAAACACAGTTCACCCGATCATTGAAACAAGGCTTTTATTTTTAAAAAAAGAGAAAGAGAAATTGACATATTCAAATTCAAAGAGAAAAAAAAACAAGAAAGAAGGAAAATCTCAATCAATAAAAAAAAGGTACAGACAATTTAGGAACTCTGGCACAGGAAGACAAAAGTAGCCAAGTTGCTTCTGCAAAATAACCAAATATCAAAACCTCTTTCCTCTAACAAAACTGTACAAAATGAGTTCTTGTATAAATAAGAAAACTGTTCACAAGCAAGGGGTGAGATGAGCCCATTGGATTTTCAGAATGTCTGGGATTTGCACAAACTTGGTTCATACAGTGTGGAGCAGCGAGGCATGTTTTTAATATTTCACGTTCAGAAAAGAGTTGTTATCATGTAAAATATTTTTTTTTAATTTCCTATTAGCAAAATAATAATAGTTATACTATAATAGTAAATTGCTTTCTGTATATTAGTATCAAGAGGTTATTATTGACAATCAAAAAAAAAATTAAGGATACTCTATAAACCAAATTAGAATAAAATAGCACACTTTAAAAAATCCAGACTAGGACACATCTTACCCCCTGTTTGAAAAATCCTGTTTTAGCAGCAAAACATTTTGAAGCTATGAAATAAGCCGTCAAATCTACATAAGGATGGACCAAAAGAGCATTTTTTCAAATTGGTGTGGACTAAAAAAATAAGTGCATGGAGATTTTTTTTTTTTCTTAAATTTTCAAATATTGTGCAAATGATTTTAGTATTCCTAAAATTAAAAATGTGACTTCAGTTTTCTATAATTTCCACGATGCCAATTCACTGTATGAGCAAAAAACAAAACAAAATAAAATAAATAAACACTGCATTGTAACAAGTGGTCATTTCATAGTTCCAAAATCCTGTTTTTTTGTATTAAAAGTGATGGCTAATACATGGAGTATCATTTCTCTGAACATAAAAACAATATCCATGACATTTTCCTTCATGGTGTGCACTGAATCTGAAAACCTGCTAGTCACTGTGATATCTGGACTGGTTATTCATCATAAAAAAAACACACAAGAAAACAAACAAACTGATGTGAAGAGGAAGGGGGAAAAAAATACTATTTACAAAATTAGCAATCATATCTGAAAACCCCTCACACCCATAACAGCACTGTATTCCTCTTGAGTGTCTACAAAGGCCAATAAAGTTCACAATGAGCCTGTTTACTCAAATGCTGCATTACGTGTACTCAGAAAACTCAGTTCAATCCAAACGTTATCAAAACCAGATCATGTCTTGAGTTGAAATATATCAATGCATGACAGATACATATATAGTGCCCAAAAAGGTTTTTAGGGCTACTCATTTCCGTGGCATATTGTGTGCATATTAACACCTTTATCAGAATCTTATATCTTTCTGAATCAATCAGAATCAGGAAAAAAAAGAAGGCCTTTCATCCAACTACACGTAACAGATGACAGGTTAGAGCTAAACAGATGGGGAATGGGTGGCTACAACATCTTTGGTTGCGCGCGGGGAGGGTGGGGGGAGTCACCTTGTGGAAAAAAAGATGCGAAGACGAGAACAAAAAACAGATTTATCTAAAACTGCAAGCCTGGAGAAAAGACTGTATCGGGCCGTCCACTCAACCAACATGACCACTAACTCGATGGCATTCAATGCAGCCTGTTGCCATTTTGTCACGGTGTATAACTGAAGTGTCAATCCTATGAGAGATCAGGCAGTTTATCCAGAGTGAGAAAACATTAAGGCTTAGCTAAAAAAAAAAAAAAAGTTTTTGCAGTATTTTGGATCACTCACAAATTCGTTCAGATTTGCCGTCTGACTAAAGGCTGTAAGAGTCGTCTTTAATGGCACTTCCACGGTCTAATGAGCAGTCCTTTGTAAAACCATGATTTCTATTATCTACATAATAGTCTACAGGCTTTGATGTCAGTATAAATGAGAGTTTTACACATTTGGATGTACTGTACGGATGTGGTGACGACTGGATATGCTGCTGAACGAAAGACACAGAAACACAGCTAGGCTTTTTTACGTATACGAAAGTCGACGTAACACCGACGCAGAATCAGTTTGACTATTCCGCTCTGGAAGGGTCTCTATAAAACAAACGGACTGGACACAATGTGAGGGACAGACGACACAAGGTAAGCAATGGGAAAACTGTGTGAAAACAGCAAGAGAGAGAGAAAAAAACACCTCGATGTGCACACGAAAACAGCATCAATCCCAACGCAGAGAGGGGGGAAAAAAACTAACGTCTACTCTCTATAAAAAGCTAAAAATCTACTGCTAAAAATGTCATCTACTTCAAAGATAAATTCATCAAAAATAAGGCAAATTAGCTCAAAGGTTTTCAAGTGACAGACACAAGGGAAAACAACAACAACAGCAACAACAACAGAGAACATTTAACTTTCTACAAACTAAAAAAATCACAGACAGAAGAATGAAACTCAGGTGACAACAGCAGCATCGAAAAAGAAGAAGAAAAAAGACCTGCAGCTCCCTTTTCTTTCAAACAAATTATTCTCAGGGATTGCGTAGGCCAACACGTTTCTTTTGTTTTTTTATTTCCCTCATTGCTTTTGCTAAACTATGTCTTAATTTAGTGACTGCATTGCTCTTTGTACACATAATCGTTCAGTAATCTAAACCTGCTCGCAGACGTGAAGCATGTTTGCTTCTTCCCTGTGACGGTGGACGAATTGAATGATACCTGAAGGTTTGCCACAACCAAAACCGCTTAAAACCACTTCTCATGAGGTGAAACATAACGAAAACAAAGGGGTGACTTTTAGAATGAACAAGTGTCACTTTGACTTTTAATGGTGCATAAGGGACTTTATTCAACACTGGAATTGTAAAAGTCCTCTAATCCTCAAAACTACTACAGTATAACTTTATTGAGCCATATCGTTACGGGTTAACGATGCACTGAAGTCAATTTCATCACCTCGTTGTGGACATATTAGTAAATAACTTCTTCCTATATAAATGTATGTTTCAAATTCAACTTAAAACTAAAGAAAAAGATAAACATATACTCTAAATAAAAATATACTTACTTGATTGTCTTTTGTTCACTTATGGGAAAGTTTAAAGAGAGGAATTGAATTTGACTAAACTATTAGCAAGGATCTAAACACCTGCGGTTGAACGGAACTCTCTGCAGCAGATACATGAGAGAAGTAGCTTTAAACGGTTTGCTTCGCACGGTTACAACTGTTACAATGAGTCGACACGTCGCAACAACTAAAGTCTATCGGTACAACTTGTTGCCCCCTCCCCCCCCACCCCCATGCTGCTCAGATAGAATGTCAAACAACAGACATCAGGAAAATAAAAATAAAAAGTTTGCATATTTTTACAAAAAAATAAAAGACACATTGTGTTTCAACTCTTCCTTGAATCACCCTGAAACGTCCAGAATGCTTTTCTTTTTTTAAAATAAGATTTTTTTTATATATCACGTGCACAAAAATAATCCTCTGTCTTTTCCTCCTCCCTTAGAATTTTTTTAAACTTTTTTCTTTTTTTACTTGTTATGTTCCTCTTTTATTTTTATTTTTTTTACAGTTATCAAAATAGATCAACGCTTCTGTGAAGAAGATTTCCCACCTTTGGTGGATCAACTCTTGAGGATGTGAGCAGGAAAGTCCAATGATATGAGTGTTGTCCTTTTTTTCTTAAAAAAACAAACAAAACACAGACATATACACACACTCACGCACACACACACACACACACGCACACACACACACCTACACACACACACACACGTTCCTTTTGATATCCATGTTCAAGTCCGGGCGCTTGGTGAAGTTGTGGAGCAGAGTTCTCTTCCAGCTGAATCCTGTTTAGTTGGATTCATTCGTTGAGCCCTCGGCTGCACCCTGCTGGGAGCTGGAGAACACACACACGACTCGATATTGATATTGATAGACCGGACCTACTTTATTGATCATTGTTTGAGATGCATTTAGACCACAGTGGTCATTTTGCTTCCTACAAATTGCACAGTAAGCATTTTTTCAACACTCATCATCCACTAAAATGATCCAATCTTAAAGGTGTAGTGAGCGATGTTTGCTTACTGAACCTTTAAGATGTTTAAATAACCTGTTTTGGGGGGGATTTTCTCCAGATAGCACTGTAACATTTGGTACATGAATAAATGCATGTTCTCAATACATCATTCTTAAGCTTCCTAGCATGACCAATTGATTGCTTGAAATATGCTCCCTGAGTGGCAGTTGAATCTGCTACCAACTCTCTTACAATAAAGCAGGAATGGCCGGCTTCACTCCTTACTGAGTAATGTGATAGCTTGGGAAATGTGGTGGTTGGCTTTCTGGCCGGGGGTTAGATGGGGACATTAATACCACTCTCACAGGCATGTCCATTAAATATGAAGCTGGAGCAAGCAGCTGGTTAGCTTAGCTTCACATAAAGAGTGGAAACAAGGGGGGGAACAGCTTTGGCTCTGTGCCTGGTGGCAACCTAAGTTACAGCAAGATTTCAGGATGTCACTGCAAAAAGAGAAAATATTCCTTTCAAACCTAAAGTGTAGCACTTTTTAAACAATTGCGCCTTGATGTGCTATCAGGTATTTACACCTGTGTTTGCAGGTTTTGATGCAGCAGTATCTTTAATTAATATATCTCAACATATCATTTTAATCATAAAATTATTTCTAATCTTGTCCCGCTATAATGATTTTCCAGCACAATAGCATGACATTTCACTTTATATACTATCTATGCATTTAACTCAGAACAGGACTGCACACATGAACATACTGGAACCCTTTATCGGGTCAGCCACAAGATGTATCATCCATCTTGGTTTTTGAATTGTAACATTTAATCGTAACATCCCAATCCGACCTGATTCGTCTCTTGATTTGTAGAAGTAAAAACACGTCTAAAGGGATTTGTTTTACGTATCGTCAATAACATAATCAGTGTTATTTTAATGATACATCATTGTACCTATTTTTCTTGTTATTCATGCAGGATTGTGACATTTCACTTTTGACACTTCAACAACATCCACCTACAGTTGTGTAATGTGCAGGACAGAGCAGAGAAACCGAGGCTGGCCTACCTTATAGTTTCACTTGGTGTGTTGGTACGAGTAGTTTGTGTGTTCTGTTGGAGTCTCCATGCCAACCTGTTGCTGCTGACCACCATTCTCCTATAAAAAAAATGAAGAGGATGTTTTTTCTTCAAAATAACAGGGTACTTTTTAATTGGTGACAGTTTGTGACAATGACACTGGATTTATTAAAAAGGTACTAAGAGCATGGCAGGCCGCTGTGCCTTTGAGTGGAAGAACCAAAGAACAAGAACAGCCAGATTTTACAAGTGAAATATATGTTAACTTAAAGCCAGTGCATACTGCAGTATGTATTTACTACTATTTAACACTTACCCTGTGCATTCATTTAAAGAGTGGCTGAGGCTCCACACTCCCCTCACCTTACTCCTACCCTTAATTGATCTCTTCTATCCAATCACAGCCTTCCAGCCTCTTCTCATTCATAAAACCACACCCTTTATTTCTCTTTCACTGTCTTGTTCATTATGCAGGGCTCCTGCCACTATCAGTGAGCTCCACCTTGCAATGACACAGACTCAAAACCCCCGTGGGCTCAGACTCCCTCCTGTAGAGCGCTCAGCCAGCGTCTGCCAAAGCACTGCAGCACACACACAGTGGAGTCGGTGCCAAAGGCCTCAATAAAACCATTCTGACTCTCATTCATGACAAGCTGAACAATCTCTTCTAGTTTTAACAATGAAATAGCTCATATTTTAAACCCATAATGCAGGGTTGGGAACTTGAGACAGCACACTGCACTTTTTGGAAGAAGAGAGTTACATGGGTCATATACACGGATGAAAACTACAATGATTAACATGTTGCAGTAGGCATCAATGTATTTAACCCTTCACTGATGCAGTGAAAAGCGAAGAAGCAGGAGGATGCGTGGTTTACAACACAATACTAACAAATGCTTCTATGTAAAATACAGCCAGAGAGAGGAGGACTGTGCAGATAAACACACCACCACACATTCTATTGGGGCAGATGTGATCATTGAGAGGGACTATTTTTTTGTGTGACTCTATAATTTCATTAAATGTTGCATAGTGTGCCTTTAAAGAGCTGATAACTGGAAAAACCTCAGTGGAGTATCAATGATGTTTTGAAACCTTGAAATACAGTATGATGAAGTTCTGCATGTGAGGTGCACTAGTGGAGCGAGGTGGGGCGCAGCAGGCCATCAGTTTACCAACAACAAAAGGCGGAAAAATACAAACACTGGAAAGAACCTGAGTATGTCCTGTCGAGTATCTGCGAAGATAAATAGCATGCTCGTCCTGTGCTTCAGTTTCATTTTCCCATGCATCAATTCTGTTCTTACACCACGTCACTTTCTAGAAAAAAATCCACTTTGTTTTTCTACCATACCTCATATAATACCACACATCAGTTGACAGTTTGAATATCCCCTCCCCTACCTGTAAGACCTAGCCTACTGAAAGCAGTTTTTTTTAAGCACACAATCATTTTACAGTAAACATTGCCCTTTGAAAGTTTTAACTATAAGTCATCCACTTCATGTACATATTAAATGTAAGCAGGTGAGGTTGAGGCTAGCTTCATACCTCTCCTGGGACATTGGAGGGAGGCACTGGGGTGTACTGGGGGATGTAGGTCCCCTGCATAGTTGAGTTGGCCGGAATATACTGTAGGGAAGAGGAACACACAAATTGTGTTTAGTAGTAGACATTAATAATTGATTGCCCTTGTGAATTTCATCACAGTCAGCTATAAGGACAGTTTTTCTGCCTTGTGTATGCGTTTGTATGTGTATGCGTTTGTGTGTGTGTGTGTGTGTGTGTATGCGTTTGTGTGTGTGTGTGTGTGTGTGTGTGTGTGTGTGTGTGTGTGTGTGTGTGTGTGTGTGTGTGTGTGTGTGTGTGTGTGTGTGTGTGTGTGTGTGTGTGTGTGTGTGTGTGTGTGTGTGTGTGTGTGGTTGTGTGTGTGTGTGTGTTTATTTGGTCCTGACCGTGCCCGTGCTGCCCATGGACAGGTGACTCAGCTGCTGGGCGAGAGGTCCCATCATGGAGGTGGGCTGGATGGACATGGCGTGATCCATTGTTGGGGTAAGAACTGTACCCTGTGAATGCAGAGAAACACACTCAAATATAAGTCCCAGCATCTGAATCAGTGTCAAGTAAAACAATAAATAATAATAATAACTGGTACTAGAGTAAAATGGTAATTTTACAGTAGGGGAAGGTGGGGTGATTTGTGCAACTTTTTACTCAAAGTGATTTTAAAGTGAGGCCTTGACAGTTATGTCTCCAACTCAAATATGTACATATATTTCAGGATGTTGTGCATCCCTGGCAATAAAAACTTTGGATCTGGAATAAACTGTTTAAGAAATATAGCTTTCGGAAAAAAAGTTGTCTTGTCGCACAAATCACCCCACGTAGTGGGGTGATTTGTGCGTCATTGTGTCACAATGACAAAGTCACCATCATCATCTTTCTGGCCATCTGAACTCTCATCAGTGGTGTCGTTAAGTGGAATTGAGATGTCACTCTCTTCTGAGCTACTGTAGACAATCACTTTCTTTTGGTGACCAGCGTATACAGCCATGCCACTGGCACAACTCTCAGAAATGTACTTTGCACTAGTTGCTCCGTGCTTGTGGAACCAACTGCCACCTGACAAATGTGATTCCCCCTACATTTCTGCCTTTAAATCAAGGCTCAAAACCCATATGTACACCCTGGTGTTTCCTCCCCATTAACCTCTGCACTACTTACTTACCTCTGCACTACTATCTGTGTTTATGTGGATGTATGGGCTTTACGTCTTTTATTTTGGTTATTGTTATTTTACCTTCATTGTTTACCTACTGAATGCACTATGTACAGCACTTTGGACAGTGCAAACTGTCATAAATGTGCTTTTATAAATACATTTTACTTACTTACTTACTTATAACTCACCCAGGCCCTTGCGCACAAATCACCCCATCCCCAGAATTTTGGATAATAGGCATGATGCAGCAATTTAGGGTTGACATTGTGCTAATTATATAGACTCAAAGTGTAGCATACCAAAGCACTAAAACATGTGTCAAATGTTTTCAAACGTGTCTATAATTGTTCAGACACAATAATCAAAAAACCTTGATCATGGAAATTTTACTTTGAAAGGCAAAACACAGTTTTTTGAGCTTAAATGTGCTTATATCTTATTCCTTGTGTCTCCCTTCTTTACAGGATGAGTCAAATGGATGGCTCTTCTTAAATATGTGGTCACATTTCCAATTTCTTCCACGGTTTTCTAGAAACAATGGGTTTTGCAACTTCCAAAATGCACAAATCACCCCACCTTCCCCTATAAACTAAAAAAAAATAATTCTGGAAAAAATATTATCGATAACATACAAAACGATGGCCAGAGTATTCAACTGGAAGTGTCCCATTGTTTGTTTCAGGCCTTAAGGCCGTTCCACACACAGTCAATAGCCATTTATGAAAATGTGGTGTTGATTTGCCAAATATAATGCATTTCCTTATTTGTTCGGGCTATAACTTCTCAAGACACTCCACATACTCCGACGTAGAAAGCAAATCCAAAGATGGATTTCAATCCCTGAAATGCTTGGTTGCATTTATACTTTTATACCTTTAAAAAAAAATTGTTCTCCAACCAACTCAAGAAGCAGCCAAATGTACATGAAACAGGGTATATGAAGAGGACTAGTGAAGGAGCAATACTCACAGCTGGCTGCATGAGGTATGACTGATGGTGCATCCAGGACGGGCTGTGTACCTGTAAAGATCAGTAGAAAACAAACTCATGTGTAATGTTCCTCTCTTGCTTTCAGAAAGGTCATGAAAAGAAAAGATATCCCTGAGAGTCCTGCTTAACATACATAGTGAGCAAACAATGAGGGTTTCAGCACAGAAAAAACCACAGAAAGTGACATCTTGACATTGAAAAATCAGTAAAGGATTTAAATTGGATTTATAAATACCCTGTAATGTCCCACCTGGTAGGATGAGACAGGAGAATGCATGTAGGGTGACAGGGAAGTCTGGGCGATCATTCGGTTTGGAGCCAGACTGTAGGGCGAGGAGTAGAAGCTGGCAAACAGACAGAGAGAGCAAAGTGAGGAGAGAGGACAAGGAGACAGCCACACCACGTCAACAATGTGCAGTATGTCTCCAGCTCCGGTAACACCATGTATGTGTTCCCTTCAATGCCCAGCAGAGGGCAGCACTCTACTAGAGTTGGAGAAAGAGAGAGTTCTTTTTCCTGGAGGGTTGGGACTGTTTTCAGTCAGTCCGTGCATACCACTCACCCATTTTGTAAGGCTGTGGGGTCATAGGCAAGCGTCATTCCTCCCTGGGAAAACAATACGCAGGATTCAGAACCAGTGAGGTCATGCAAACACCGGTGCAGTCTGTACTAAAACAGTCAGCTATTAGCACACAGGGAGAACCGTCCAATTCCAAACTTTTTCAACACGTTTTTTGCTCTGATTTCCCAAAAGAGATGTCATATAAAAACACAGGAAGTAGCACTTTAAGCACTTTAAGAATCACGAGTTAAGTTAGAGCGGCCGATCTCACCGTGTCACCGTCTCTGGCCCAGGGCCTTCCGTTCTGGAGGTACTTCCCCTGGTTCTGCCTCTTCTTCTGACCTCCGTCGGCAAACTTACATAATAAGGGCTCTGTGGGCACTGTTAGAAGACACAGATCAAAAGGCAAGATTGAATTCAGTGATCCCAAACGGGGGAACAAAAAACACTGAGCACTGGCACCAATCGCAACAATATCAGGTTGCTATACGATACAAAACAAACATTCCACGCACCAGGCACTCCCGGTGGAGTCTTGATGAATTTGCCATTGAAATGCTGAATGATGGCCTCGCATTTCTCCGTCGACTCCATTCTGAAATATAGTCAAAGTCATTATGCTTTTTTTTTTTTTTTAATTATTAGGTATTCACAGTATACACTGAACTCAAATCATTATCACACACCACCATGGATGGGCTCATTGGCCCTCATTTATCAATCTTGCGTAGACCAGAAAAATGGGTGTACGTACATCTCCACGCAAATCTCGGCATTTATCAATATGGACGTGAGCGTAGGGTACGCTCAAATCCCACGCCAGCTCTCAGCTCGTGTACGCAAATTTGAAAACAGCTTAGACTCGCAGTGCAGGCTGTGCCGGGTAGCCGATGACTTTGTTGGACAATTATTAGAAGATAATACAAATGCAGTGCAAATAAGACCGAAATAAAGATATTAATCACTTAAAAATGAGCAGCTTATGGTGTGCAACTGAGTAGGAGAGCTGATTCAATAGTGCGCACACGTAAGGGCAGTTGTCTCCGTTTTGGAGCAGCTGGGGGGACACTGAGGCACGGGGGCTGCATTCATTCAAAATGTTAGCCTAAGTATTAAATATGTAGTAGGCCTACACTGCTCTTTATGATACAAAAAAATACACGGCACAACAATCAGCTTAACATTTTATTTATTTGACGCACTTTGTAGATGTTAGTTCCTCTTTTAATGTGTCATTAATGCTAAAGCGAGCGATTTATTTCCACCTTAACCGGCACGTTTTTCCGATCTGCTGGTGGAGCAGCTCAGCAGGACAGTGGGCGCTCTCACAGCTGATCGCTGCCGGGTCGGCTTGTGCAGCTGACGGCCGGGCTGACCACTCGTGCCAAGCGCATGCTGTCATACAGTAAAACGCTAAATGTGTTATTTTTAGTTTTTAAAACCCTTTTGAGTAGTGCTATCTAAAAGGGCCAATACATTCTAATCATTCAAATCTCTGCAGACGTGTATTTATTTTATGGGGACCATTATCGGACAGTTGGTGCGTCTTTTTCTCCTCCACCACTTATATTATGCCCGCAGCCCCGCACCCCCAGTTGGTTGCATTTCAGAACAGCAACACGCTTTTTTTAGTGGCGATTTTGAGTCAACACCAACGCTGTTGACCGCAGCAGTTATTTCCTTCCTAACTGCTGCCTTCTGTCGTTATTTGATGCTGCTTGTAATGCTCCGAAATGAAACTTTTTTCTACTTTCGCTGTTATTCTGTCAATTTCTACTTCAGGGAAGTGCCGTATTGCGCATATCCATGTCGCAAAACCTTTGGGCGAGGCCTCTAAACTGAGAAAATATAGGGGCGTGGTACGATTGTTTTCAGCCGCTGCATTTATCAATAATTGCGTGGCGTACGCCGAGATTGGCGAGATAAGACTGTTTGATAAATCCCACGCGATACCTGGCGTAGGGAGGTATTTGCGCCAGAATCTGCACCAGTTTCCACGCAAGTTTGATAAATGAGGGCCATTATGTCTAGGTGTTAAGAGTCTGACCTGGCAAATCCCACGCCGCGGCTGGTTCCGTTAGCATCTCTCAGGATGCGCGTGGATATGACCTGGCCAAAGGACTTGAGCATGCTCTCCAGCTCCTGCTCATCCATAGATACTGGAAGGTTGGAGATGTAGAGGTTGGTGGGGTCCTGCTCTTGTTGCTGTAATGTCAGTGGACATAAAAAATAAAAAATAAAGTTTTTACATACAGATCTTTATGGGAGCATAATGAAGAGATCGTTCTGTTGGTTTAGCTGTTAGTTGTGTTGAAGCTGAATGTGCAGACATCTGAAAGCATTGGTTTATTGACACCTCTTCAGTTTAACTACTGAAGAATATATGAACCCATAGTTAATTCAACTTAGAATAGAAAAAAAAAGGAAAGGCAACAGCAAACATCCTCACTAATGCATTTGCAAGTGGAAAAGTTCTTGTCACTTTCAAAATCGCCAGATTTGCCACGCGGCAGTGATTCCCATGGCAGCAGCAGTGTGACCACTTTCCATCAACACCTGCCTTAACTCTTGGCACATCAATGCTTCATCATATTCGTGCACCACCTCAAGCATCAATTTGCAATAGAATCTAATACGGACTTAACATTTTGAAGCAATAAGTGCCTGAGCAATCAACTGAGACTGTGAATAATCTGTCTCATCCATGCATGTGTCAGTGCCTCAACTAAGGCTTTCAGTTTTTTCTAACAAATCCCCATGCGCACACGAATATACTGACACGTGCAAAATTAGAATTTTTCTGCAAAGATAAGGAATGTTGTCTATTGGATAGATCTTGATAGCTGCGAGTTAATTAAAGAAGAGGGATTATTCAGAGACTTGTTTTTTTTTTTTTTTACTCTAGCTTGAAAGTGAAAGCTGGTGTGACTATGCAGGAGCAGTTATGAAGCCAGGCATGAAGGGAAAGAGTACAGGAGCAACAGGAGCCTGGCAACCAGGAGGAAAGAGGCTGGGCTAAAAAGAGGGGAAGGGAAAACAGAGAGAGAGAGAGAGAGAGAGAGAGAGAGAGAGAGAGGGAAGCAAGGAGAGAGGGTGGGCGAAACGAGTAGCTCTAAAAGGCTGACATTTTGCACAGAAGGAGGGAACTGACAAGATAGGAAGTTATGGGAGTACTGAGTAGTTTGGGTAATGAGAGAGGAGGATGACATAAAAAGGCGCAATGAAGGGAAAGAATAAAAAACGAGTGTGATTAACCGGCTTATTTCTCTTTCACAAGGATGTCTTTTATCCTTCATCATTTTCCATTTTGTCCCCCTCTTCCCAACACTTACTGCAGCGAACGAATAATAAACGTTTCTCAATTGTGCATGAACGTATAGCAGTCAGATGTGCGTCAACAATTCAAGGGATAAGCATTTGAACTGGTCTGAACCGGGAGAGAGGGAGAGCAGACAGTGTCCAGATGTTAGTCTAGGTTGGCCCAGGGAGTTCAGCCAAAAATCTGACGTGGGGCACAGTGAGCTTGTTGATCTAAAAAAGATGAAGATTGAGGGTATTATTGGTATGAAATCCTGCCAACAGCTATTTGGACTGAGGATTTAATGCCTATGAGTAGCGTCTGCTGTCCACCTGGCCAAGAGGAAACCTATTTATGTGTGATTGGCGTCATTCTGGGCGCGGCTATTCGACCATTATGTAACACAGGGGCACACTGCAGACGAGACTTATGGACTTGGAGACTAGATGACAAAGGAACAAAGGGGGATAAAAAAAAAACATTTACCTATATTCACTCTATTTTTAGATATGAAAATGCTGTTGGACCCAGCCCAGGACACTTTGTGAATGGGATTTGCTGAGACGCCACAGTGTTTTTATTTTAATTTTTTTGTGCCAGGCCCTAGGTGAGCTGTGTCTTTTGAGGCGTGTCTCTGTGTGTTTTCCGGATTTGCCTGCTTGTCTGTCCCCACTCAGAGCTGACGTCTGAGTTTGAGCGGGGAGGTGCTGGGAAGTGAGACAGGGATCTATTTTTAACTCTGCCATGGTTCCCCAGCCCTATACGCACACACGGCCTTCCGGGCCTGCAGCCTGGGGGCCCAGGTGGCCTTCTCAGGGACTATAGAGTATACCCTAAGGGCAGTGAGTGCAAGGTGTGGCTCATTGTGTTTGTGAACAACATTCTGCAGCTGTCATGACGAAAGGTGCAAACAGGTGAAACTACACAACAAGAGTGGGATATTCAGCTGGTTTTAGACTGTCCTGCTGGGCTTCTGACCTGACCTAACCCAGTGACACTGACACAGCGACTGTGTATATTTAGGATTTCATAGTGGTCATCAACACCTCTGACTGAGTGCATGTTGTCTGGGGGAGTCAAGTCTTGGTGTCCGGTTTCACATGCCGGATATCGAGATACAAAGGATTGTGTGGCACTCCTACAGAGGAGGCGCAGTGACTGCGGGTTTAGTTGCAATGGGTTCGGGTCAGCTGGCAGCGTGGACCTGTTACAGTTTTTTTTGTCAGGGCTGGGGCTGAGGGGAGACCCTGGTGTTGCATTGCACTGGGTCTGTTTGGGTGCAGGGACGAGGGGGAAGGGGGGCAGGAGGGTGGAGTGTATTAAGTGCTGGTGTCAGCCCAAGGCCTGGGCCCAGACCATGGACAATGCGAGCTCATTGTGCCTGTCCCATTGACAGTAGGCGTAGTGGCACCCTCCCCTAGGTTCCCCTCAATGGGGAGCCTGAGAGCCAGAGGGATCAGCTTAATGGGCCGACAAGAGTTGCTTTGACTGCACACACTTGGACAAAGAGCTCAGAGTAAGCGCTACAACAGGCGCAGGTTAGCAACGTACACAAGCCCAGAGAGACATGAGGGTGTGAGGGGACGGAGGAGAGAAGGTGGTGAGGAGGAGAGATAGAGAGACACCAGGAGGATAAAAAGGGAAGGTGTAGCACTGGATTAACAAAGCAAACAAAGTGGTAATAATGAAAACTGATTGAAAAATGGGTCCATCTCCCAGTTGTAACACATAGTATTCAGAAAACTCAATCCTTCTCACAACTGTCCATTTTTGGCACCCTTTGAAGTATAAAACAAACACACGGCGCCCTATAAACCGGAGTTTATCTTGAACCCATGCCAACAGGACACTTGCTGCCAATCAAGCCACCGCATGTCATGGTTTACCTTTTACATGGCAGAGAGGGCGAGTGTGTGGTTGTGGAGAAAAAAGGGACTACTGACTCTTGGCAGTTAAGCAGTAACCCTTTGTAGAACAGTACATTTTGATGGAGGGCCACAAGACTGGGGGTAAAGAAGAAAGCGGCGGTGGCTAACGAAGCTGAACAAGAGTAAGGCTAATTCTTACTTTGGCCATCTGAGCCTGGACCCCACTGGACTTCAGAGCTGTGACAGCTTTCTGTGCTGCTGCTGGACTGTCAAAGTCCACAAAGCCATATCCTGTAAAAACAGACAAACACATGTTAAAAATAGCAGTGATGCTTTTTTCGTTTTTGAAGGTTATGCGCTTTCTTGAAGAGAGTTAGATCAATGCAACAGTCATGTCTATCTGTTGACATCTGGAGCTAAAACCAGTTAGCTTAGCTTGGCTTTTTGGACTGGAAGCAGGGGGAGACGGCTGGCATGACTCTGTCCAAAGATTTTTGTATCGATCAAACAAAAGTGATATTACACGTTTATTAAGGAATGTTTTTTTTAGATAGAGCTAGGCCAGTTGTCTTCAAGATATAAGGCTAAGCTAACTATGCCCTGGCTGTAGCTTCATATTGAAAAATCACAATGTCAACTTGATAATAGAGAATCTCACCTTTGCATTTGTTTGTGGTTTTATCCAAGATGGCCTTGGTCGACACAATCTTGCCATACCTTCGGGGACAGACAAGAACACAGGAACCAGGATCAGTGACAGATGAGGTAACTATTGGGCAACCACAGGAATCACATGACATGCATACCAATCCTCCTGTCACTCTTCCTCAGGCTGCACGACTACAGGTGGAAGCATGCATACTACGTGCTCCTTTGTGCAAACAATTGTGGCAATCAAGTGTCACAGAAGAACTTTTTCGTCTGCCTCCACCCTTCCGTCTTTGTCTAGTGGTGGAGGCTGTCGTACAGTAACTATGTTCACTGGCTTCGTTGTCGGCTGACAGGAGACAGCACCCCAGGGCCAAAAACTATTTGTTCCAGGCCTGTCTTTATCACACACACACACACATATATATGCTCACACACACACACACACACACACACACACACACACACACACACACACACACCCACACCTCCTAAATACAGCTCTGCTCTCGAGTATTTTTGCTTCAAAGGAAGTTTTTAAGGTGTTGTCACTGACTGGTAAATGTCCTGACTGGATCCATTTCACCAATGACACAATAGGTCATGTGCCCAGAGGAAAATACATTTTGAAAAAGAGACACCAGACTGAGACAGAGGTTTATTTCTCCTGTCTCTCATTTTTTTCTCCGGAGCAATAAGATGCACTAAATCTCAATTTCAGTCTCCTTTAAGTTTCAGAAGAGATCTCATCAAACTCTCAAATCATTCTCAGAGTGTCTCAACTGTTGTGTCTCTTTGTGATCTCAGGCAGAGACATCAAAGAGCTCTCTCTATGAACTCAATCTACTCTCAGTTTCTTCATCTCATACTGAAGCTCAGACGGAGCAAATGAAGAGCTCTCCACAAGCACTCATTGAATTCTCAGACTTATGACAAAGTTTTAGTTGAATTTAATGGTTGTTTGCCTCTGGCGAAGTGGGTAGTGCGTTAGACCCATAACTGAGAGATCAGTGGTTCAAACCCCATGTCGAAGTGACCTGGAACAAGACACTGAACCCTGAATATAAATGAGTGTGTGAATGTATAATAATAATAATGTTTAAATTAGACCAGGTAAATGATGAATAAGAAAAATAAATGATAAATGGTCATTGATAAAGATTAGGATTAACCTTTATAAATAAAGGCAACAAATTATAATTTGATTTCTTGTTGACTTTCTTTTCCAAAGGAGAAACAAAGGAGCCATTTAAAACACTGAATTGAGAAGAGCAATTCTAGTAACTCTGTCTCACCTATTTCTCCTAAGTGAATTTTAGGAGAAACATATAAGAAACATTTCAGACCAAAAATATACTAAAATGAGTCTGAGATGAGAATCTCAAATGTGTCTCCCGAGCTGTAGAAGATGAAGCTTTGAGCAGAACATTTTTCCTCTGGGTGCAAGCTACCTATATATATGAAAGCTAACAAAGTGCCCCCTGACCAGTCATTTCAGTCCACCGTTGTCAACAGAAAAACAGGACAAAGGTCAGTCAGTGGAAGAGGAGAATCGATGAATGCACTGATACAGTATCATAAAACATTCATGGCATGGAAATCACCCGAGGAGCAGTAAATGAGAAGTGTTATGTAAGATGTAGTATAGGAGACTAATGGGATGCCGTGTTATAAAAAGATGGTCCATCAGCGCCACAGTATAATAGACCTGCCCTTGTCTGGTGAATATGGCCAGCAGTGAGGGAGGTTGGTGTTCCTCTGTTTGGGCGACATGGCGTCTGGGCGGAATGTACACTGTAACCTGATGCTTCACCCCTCCAGTTCGCCTTCCTTCCCACCACGTCCCCTCTCCCTCTCCCTCTCCCTCTCTCTCTCTCTCTGTTTTTCCACCCTCACATTGTAGCCAACCGCAGGGTCCTACACTCCCACCTACTTTCCGCCGACGCTTTGGCCAGATGACTCAGACCTGATCGGACTTAAAAACAGCCACGACAGAGACTTGTGTCCAGAAAGACACCAGAGGCCCAAAGTATTTATGTTTATTTAATCTCACTACTCCTAGACATGCAGGTGTCACTGGTCTTAATAATTGTGAATTATGACGTGGAGAGACATTAACGTCCTCACTGCAGAAATGAATTATTCATCTTCCATTGCCAAGTAGCCAGTTGACCTTTGCATAGGGTGATGTTTACAGTTTCCCGCTGTCATCTCACAGCTGCAAAGTAGCCATTAGCCATGAATACTAAGCACAGGCTTGATATTATTAAACCCATTCAAGTCCAACTGAATATTTTACATTTCCTTAAGCCATTTATATGTGCTTCTTCTACACCACATGTGGAGACATTTTGAAAAAACAATTAGGCATATTGATTGTCGAAATACAAGATCAACACTGTTAAAAAAAACTAAAACTGTAGAATGAATCTTATCAAAATATCTGAACTAGATGAAGTGAAACTGACTTGCACAACTCTCCTGGTTTCACTTGCTAGCAATGCATTTTCAAGAACAGGATCTCTTTTCACTGACCTAAGAACTTACTATTTCGGAAGACATCACTATTTTTGGGAGACAACACACACAAACACACACATGCAGAACTATAGTCTGAGGCAATTTAAAAGTGCATTTCTTCCTTTTAAAAGACAGTCTCCCAAAATTCAACACTTTCGGCCCACAATCATACATTAAATATCATTTCTCTAGATAACTTTGCTAGGTGTGAGGTTGGTATATCCAAAATTATTCACTAGAAATAACTATAAACTTTTATTTTTAAATTGGGACAAGTGAAAAGAGAATTATTTTTGCACTGAGCATGCTATTAGATTTAAGTGCAGAGAAAACAAATGTACCCAAATAATATGCTTTCCAGAAAATACCTTGTACGTTTGCACACAAGCCTGGAATAGTTTTACTAGCATTGTTTGACACACTACAGCACTGTACTGTACAGCTGTCTGTCTGGATCCGGATGGATGACTTTGCGACGTCTTGTGGAATGACGCGATGATGGCTGTGATACTCCAGATTTCAAGATAAAAACCTCCAGCATGAATGTGTCATACTGTATGGAATGTAAAGCCCACTGAGGTAAATGTCTATTTGTGATGGTGGGCTATACAAAAACTGATTTGATTTGATTTGTGTCCATTAAAGGCGGGACAAAGAAAAACAAAAACCTGTGTTCCAACGATAATTCCAGGAGAGTTCAGCGACTGAGTGACCCTCCTCTTACCTCTCTCCCTCGCCGCAGACTTAAAAGACAGCTCTGACCCATATACGGCTGTCTGACATTCTTTCCCAGCGAGCCATGCAACTCTTTTTCCCACTCGTTTAAGTTTCCCCTTGGAGTGGTAGCCCTCCCACCCACCCACCCACCCCCAAAAGCCCCCGTCCTCTCTCCACACTTCTCCACCACCCCAAAATGACTTCTCTGTCGATCCCCATGCTTTTAATCTCAAGTCCCTGTGTTTCACATACCCACCACAGATTTCAAATTTCTCTTTGATTCTTCTTCCGCGTTCACAATGTGTGTGTGTGTGTGTGTGTGTGTGTGTGTGTGTGTGTGTGTGTGTGTGTGTGTGTGTGTAGTGCATCTGAACTCAAATATGAACGTGATCATTACCAGCCTTGCGAATTTTGTTCAGTGGATTTGATGTTTTCCGAGGCTTCACTATGCGAGGGTAAGACATGTTCAAAATGGAGCTTGAAACACAAATGTTATTGAGGGAGGGGCCGGGGTGTTATTATAATCAAGTCGGGTTTTATTAGTTATGGCCGGTGCGTGTTTAGGGAGGCGTTCCTGTTACTGCAAATGACCCGTGGAAATGACGAATCACTTCTGTGACATACAGCATAGCCCTGACCTGCAGCGACCAAAACCAGTTTGGGAGCTTTATTACAAGGTTTTATCTGTGTGTGTGTGTGTGTGTGTGTGTGTGTGTGTGTGTGTGTGTGTGTGTGTGTGTGTGTGTGTGTGTGTGTGTGTGTGTGTGTGTGTGTGTGTGTGTGTGTGTGTGTGTGTGTGTGTGTTCGTCTGTGTGTGTGTGTTCATCTGTGTGTTCGTCTGTGTGTGCGTGGGTGTTTGTAAGGCCAGGACATTCTGTAGTAGAGGCCAGGCTGTTTGACTAGGGGTGTGTAAGTCTTAGGTTCATGGCTGAATTCAGCTCCACAAGGAGGCCAAGGTTAGCTCAGGACATGAGGAGGCAACATGCTGTGTGTATACCCTTCTCTGGCCCCTACTACTCTCCTTCTTTACCCCCGTCCTTTTCCCCAGCTCTCTGCATTCATTCCCTTCTTTTCCTCTATTTCCCCTCCGAGACCACCATTTTGCTGACAAGCTCTTGTGATCCAGTGACTGTCGATATTTAATCAAAATGACTTTTGTTGTGGTAAACACGAACCACTTTTCCTTCCTGCCTGCCTGAACAGCTGACTTTTTTTTCTGAAGATCAAAGTATGGCCCGCTTAAACTATTTGTTTTCATGTGTCCAGCAGATGAAGGGCAACAAAGCTAAAGACTGCACAGATGTTGTTAACCAATCCACTCAGAAGTACGTTTTTCTACACGACTCTTTGTCCAATGACACGTCAGAAATGAGTATCTAAAAAGATCCAGTTAAGGGGCACTGGAATGCACCATCAGCTAGTCCTACTGATTAAATATTAAGGCCTGATAACATGAGACAATACTGAAATACATACCTAGAGATGGTTCAGTGTACTACAAACACTTGCTTAACCTGCTACATCTTTACAGCTCTCATTTGAACATTTTTTCTTCAGTATTATTTTACCATTGGAGCTTCCACATTACTGAAATGTTCGCTTTAAATCGATCAAACAAAAAGATCACAGAGCAGGTCTATCTTCATGACATGCCATCATTCCATGAATAGTTTGATATGTTGGTTTTTATGTGCCACCACTCTCATGGATAAGTAAGTAAGTAAGAAGTGACTTCTTGTTTTTCTGTGTGGTGGTTGTGTTTGCTAAGAATTAGTTTTACAGCACGTCATTTAATTTTAAATTATGAAGTTCAGAAAGGGTATTTTGAGCTTTGGACAGAGCCACGCTTACTGCTTCCCTCTGGTTGCAGTCTTTATGCTAATATTGATTATCTACTGGATCCAGCTTCATAACACACCCACCCACACCCACACACCCACACCCACACCCACACCCACACACACACACACACACACACACACACACACACACACACACACACACACACACACACACACACACACACACACACACACACACACACACACCCTCTTAACTAACTCTCGACAAGAAATATGCATATCATATGCTGATGATGACGTGGAATTCTTGAGGCTCAATCGGCATATATAACAGGTCTACCGTAATGTTAACTTTCCTATTTCCCCCTGATGCGCCTGCTTTGAAAAAAATATATATATTGATTTACACTGTCAGTCCTCCTAATGAATGAATCACTGGTGAAAGTCACTTACGGCTGGCAGAGCTTGACCAGGTCTTGGTCTGTGGTCCCCGGATGGAGGCCACGGATGTACAGGTTAGTTTTACTCAGCTGTTCCCCTCCCCCGCCACTGCAGTTGCTGCTACTGTTGATGTTGGGACTGGGGGGCGCCATTTGATGGCCGGAGGACACATAGGCCTGCTGCAATAACAAAAGAAAGAAAAACGTCAGAATTAGTTCACTGTCCTGGAACACACAACCACAAACCACTGCCTAGAATACTTCTGACTTTACTTACTAATTCTCAAACGGTAGCAAAAAAGAAAAAAACACTGGACCAAGTATACAGTGATGTCAGATCCAATTGAAAGCCTGAAAAACCTCCAAGGTGTGGCGTGTTTTTCGAGACGTTGAGGTATAGAGAACAGTCCTTCATGAGACAGATGATAATGTGGGAGCTACGAAAAATGATATCACACACAGCCCTCACGTCAACACTCACCAATACTGCTTTCTGAGGGGAATGTGGGGCCTCTTGGTCTACTCCATATAGGGAAAAGGGGCCTCTTATGCTTTCTCCATGTTGGGTAACTTATTGTATTACTTTTGAAAGCGCACAAAAAAAAGTGCGTATCAAATCGAAAACGCTGAAGAGCTAGAACTAATATTTAGTCAGTCTGATGATGCGGAATGAAATAATCAGAGTATAGATTCGAACAATCTTCATGCTCTTTCTTCAATTTGTACTTCTAGCAGTAACAGAGATGGCATTTCTAAATGAATCGCTTCCATCTGTTGAAGCTTGCATTTCTATTGGTGCTAAACTTTCAGCAGCCCTCTCATGGTTCAACAACATCCATGGTCCATCTGATATTTCCCTCTTTAAGAACAGTGTCTAAGGTTAACAGTTAACAACAGCAGCACCATGCAAACACAGGGTTCACTTCAGTCCACGTCACATACAAAGTTCACCGACCAAAACAAAAAGTGAAATGTGGGGGGGAATTCAAAGAGATGAGTAACAGCAGCACACCAGGAGTCAATTGACCCATCTGTAAGGGATCTGATGTCTAACTTAAAACCACCACTGAACCTCCTTCACATTTCTTTCATTGGGGCTGTTCTGTTCAATCAGTCTATGAGGACTAAGTACCAGTGAATAGTTGTAAACTATGGCAGTCGACTAGTACATGACTCACCGCGAGGAAGATGAAATGCCGCTGCGCAACAACCAGTGCATCATCTCATTTCACTATCTATGATCGAGTTTTCCTTTGAGAAATCAAACAAAAGATTGTGTAACCACGCAGAGGAATATCTCTAATTGGGTTTAATGTGGTATCATCATCACTTTGGCTGTCAAGAAGGAGGGCGGAAAAATAGAGCTGTCTCCTTCTCTCTCCAGGAATAGATCTATACTGGCTGTTTTCAAGTAAGACTCAGGCAATTATTAGCAACGCTTGAATGCCGACAAAGGGCCCAGCTCCAGAACTATCAAATGTTGTGTGTCTGTTTGCTGTGTGAGAAACAGGACTTAAATGACGTTAACCTAACAGCCAACTGTGTTCATTCGATGAAGCGCACGAGGGAATGAGAGAAGAAAAACAACCGAATTCTGCCTTGGCACAGTGCAGTGAGTGGGGCCGCAGTGTCTCATTCCAGAGACCAATTGGACAGAGGTGACAAGAGGACAATGGGTTAATTTGAAGGGAGAGGAGAGGGTCACTGATCAGACTGCTGGCTTGTGTTTAGGGAAAAGCCCAGCAGGAAGCTACAGGTCACACCATGGACCACCGGCAACATCAACCCACCCCGCTAATTAGACACCATTCATGAGGCACCCAGCCCCTCTAAAAGGCCACTCCCCTCTGACCTCTACTGTGTCAGTCAGCAGCATTGCCGCTATATAGGCTCATTTCCCTAAAAACAAAACCTATCCTCTCTCCCCCCCCCCCCACACTGCTGAAGAAAACCCAAAGATTCAAAAGTTTACATGTTTGTTCTTGTTATAGGCGAAATGGAGACAAAAACCTGCTCTGAGTGAAACAAAGAATAGAGTGTGTTCTTTCCTTTTATCTAGCCTCCTTCCAGGGATATTTACTCAGTTCGCAAAATAAAAAGGCCGTAAAGAGCAGGATGTACAAACGGACTCTGACAACAGATTCAAGGCAGCTACACACAGTAACATTTGGTG
The DNA here is from genome assembly GCF_949987685.1 of Ammodytes marinus. NCBI lineage: Eukaryota > Metazoa > Chordata > Actinopteri > Uranoscopiformes > Ammodytidae > Ammodytes > Ammodytes marinus. Next base: position 30,311,552 of record NC_137233.1, read on the forward strand.
AAATAATTTACATTTTCAAAGTTGCTTTTGTAATGTCAAGAAACTATAATAGAATTCTTCATTATTGAACTCAACACTATTGTCAACCTGAATCATGTTATAAATGTGTTTCTCCAACTTTTCTATTGGCTATATAAATTTGGTATTATTTATCTTTATCTAAATCAAACAGGGAGGAAGTGTGGCCTTAACTATAAAGCTTTATTGGGATGACCCAAAATATGTGTACTCAACCTTCACAAACGTTTCAACAACTGTCTATAGTTAGGTTTTGAAAGATAGTATTTGTCCAAAGATATAATTGAATTGTGCTGCATCATCACACATTCAACATTTGTGTGATCAATAAAGCAACATCCATTTAATAATAATAAAAAAAGGTTGTTTGTTCCTTTCTGTGAGATGAGAAAATACTCAGGGCCAGTGCACCTACACATACAGCATGTGCCTGCCTGTTGAGAGTTATCTCTCTTGTCACACTGCATTTCACAATGTGTTGTTGGAAGCAGCTTGTGAATGAACGAATAGGACAGAGGAGACCTGTAATCTCATTCACACACGCTTCACTATACAATGCCAAGTCCCAATCAAGCTCTAGACCATACCATGAGAAAAATCCCCGCAACAGCACCCCTCAAATCACCAATCTGCAACCACAGATTTCTTCACACACATACACACACACACACAGTCAATGCACTCAGCTGTAAGCACAACTTAGCCAAGCACAAACTAACTGTCTGTTACAGTATAAAAGCTCACATACAGTAGCTTTACTCACATAACGTATATATTATGTGCACTTCCCCGGAGCAAAAAAAATTATACATTTTTTAGCAATCACTTCCCAGTGCTATATGTAACGTATGTACACTGTCAGCTGTCCCAAAATATTAAATGTTTTGTAAACCACATGACAATGTGTTGTTAACTTTATGTAAAAGCAATGGACCCAAATGTGATATGTGTTTTAAAATGCTTACTAAATATATTTAAAGTACAAAAAGCAGGTAATGTTCTTTTGCTGCACTACTGGTTGCTGATTCCCGAACAAGCTATTTCACCATTATTATTTCATTGAAGACCTACAATCCAACACCACCTCCATCTTTTGAGATTATTTCATCGGAAGTTACTGAAAGAGCAACAAGAATTTAGAAACAATAAAATGATTGTTTTCCAAGGAAATGTCTTAACATAGTCCAACGTCCAAAGATTTAAAGAAACAGTGAACGTTTTGTAGCTTCATACATGACGAGAACGATTGAAAAATTGGTTCGATGATAGACTCCTCATCTCACCACTTTATCCAATCTTTTGGTCCTGTCAACAGAGGAGCATATCATTTTCTCAAACATACCGTCCCCTGAGCATCATATGAAAGACATGAATTCTCTTAAAACATGCTCCAGAATATTTTCAAGCCAACATCCAAGTTAATTATTTCACAACTACAGTGTATAGTCTGTTTGGCCAGTCTGAGTCACAGTGAAATCAGTTACTTTTGGTTCATTTTCTATTTTGTCTAGGTTTCGGTTTCACACGGCAACAATTTAGTGGGCCAATTTTCACTGAGGGAGCATGTGTGAAGGAGCAGGGCCAGAAATACACATGTAGAAATATTTGTAATTGTTCAGAGTGACATTTGGCTTTGGAAAAATTTGAACGCAGAAAATGGCACATGGCACTTTTATGCAAGGGAATCTGAATACTCTGAAACATCGCTGACAATGTTTACTTTGACCCGACTTTAAACTTCAAACATGGCGACGACTAATTCAGTTCACATACAGTATGAAGACTGTCAATGTTGCATTTCCTCTCTGCTGAACCGCTCCAAACCGCTTTCACAACAAAGGGGCTTTAAAAATATCACTGGCTATTTTTAGGATCAAAACTAAAAGATAAAAATCAAGAACATTTCTATAAATAAAACCACCTCTTCCAATTTGATGTTATCTAACAATAATACTCTCGAGAACTGTCGGGAAATGTCTTTTTCAAATATTGCAAGGTTATGCTGAATGACTTTCATCTCTCAATACATCAAACATGTACAATAATATTGAATGCGTTGACATTAAAATGTGGAGTTTCTTTAGTCAGATGTGTCACTTTAAACCCTCGCCACTGTCCATTTCTCTGGATACTCCACCTCCGTTTTTTTTATCTCAGCGCCTCTTTGTGTGGGGCTTCTCCAGTCGACCCCAGTTTGACCCAAAGAATTCCATGGATTTCCTGGCTGTTGGGGGGTCTGCGCTGCCTTCCCATGTCCTGCCATGCGTGCTCCCCACTGGAGACTCGTTGGGAAAGGAGAGAGCTACTATGGCTGTTGACATGCTAATGCAGAGATTTATAGTTGGCTGAATGAGGACGCAGCTTCCAGCTTGTATAGTGTTACACTGCTGAGCTGCTGCCTTCAAACAGCTCCAACCTCTGCACCACTTGTACGACACTTTAAATATCTCACTCACTCATTCATTCACTTCTGAAGCATCAACAAACATCTTGGATATTTGTCACCAAATAGTTTGCAATGTTGACAAAAAAATGACATGAACAAAAACATACTAAATTATGAATGGCATTCTGCACATTGACAAAATCACTGTCTTTATCAAATTAAAAGAATGCTAAACAGGGATCTATGAGAACATGTAAAATTGATCTTTTAATATAAGCCAAGGGTTAGGTGAGGACTTTGTGTGTAGTAAAGCAGCAAACTGCAGTATGGCAGGCAGCAGCCAGGAAATCCTCTGTGTCTGCTCCTGATCTTATCACACAGGAGCATTTGAATGAGGAGCTCTGCATTCCAACCAGGTGACAGACAGGGACACCAAACTCAGGTCCAGACTCGTTTCTGAATCCTCCTTCCTTTTCTGTCTCCAACCCTCCCCGTCCCTTTGTCTTTTCATAGCCACCTTCTAATCTTCGAGATGCCTGTCTTATTGATGCTGTTGATCACAACTCCATGCAGAGAGAGCAATATGCACAAGCCGGGTCAGGTGGCCTAGAGCTGGGGAGCTTGGAATCAGATACCTACAAAACACTGGCCCTCAGCTCAGCTAGAGATCTTACAAAAAATGCGAGGCACACCGAGTGTCTGGCATCACTGCAGTAACTTGGCATCAGATTTCCGACAGCTGTGCTTTCTCCAAGGACTCTGTCTCTCTACCTGTTCACCTTGGCTGCTTGGCGGGGGAAGCAGTGAGTGTGCTGGGGATCAATCCAAAACATCTGACACATTAAACAAAGAGACAGATAAACATATACCTGGCGCAGGGCCAGAGGGACAAAGGTGACTGTGCAAGAAGAGTTCAGTGAGGATAGACAAACCGGAACAGTAGCCCAGTAGACAGCCATTGCTTGTGTATGTGCTGCAGTGGAGCGTGTCTGTCCGTTGCCTTTCACACACACACACCAATTTGGCATATAAAAAGAATAACCAAAGCAAGATCAACATGTCATTATTTCAGACTGACCAATACTAGATTTTTGAGGATGATACCAATGTGGATATTTTGGAGTCTATCTAAGATATATTCTATTGAGCATATATACTGTACATAGAAAAGATAAACTATTTTGATACAACCACCTTAGACATATCATTGGCTTTTCTGTACAACCATTTTTGTTTAGTTGTCCACCAACATATACTGTAAACCATTTGATCTAACTCTGTGAGTGTCAGTTTATTTTCTAAAGATTTAAGAGTGCTGGTGTATTGCCTCGTTCCAGTGAGTAGAGAGGGTCGGGTCGGAGCGGCTCAGAGCGGGACAGCTCGCTTTTAAGAATCTCTGTGGTGTTTCCACCGCCGACCCTACCCTTACTGGTAGGGCGGGGTTTAGGCTGGACTGCGACAGCCGCCGCCAGAATATGGGTCAAACTATCGGGCTGTGGAACAAGCCAGCCGTCTCTCGTTTTTGCTTGGCCAAACCGACCGCTTCTTTATTTATTCCCCGTGTTGTGAGCGTATTACGCCGGTAAAGGCACAGAGACGGCTCGGTGCAAACCGACAGAGACAGTGAGCGAACAGCGCTGGCTGCGGCAGCTACGTGACATTGTAACAGTGGTAGGCTACACAGTGTAGGATATCCCACTGATTCATTTAATGACGAGGATAAACACTACACAATAAACTGTGCTGCGCTCACATTTTTTGGGTGGCTGGTACCCCAACGGAGGAGTACCGAAAATAGGAGCGGCTTAGAGCGGTTAGGTGCGCTTATATCCATACCCTACCCAACTTTTTGCAAATGGAAAGCCAAAATAACTGGACCGAACCGCTCCGACCCACTCGGTGGAAACGAGGCATATGACTGTTCCTAGCAGGCTTTAAATCGGACTTTAATAAGAGAAAGTTAATGTTTCCTATCTTAATGTGCAGTCAGTGATACTGTGCTTTGGTCCAACAGGGGGAACACAAACCTTAAAACATTCCATTGCATTAAAAGTTTTGTGTAGCTCAAGTGTTACACATTCTCTTTCACATCCAACAGAAACTGCCGTTTGGTCCTGGCCAGGTCGTGTGGAGTGGGTTTGCTATTTGTGTTACTGGGCTAAATAAATAAATAAATATTGACTAATGTTTTTCAGAGCTTGTGTGCTGAAACTAACTGTCTGCTGCCAATAAGTGAGAATTGTGAGACAACCATACATTAGCTTAAGGGCTACAAAGCTTTGGAAAGTTGCGAACAGGACGCTGCGAGGTAAATTCACATACATGCTTTGATTGGGTCGTAAATAAATATTAATTGATAAAGCTTTAAATATTCAAAGTGAAACTTGTAGCTGATCTAAATACCTATGTATGGATGTATACACATTTTATTCCAAATTAACTTGGTGTCAGCTTCCTCATTTTGGTTGTTGTTGGAGAAGTCATGGAATTCCAGGTTTTTATCTTGTAGGGCTTCTGGTGGTTTCAACATGCTTCCATAGTGAATGCAAAGCCCTTTATCAATAGAAAATAACACTCATTATTTGAATCTCTGGTAAATGCATGTGTTAGGTTGAACGCTAATGAGGTGTAATGAATGACATTCGTGTCAGTATGGCAGGATAACACACTTGCACAGACTTGACTCGTGTTCGACAGACTGTATTTGCAATGATCAATCACACGGAAAATTTAGTGTGCCCAACTTGCCTGGTCAAAGTTACACTTTAGCTGCGGGGTAAAAACAGATACGATCGGGAACTGTTTGAAGAAATCCCCTTGTTGGTACAATTCAAGAACACTTGACATCAAGCATTTCAAAAAGCACTGATGGCTTTTTGAGATTAAACAATGGCTGACTAGAATTAACACATGCAATATCCTTTGACAAAATCTCATTTAAAATAACTATAGGCACACAAGGAGTTTTAGAAATCAAATAAAGCAGCATCGTGTTCAATTGATTGATTGATTTTCCTGATGTAAATGGTATCATACATACAGCGGGGATTTCATGATGACGCAAGCCAATGACTTCTCATTTTTGCGACTTCTAATACCCAACAACCCCATGTACATTTGTCTGTCTGCAACAATGTTTAATTAATGGCTCAATAAACCCTAGTAACTGATTGGACAGTTTACCTGTTACTTGTTAAATGATGATTTGATTCACCAAAGCAGTCAAAGCTTAACACAAACACAAATCTTGTACCCCCACAAAACCAGCTTAACATTCGGTAACCCATCAAGTTGTTCATTTGAGGCTTACTTTTACATTTTAGTCAACTCTTGTCTATGTTACAAAGACAATCTTTGTATGTCAGTGTGTGAGCATTTCAGCAGACATGTTTTGTTTGGGAAGCATTGTTTAAATTCCCTAAATTCCCCTGATGCCATAAACAGAGGGTTGTCAGAGAGCAATGTGCCAAAAACCTAAGAAAAAAGGATTATTTAAAAAAAACAGTATTGGTACATATGAGGCAAGGAATTGAGAAACACTGGTGACATCTGAGAGCTTGTGGAGGTGAAAGTTAAACGGAGAGACCTTACTTGTGCTATTTTGCCATGTCGGGAAGGGAAACTTTAGTGAGACCCTTTGCAAACGTGCAGCATATAATGATCCTTTTTCTCCAGCATTTATATTCTGTTCTTTTCGCGTCTAGTTGTGTTTTGCTCCATACAGAATCAAAAACAGTTTTATTGCGAGGTATAGGTTCACACATGCAATGCATTTGTTATGGTTACACTGTGCATACAATAATCATAGCATTAACATAAACCTAGATAATATAGTAAAAGGCATCTTAAGAATAAAATAGAATATTTAAAATAAAATAATCTAAGAGATAAATATGAGCAATTGTCAATATTTGAACGAGGGGCTGTACAATTGTGCAGAGTGAACAAGGTCAAAAGTGTGCAATGAAATCCACAGAAACGTAGACGGATCCATGTTAAAATAACAAAATTGTGGACGTTAGTAACGAATAGAGTCTATGGGAGAGAGGATAGAAATAGTGTATGTAGTGACACATCTAGATTGTTTAAAGCAGAGCAGTGAGTTGACAGCATTTGTTGAAAAGGCCTCTCGCAGAAAGATCAGAACAAGAAATCTGACTGACAAGCACAAAGACGAGCCATATTCCACCAGGTTCCAGGGCGAGAGTCGCACGATACCTTTGCAAAGCGACACTGTTCTATTTTAACCTTTTACACGGAAACCTCACAAATTTGATTGGAGAACATTAATTATATTTATTTTAAGGGGGGAAATGAGGTGCTGAGTCAGGGGAGGAGCAGATGGCTTTAAGCACAACATAAACCAAACAACCTTTTTTAGTCGCCGGGGCTCGGTAATCACGTTGCGCACACAGAGCGCTTTTCTCACGGCCCGGTGTTGTGTTTATTTTGCAACCCGTTTTATTTTGTGTAGGCTACTCGTGCAGCAGCCCAGGTATGGCAGAATGTGAGCTAGAGATAAAAAGATTGGGGAGGAGGTGGAGGTGGGAGGAGGAAATCACAACACAGGAACTTGACCTCTCTGTGAACTTTAAAGGTCTACTTCACCGGTTGGAATATGAAGGTGTATTGAACTCGGAGATCCTATTTAGTATAAATGTGCAAAAAAAAATAAAAAATCGGATCATCTTAGCCTGAGAAAAGGCAGAAAGAGTGTTTTATGGTCTCACTGTGTAACCCTACAGTTTCCTTCTTGTGACATCACAGTAAGGGTAAGGATTAACAGGACAGCTGGGCCAAGGGAAGACTAAGGGAAGACTGAGGGAAGAAAAACCTCATTCATTATATTATAATAGTTATTTTATGATAGAACGCTGGTTCCGTATGGGTGAAGTATTCCTTTAAATCCAACATAAAATAGACATAAAATGCACATTTCAGAGTGGCCTTTTATTGTGGACAGTCTAAGGCACACCTGTGCACTAATCATGATGTCAGATCAGCATCTTGATGTGGCACACCTGTGAGGTGGGATGGATTATCTCAGCGAAGCAGAAGTGCTCACTATCACACATTTAGACAGATTTGTGAACAATGTTTGAGAAAAATGGTACAATTGTGTATCTGGAATGAATTTTAGATCTTTAAGTCCATCTCATGAAAAATGGGAGAAAAAACAAAAGTGTTGCGTTTATATTTTTGTTGAGTGTACATTAGCCAGAGAAGAAGACTTCGTTTTTCACATTGTTGTTTATTTACCTTTTCATTACCATGCTTAGTTTAGAGCTCATGTTCATAATGTCTTTGGTCAAGTCGAGGAACAGATTGAAGTGACAGGCTGCAATTGACCATGGTATTCATCATGCACTATAATCTGCCGATTATTCTCACAATTATTCGATACATCGTTTCGTCCGTGAATTATTGACAACTTGTCAAACAACACACATCACAACCTCCCACAGATCATTTAATATACACTTAGGAAGTGAACCAATGTCAATGCAATTATAATCATTGCTAAACGTGGATTAGAAAAAGACTGTTTCGTGAAAACACTGTTCTATTTTAAAGGGTTGCCCAGAAAAAAAGCCACTTCCTTCATAATATATTTCCCGTTTATTATAGATATGGAAGAAAAATTACAGGGACGAAAATAAAACTGCAAGCGCTGACTTGATCCTGACTGCCAATACACTGCACACTTCCATTTAAAAAGTGACACTAAAATATATTTTTTATCATTACCCCTGTGAGCTAAAAATGGAAATCGTCTCCTCACTTCTGCATGTGTAGCCTATATACGTTCAGTGCAAAATAAAATAAAATTGAAGAAACTTGTGTGGGTCATTCAAATAAATTGGAAGGTTTTAGTAGAGCTAACGAGTCAAACACAATGCTGTTTCCCTCACAGGCACTAGTAGGCTATTGACATCAGAGCCCTGTTTCAGGTAGCTGGTTTTGAGGCAACCCAGAGTTTGTTCCATAGATAGTAAATAATATGGATGTAGCATCCGGGCTGACCTCAGTTATTCACACGGCATCCAATAATCCTGGTTTGTGCGCGTCGCCATTTTGTGAGGGGGAGGGAGATAGCTGACGTATACCTCCGATGCAAAGTGAGGGACAACGGGCGGAGAGCTGTCACTCAAGAGATCGCGCCAATACATTTTAACCTCCAAAAGAATAAAAACTAGCGTGGGCCAAAAAAATTCACCCCCCTCAGTGTTATCATGGAGATATGACCTAAACATACAGACTAAAATGGTTTCGTGGCCCAGGCTGTAAATAGGTTTAATAATGCTGTGAAAACGGCATGTTTAACATTGGAGTCAACGAGAGATGGCTGTCTTCTGCTCCCAGCCCCCAGTGGCACTTCCTGGTTACTACAGTTGTGGTCACTTCCTTATTGGATGCTGGTAAAAATCGCTGAGGTTGGGGCTTGGTTTGTTCGCTCTGAGTTAGTGGAAACTCTCGGTTTTCCGTTTCAAGAAGCAGGTTCAGCGCAACCGAGAGTCAGTTACTGCGGCAACATACGCCGTGGGTCTAACCTGCTGGATAGGTGATTTGACCTAGGCCTACTCTGAGTTTGTTTTCACTTTACGCTGCAGCTCCGACTGAAGAAAGAGTGTCACTGCCACAACGCGACCCTGTACAGTGTAAAGGCTGTTACATACTCCGCGAGAAGAAAGAACAAAGTTCTCGGTGACAGAGCTGCGAGATGTTCTTTCTGGTCTGACATTACATACTTCACAAGAACTCAACTGCCGAACTACTCACCGCGGAGCATTGTTACCATGGTAATTGACTCAGTAGCGCCAGTTGATTTCACTTCGCTTTCCTCATTGACTTCAGACTGACCAATCACACAATAGTTCTCGGACAAGCTGCGAGAAGAAAGTTCGGCCCGGGTGATGTGCCGAGAACAAGCTGCGAGAACAGCTAAACAAGAGCTGAGAGAAGAAAATTACGTCATTTTCTTTTCTCAGCTCTGTCACCGAGAACTTTGTTCTTTCTTCTCGCGGAGTATGTAACAGCCTTAAAGCAAAATCACTCCATAAAAATCTCCATCGGGATGTTTTTATCATTTCCTGATGATTTTACGTTTGATCGATCATTTATCTGATCAGTATAGTTCTCAGCCCTCGTGCCGTTCATATGCAGCCACCTTACACATCGTGAACATGCTCTACATTCAGATGAATAAACCTATTGTATTGTGTGTATCTCATTATTCATTTTTGTATTAACAGGAGTTTTTTAACGTCTGTGCCACTGAACATAGGCTATTTATGTCAGGTTGAAATGCAATTCTGCGGCTGCACGCAATCGTTAGGCTACTGTTCACTTGCGTGATTACAGTCACAGTCGAGCCTCGTTAAATAGCCTAATATGATATAGAAATTATATAATAATTTAAACTGTGATCACTAGAGGACAAGGGATCTGGTAATAAATCAATCAGGATCTACAATGGAAACTGTCACCTTATGTGTCAGACGTTAATGTCTTTCACTCCCCATTTAAAAGAAGCGAAAGTCTGTTTACTGCACAGGAGGATATTATAGCTTGCCTACATAATACATTGAGTATAAAACACTGTCAGCAATGCTTTGCAGCGGCACAGCATTGCTAATTTGCATTAATAATTTTGCTGCTGCTGATATGCGTAACTGAATTCTTGAAATATATTGCTTCTCAATAAGAAGCAATGATGCTCTTGACCAACGCTGATCCACTGTTCTGAAACCGAAAACCCAGATTTGCTCATCATCAAAACTCAGAGTATGTAAAACCAGCTACCTGAAACAGGCCCCTGATCTGAGAGGATGAGCAGCCAGGCGGTGCCCAAAGAAGATCGCAGAAAGACAATATGTCAATGTGCATTTTTAAAATGCCATCTATACTATAGAGTTCAGGGGCACAATGCAACAGAGACTGGCAACAAGGCATGAAGATGGCAGGAGCCACAAGCATCCAGTGTAGCTTAGAACAGAATATCCACATGGACCATGAAAGAGCAATTAGCAAGACTTTTAAGATATTATGGCTCATAGACAAGGAACATGATATTGCATGACAAAATGGAAATAGGCCTACACTATCCAGGAAAGGGTTCAAAAGTATTTTTTTTTTATTCAGTAGTGGCATGTCTTCAGTGACCCGAATAAATTAAATTAAAATTTGGTAATTTATATCTTCCATTTGTATTCCAAATGTCGCACTGCTGCACGTCACACCTTGAGTGGTGCACTTCGTATAAGAGTAGCCTATTCTTCCCTCACACAGCCTATTGGTTACATAGGTTAATGTGTCAACATTGAGTGTAACCGCGAGAGCGCGATTCATAATTCTGGGAATGTGGAAATAATGGTCTGGTGGGATTTTTTGAGGGGTGGGGCATATTCCGCTTTCAGATGGGAAACGAGAGGAAAAAAACTTTGCAAACTTGCGCCGCGACGGAGACAATGAAGACCTGATTTATCATTAGATATGAGTGTCCGCGGGGGAGAGAGGCAGAATTCATTTGGTAACGTGTTCCCTCAGCCTGCCTCCCACCCTACCCCCACTTCCATTAACACATCCTGGCACCGTACGCGCTATCCCGCGGCACGGCACACTTACCCATAAAAGTTGCTCTCCACCATTGACTTTTTTCAAATGAGTGAACAGAGCCATATCGACATCCTCACTGTAGTACAGAAGCACAAAACAGCTACACAATAAAACGCCAGGCGTCTGCAACATGACAGGACCGAGTGCGAGCGAATCCCACACCTACGGCGCACGGCTGCTCCATTGGCTGTGTTTTCACTCCGCGGAATCTTAAGTTTAAATTCAGTACGTTTCGCTTTTCAAGGACACTGCAGCTCACTGTCACAAGCCCCTCTCTTACCGCCAGAGACACGGGCGTGTTGCCCTGGAGGGCGAACAAGCCGAGAATAATGGAAAATGCCGAAAGCGTTTACCTTTTTGCTGTTTCTGCTGTTATAGCTGTTGTATGGGTTGATTCCTGCCCTTGGCGGTACGGAGAGCAGCATTTTTCTCGGCGCTATGTCCGGAGCGGCGAGCTCAACCCAGGCTGCCAGCTGACGTCAGCAGCTGGGGAAGTGAGTGCCTGGAGTCCCGCTGTTTGACTGCAAGTGGTGCTGCTGCTGCACCAGGACAGCCCCCCCCCCCCCCTCTCCATTGCTGGCCCCTGGGCTACTTCGGGGGTCCGAGGGGGGCCCACACACAGCAGAGGGGATTAGCTCAACTTCATTCACCGCCCACTGTTCGTTCTCTCACCAGGGGAGGATGTGGAAGAATAGAAACTTCTCCAAACTGTGACTGAAGACAAAACGTTGTAAAATCAAGTTATGGTGGGCCATGTTTCTGTCTTAGGGGGGTCCTTAATCCACTCCTTGAACTAACTCATTAGAGATATTCTTTATTCTTGGCGGTGTCTCTTTTGACAACAGTTTTAAGAAATCCTAATCTGTTGTATTTGCATTTAAACTTCACAACAAAAAAACTAACTATATCCAGTATTTTAGATTAGGATATATGATATAATATCCTATAATACACGTAATGACAACCATTAAGATTGTGCCTCTTCTAATAGGATTAGAAAGTTATAAAGTTATTTGTAGCCATTCTACAATGGGCTTTTGACATAAGAACAGGAGTAAGTGGACATGTTTTTATTTATATTAAAAAACAGCTGACCTTCAGGACAATCTTATAAAATAATAATAATTCAAAGAGTAGAATTATCCTTAAAGGTGAAGTAAGCGATTTATTTATGTTAATATAAGTGTTAAATCGCTCTTTATTCATACAGTGATCACTTACTTAGTGTGCGCGTTTCATAAAGCCGATCTCTTAGTCACCCGCTCTGCATGTAGCCTAATCGGCAAATAAACTTTTTGGGATCCCGAAACTGATATCCAATCACAAGAGAGAACGCTACAAACTGGCACCCGTCTCACTGCCGGTGCACGCGCAGAGCGACTGATGGGTGAATGTTTATAAACTGTGCCTACAATGGTGGAGCAGGTACAAATCCTTCCCAATGTCTGTTTTGATGGTTTTTATCATGTTTTATCACACTTATGAATCTGAGATGATGCTAACTCGCTGTTTGAAGACCGCAGTGCATTAATGTGGTGACGTGGGGACGAAGGAGGGGACTGCTAACAGGAAGTTAGCTAAACTGACCATTCCAATGACCGAACCTTTAATCCTAAAGGTTAAGGCCAATTGAATCCTTGCACATCTAAAGTGCTAAGAATGCTGATGATATAATTTAGACCCATAACCTATTATGATATTCATATATCATTATACTTGCATAACAGCTCCGCCACTTTTTAACCCAACTAGTGTGTGTACCCTCTTTGGTTTTTCTGCCGCCCGCTACTCGGTTTGTATTGATCGCTAGGCGCTCTTTAAACCTTGTTGGAGGAATATGCTACAAACAACACCATCCACAACAAGTCCTAGGATTTCTGCCGTATCTGCTTTGTCAATGTTCTGTAGTTTTTTTAAACACCTCATTGATGAAAAAAAAAACACAACAATGACAAAAGATTAGATCAGGTCTTTTCAACATTCCAAATGTGTTCATAATGGCATGTACATCATATTTGGCATTTATTATCTTTATTTAGTAAAAAAAATAAAAAATAAAAAGACCAGGGATTTAGTGGCCGGCTTCTAGGATGACCCACAATTTATGTTTTCAATATTTTTGATGTACATTTTTATGGAATCCTTATGTTATTGTCCGAGTTTTCTTTCACCAAGGCCACTTTTCTTTCAGTATCAGTACCTTTAAAATGAAAGTATTGCAGGCAGCAAAAACACTTCAAAGATATTGTGCAATTTTGGTCATGCATGGAGAAAGATATGGTCCACTTCTTATTTGCGTCAATGTCTGTCATTTCAGCCTCTAATTTTTATTTTGAACTGTTAAGAAACTTTTCATTTTCATTATTAATATAAATGAAGACATTTAGATGAAATAAAATACATTAAGGATGCACATGCATTATGTAAATACACTTCTAAAAAAAATATTGCATTGGGCTTTTAAGAATAATAAGATTTGGGTCCAACTTTTCAATGTTGTATGGTCTTATATAAAGCAAAGGAGTGGACAACTCTATCTTGTTTTGTTCTGCCCCTTGATCCGACGTAAACTGACGGTGATACTTATGCTTTCCTCCAAATAAAATACATCATTTCTGCTATTGCCATGATGACTGAAGGGATTAATTATGCAGCACAAGCAGTCTCATGTGAGGCATATTGAGTCAGGCAAAGTGCAAACTCTTGAGGGCGTAGGGTAGAGGGAACTATCCGCTATAGGGACATAGGTGCATTCCAAGGATACAGCATTCCAAATGGTGAATAAAATATACATCCAATGTGCTCCAGTGATTTGGACTGGACAGAGTGTAATGCAGCAGGTTCAGGGAACTAACGGGCCGGCGACCTGCAGTTTCCTCCTGAAGGTCACCGACAAAGGCTGTTAACCAGTAGACACACACAGGGTACTAAACCTAAACATTTGCCATCGGAGTGTGAATGTGCGTTGTCCTGATGTTACCTCTCACATCTTTTTCCAATGGCCGCCGAGGCAGCGACCGTGGCCCTATATACTCCTGCTATACTGAAATGCTTTTTCACTTACTCCTGTTCCCAGCAATTGGCCGAGAGATGTATCTAGAAACAGATGGCTGCTGAAACCCGAAGCCTTACATGCAGCGGCATTCAAAATAATTAGTACTAGTTATACTGCAAAGCAAAGGGTATTAAATACACTGCATGTCTTACACCTTTTAAATTTAAAACCACTTGTTGTGTCATGGTAGCCTGAATTATCCAACTTGTTTATGCATCATCCATCTCTAAATGTTATTTAAAGGAAGGGAGCTGACCTTGGCAATCCTCAAGAATTCAAGTTTGCCGGTGCGGTTTGCCTGTGGCTAAAAAACTGATGGAAGCAAGCATTTTATAATGTACAATACGAATGAACCTACTTCAAGAAAGCATCAAAATGTGAAATGGTTCTGAACCATATTTGTCTATATTTTTCCTCCGGATAAATGCAAAAAACAATAATCTTGCACATTCTCCAAGGTACGTTCATTAACTTCTTTAAAAGTCTTAAACCAGTCTCACAATGGGCAGATATTTCTCTTTTCCCCACAGTCTGCCCACTTTTCTCACTGTAATTACTGCGTATACCCATACACATGGAACGTCAAATGACAAAATCCAGCAACGTGAACTGCATTTCTGTGAATAAGCGCGGTAAGCGTTTTTGTGTTGGCCCCTGTGTCTTTCAGTCTGGGCAGGCGGCCTGTGGGCTGGTCCTAGGTCTGCATTTAGGAACACACCAGTGACATTGTTGCACTCAGCAGAACCTCAGTCTGGCACAAGCAGCCACTTTGACGACATGAACATTGTTTGGACGTCAACAAGCTTGTTGCTAAGGAACCCAGCCCCCTCCACCCCAAGTGTTCTGGCCTTATTACTTCTAGGGTAGCTAAGCAGTGTGTGTGTATGTGTGTGCGTGTATGTGTGTGTGTGTGTGCGTGCGTGTTTGTGTGCGTGTGTGTGTGCGTGTGTGTGTGTGTGTGTGAGTGCGTGTGCTTGTCTTTAAGTTTGTGTGTGGGAATTAGAAAGCATTAGTAAGTCACTGGATTGGTAGGCTTTTGGGAAAGAAAAAATGGCGCACAGTCATTTTTTATTCCTTTCCTTTATTACGACCTCGACGTGGGAGAGAATCCTATCATTCAAGTGTTTGGGAACACAGGTCAGAGGTCATTCCATTAAAACTGAGGCTTCATATGGTCCAGGTTTGTGTTACAAAATGCTTCCTCAAATTTCTACCGTCATCTAAAATAACATCCAACACTTAATCTAATACAAAAATTAATCTTAACTTTGTAACTTCGACTTGCGAGAACTACTTCTTCTTTATACAATCAAATTTAGGTCCACAGCACATTTTGAGGAAATACCGCCCTTCCACCCCTTGCCTGTGTTAACAACCCCACCCCACCCCCTAGACTCCCGCATACACACCCACACACACACACACTCACACACACACACACACACACACACACACACACACACACACACACACACACACACACACACACACAGACAACACAGGATCAATGCTGTGGGGGAGCACCTCTGTCATCAAAGCGGACTGTTGTTTGGGAGGAAGGGCAGCCTGTGTGTTTGGAGGAAAGTGGATATGAATGGTGGTGGAAGGGTTCATTGAGTTCATGTGTGAGTGAGGGGGCTCTGCCATTGAGACTGTCAGTGTGGGGTTCAAGGTCAGAATGGCTGACAGAGGGGGGAGGACAGCAAAAGGCTGGCTGAACATGGCGGAGGAAGCAAGAGGGAAATGTTCAGTTTTATAAGTTAACATTTGAAAGTTGTGTGGGGAAGAGCAATCACACACTAGTCAAGGGTGGGGCCTCTCCTGCTTCCCTTCGGACGATAACACAAAGTAATATGTATGAATATGCAATGAGAAAATTATGTATTATGTGTAATTGTCCGGAAGAATAATAATAAAAAAAAAAAAAAAATAAATAAAAAAAAAGAGAACCCCACTCTTTCTAAGCGGCCCCTTACTTCATCTATATTTAAATCTGCTTTACTTCTGAGAACTGCAAATCTGTGCAAACGTTCAGCTCACTGTAACGTATTTATCTCTGTTTATCCGTGATAGTTACTATAACATTAGCCATACACCGTTCATCCGGCAGCATAATGTTTTACAGTCATTTGCATTTTCTCGACCGGTTAATGTCAGAAACTAGGATGTGAGTTTCAAAATAAACTTTTTTTCATTAATTTATACACTCCACATTAAAACGTACAATCCACCGTACTGAATACCCCATATAAACTAGGGAAATCAGGGTCTTTTTTATTCAGTTACTCATAGTAATGGAGAAACAGTAAAATGATGTGTGTTCAACATCACAGACAAACACATGTGTGTGTGTGTGTGTGTGTGTGTGTGCTTTCTTCACGTGACAGAGGTTACTCTACTCTTCCGCTGAGCTGAGCAGACCACACACACACACACACACACACACACACACACACACACACACACTCCCTCACACACCAGACAATCAGTCAGGCATTCCCTGTGGTTGGAATGTGTTTTTGAGGGAGAGTGTGAAAGAGGAAGTTTTGGTTGAGGAAGGCTGGAGGGGAATTGTTCACAACAAAAAAAGAATAAATGTTGTTAGTCAATGTACATATAGAGGAATTAAATACATATGTGTGTGTGTGGTGGAAATGTCATCATAATCCAGTGGTAACGTAGCACACAAGAGAATGTGCTTCTGTGTTTCAGGCTGAGGTGTGACAGTATGTACATACACACTCGGCAACAGTTTTCTTTTCATTTCCATGCATTTAGCCAGGTAGGCACATTTGTGCATGCTAGATCGATGTCCATTTTCTTTCAACTCTCAACTTATGATGGAAGTACTGCTGCAAACTAAACCAAAGCCAGTTGGTGGAGTTATGGGGGGTGGGGGGGGTCTGATTGCTGACCGCCAAAACCTTCACACTGTTTTAATCTATCCTTAATATACTGGGGCTGAATGCCTACCTTTATCCAATTCTTTTGAACAGTTCAATGTTCAACATAAATGAATAATAATTCAAAGTAAAACCATTACAATTTCATTTTATGTGTCAAAAAGTTGTTAAACAAATGCTTTTTTATGCAAGGTAAACGTAACACTGTAATAACCAACACTTTTTTTTCCATTTAATTTCAAGTTCAAATGAATATCGATCCTTATTTCTGATGATTATTTGAAAGATGTTAATGCATAAAGGTTTAGTGAGGGAAATGTGTCTTTATTAAGTGTGATAAGGTATATAAACTAGTTTGTGTAAGTTTTTTTTCTTTTCAGTTTGAATGTTTTGTCAATATCATCATTATCTTTAGCGTTCTACTTGTCAGTATGTTCCTTCAAATGATAGAGGTTACTAAACATATTATCTAACATGTATAATCTCAACATTCCATCATGTGATTTACAGGTTATGGCAGAAAGAAACAATGTATTTGTTGATAAAAAAGTTTAAAAAAAATATATATAATTATCTTAAAAATTTGACTTTAAGTTCCTTAGTTGTAAATCAGTTTTCAGGGATTTCTGGAGTTTCTGGTCTATTTACGCTGTGGTCCAGCTGGAAGTAATCTGAGCGTCAGATTTGAGTGTAAAGAGGCAGAAAGAAAAAGCCCGGTGATGGAGAGGGAGGGAAAGAAAGAAGGGGATGAGGGCAGGGGGAAGGGGGGAGGGAGAGAGAGAGAGAGAGGGAGGGAGCTAAGCGGATGGGGGAAGGGCTGTTTGTGCATGCCTCGAATTCCTTATGTGTTATCAGCATTGCCCGCGCCATAATTGTTCCTTTCGAGGAGGAGAAAGAAAAAAAATGCTGTACAGTACAGCATTGTAAAGCTTCCTCTCTCTTAGAAGACCTGAAGGGGAGGGGGAAAGGGGGGGGGGGGGGGTGCAGATCAAGATCTTTCAACCCTCATACCACCATTTTTGACTCTGCTATTCAAACATTGTTGAAGATTAAAATCTAAGAACATGTCTGGCTCCCCACACCCCTTTTCTAATTCATTAAAAATTGTAAACTAAACCCAGTTAAA